>NW_027411644.1:126100017-126480825 GCF_047663935.1 Musca autumnalis | reverse complement strand
AAAAAGTGGAATCTGATAGTCAATATAAACAAGTCTGAAATACTCATATTCAGAAAGGGAGGAAGACTCAGCAGAAATGAGAAATGGAAGTTCAACGGAAACGAAATAAAAGTTGTAAATGAATACAAATACTTGGGCGTCACAGTTACTCCAAAACTTTCGTTTACAAAAAATATTGAAAAACGAACCAGTCAGTCAAAGTTGGCAATAAATTCTACATGGACTGATTTCTTAGGAAAGAAAGATGTTAACATTCAAATAAAGTGGAAGGTATATGAAGCTGTTTGCAGGGCAATTCAAACTTATGCCGCACAAGTGTGGGGATATTCATACTTTGACGAGGTTATTTTTTGAAGAAAATCGAGCGCTATTTTTCGAAGAAAATCTTCAAAGTACCAAGTTCTGCACCCAACTACGCTCTTATGCTCGAGACTAATGTTGAAAGCTGCCACTTATATACAATCAAACTACATCTACAATATTTACACCAAGTCACGTACAAATATAAAGAACATCGTTTACCGAGGAAACTAACCAATATATTGCTGGAAAGTGAAGGATTCTGGGTATCAAACATTAAAAGTATTTCTCTATGATTAAACGTTCAATGGCCTAATACCTCAAATGAACATGAGTGGACTTTATTTAGTAGATGCATTTTAGGTAGCGAAGAAAAATCGATGTTACATAAAAACTTGAGGCTAAAACATCAAAGCCAAGATGTACTTTACTAACTCTTTTACTAGCGATCAAATTTCATGGATCTTTAAGGCACGATGTGGTCTGATCAATTTGAATGCAACCAGATATAACACGGAAAGTGGAGAATGTAAATGTATGTTATGCAATCTAAATTTGGGATGAAGCATTGCAGCATTTCTTAGGAGAGTGCCCTATCCTGAGAGAATTTAGAATGAGAGTTTTTCAATCTGCAGTATTATCAGAAGAAGATGTGATTAACATTCTGGATGGTCGTGAAGCACATTTACTTGAAAGTTTGTTTAAAGTACGATGTGGTCTGATCAATGTAATAAATGTACGCTATGCAATCTAAATCGGGATGAAACATTACAGCATTTCTTAGGAGAGTGCCCTATCCTGAGAGAATTTAGAATGAGAGTTTTTCAATCTGCAGTATTATCAGAAGAAGATGTGATTAACATTCTGGATGGTCGTGAAGCACATTACTGGAGACAGCTGGTCATTTACTTGAAAGTTTGTTTAAATTACAGAAAGTTTCTAATAAGCGAATACAACACGGTATAAACTTATATTAACGCACAAACGCAAATGACAGACGGTTTACCTTAAAACCATTGTCTATTTAATCAAAATTTTCTGTTTTTTGCACAGTATAATAATATAATAAGCTATTAAATGTGTTGTGAGTTGTTTCCCCCTTCGGCTTATCATCGAGAAGGTCGGAAGGGAAAAAATCCGCCGAGTGTGAAAAATAGCTATCACAATCGAAAGGGAGAGCGAAGAATGTTTGTGAAAAAATTCGCAAATAAATTGGTGGGGAATTAGGCAAAAATATTAATAAATACATCATATTTTGCAATATTTAAAACGAAAATGACTTTAAACACGCTTCTTAAATACAATGCTATAATTTTAATAATATAATTCAAAAAACTAATAAGTTCGCTGTCCTTTCTTTACCAAAATGTTAGAGGTCTAAATACTAAACTTAATAATATTTATTTAAAATCTTTTGGTTGTGATCTCCAAATCCTAGTTTTTACGGAAACTTGGCTGAAACCAGGTATTCGTGTACCAAGTATACAGAAAAGATAGATTAAACAAAATTGGTGAAGGAGTATTCATTACAGTTCATAATTCCATTGCATCAGAGAGAATTATGCCCTTATATTGAATTTGTGTGTGTTAAAATAAAATGTTTAAATCATTCTTTTATTATAACGTGCTCCTACATTGCCTCAAATTCAGACATGGACATTTATATTAAACTTTCCGAATTAATAAAAGAGGTTTCATTACGCCATTCGTCAAATGAACTGATTTGTCTTGGTATTTTAAGTTACCAAACTTAACATGGGTCTCAGGCGACAACATAGTAGATTAAGTTACCAAACTTAACATGGGTCTCAGGCGACAACATAGTAGATTATGTACCTGTTTCATCAACAGAATTGTCTACAGAAATGTTAAACTTCTGGGAAAATATTTTTTATCAATGTCTCTATCAAATAAATAACATCTATAATATTAAAGACAAAATTTTAGACTTAGTGTTTTCTTCAACCATAAACTCTTCTGTATGTGCAAGTCCTCCATTCTCAGAACCTGAAAATATGTATCATCCTACCCTTATGGTGACTCTGGAACTCAATAATAATCAAGTAAACTAAATAATTGGTTTCCTGAGGGAAACATTGATTCCCGTATTTCAAATTTTTATAAAGTACTTAATGATGCAATGACAGTATCAGTCCCTCTCTTAAAGATGCGCTCAGAAATGGGTCCTGCTTGGTTTACTCCACAACTTAGGAGTTTGCACAATATGAAAAGTAGACTGTATAAAAAATTTAAAAAATGTAATGTAATGTAAATTAAAATTTTACCAATTATGCAAAAACTAGAAATACGTTCAACAGTAAACTCTAAAAGAAAAGTACGTGAATTTCCTAGTAGCATGAGACTTGGTTGTAGACAATCATGTGACCCTAATGACATTGCAAATAAGTTTGTTGACTTTTTTCAGAATATCTACTCCAAATTTTCATCTAACTCCCTTAATCACCCTTATAATATTCATAAACTAAAACTGTTTCCTCACATTATTCTCACAGAGGGTGAAGTATTAAATGGTTTATTGTCATTGAAATATTCAAACTCACCAGGTCCAGATGGTGTGCAGACTTCTATTTTAAAATCATGTGCATAAGAACTTTATCGTCCCCAAACAATTATTTTCAATGACTCTTTGACATTGGGATATTTCCCTCTTGTCTGGAGATCTATCTATATTATTCATTTGCATAAATCGGATAGTAGATGTGGGATTAAAAACTATAGAGGCATTCCAAAACTAAGTGCAATTCCTAAACTTATTGAGCTTCTGGTCTCACGCCGAATAACTAATTTCGCTAGATCTATAAAATCGCCTTATCAACACGGTTTCGTTAAAGGTAGGTCTACCTTGACAAATTTATTGGAGCTTACATGTCACGTCCATAATGGATTCCTAAATAAACGTCTAACTGACGTTATATACACAGATTTCAGTAAGGCCTTTGACACCGTTGTACACAAATTGTTAATACATAAGCTTGATTGTATGGGTTTCCCATCAATACTCTTGTCATGGATACGTTCTTATTTACAGGACCTTATCCAAACTGTTTCTTTTAATGATATTCTGTCTGGTGTGCCTCAGGGTAGCCATTTAGGTCCATTACTTTTTGTACTCTACTTAAATGACCTTCCATCTGTTATTCGTTGCTCTAAAGTATTTATGTTTGCTGATGATGTTAAACTGTTTAGCAATCATGATTCTTATAATCAATTAATTAATCTGCAACATGATTTGTATTCTCTTTCCAACTGGTGTAGTGTCAACGTTATGTCATTAAACTTAAAACATTTCATTTTATAGATTTCGTTCTGATTCTTGCGACTACTTCATAGGTTCACAGAAATTGGATCATGTAGATTCGTTTGTGGATCTTGGAGTTATTCTAGACAGTAAACTGCGTTTCAACTAACATGTAAAGCCTTGTGTTAATAAAGCCAAGTCATTACTAGGCTTTATAAAACGCTGGTCTAAGGAATTTGACGATCCATACGTGACCAAACTCTTATTCATTAGCCTTGCCCGACCAACATTAGAATACGGTTGTGTACTTTGGAGTCCTTTCTACAAATGTTATTCTGATAAGATAGTATCATTTTATTTGCTCTTAGAGGCTTAGGGTGGAGCTCAAGTGAATCTCTTTCACCATATGAAAGCCGTCTGAAGTTAATTGACCTTCCAACATTGGAGAAAAGACCTTTAATGCTCAGATCTATATTCATTATTAAACTCTTGCGTGGACAAATTGAATCACAGTTTTTAATAGGCGAAATAAATTTGAATGTACTTTCACGCAGTACTCAAAACTATATACCACTTAAATTAACGTTAGCTAATTATGAAATAAGTAATCCACTCCGATCTTTATGTGATGAATATAGCAAGTTGTATAATAGGGATGTCTTTATCCGAACCTCTGCATGTCATGAAAAACTTTATCTTACGTTCTTAGTATGTTGCAACAGTCGCCAGGCAATATGTTAGATTATACCTATTTATTTCTTGATGTGTTTGTCTTAAAATGTAACCTTCTAACCGGCTGATGTTTTGCTGTAGCTGGTTTTCCCTATTCTACTAACCTCCAATATTCCGGAATATGGAATATGGCCCTCTCGGTCGACAGGGGCGGAAAAGTGTAATGTTGGGAACGATCGAAAAAAAGATAGCCAGTCATCAATGATTGAACAATAGGAAAATTATTTGATAGACTCAGAGTGTTAATTCCATACTGAATGTATAATTGAGTTGACAGTGGATATCTAGTAACTCGAGATTTGGACTGAAAACTTTGAAAAACTTAAATTTCCTTATTAATACACCATTTGCTATTGTTAAGAACGAAAACGTCAATGAAATAAATAGGAATCTATTATCGAGGTAAGAAAAATATGTAATGTCCGGATTAAGGAATGTCCGGATTATCGAGACCATACTGTATATGCATGTATATAATTGTATTAATGTTATTGCCAATATTAAATGCGATTTCTTCTTTGTTCAATTAAATATTTCCATTCATCTTTTTGATTTAATTATAAAACTTCCAATTATAAAATGTATTGGAGTATAACCATTATTTTAAGAAAACACAAAACAATCATTTACTCACTCTCTTTACCGTCTTCACTCAACGATTGTGCTTAGAAAACTGCAGAAAAAGAAGAACAAAAAAACATACCAAAGCCGATGGCCGTAGTCGCTTAGTGCTTTAATCTATATGTTTATTATAATTTTTAATTGAAATAAGTATTTAAATAAATAATAAAATTTATTACAATTTCCTTTTCTCTTTGCTTGCTAGGTTGGTTAACTGTGATTTACAGAAATGACTGCTTCTTAAAAAATCGCATACCGCATACACACCACCAAAGCAAAAACTAAATTGTTTATCCCCCGTATTCGCTTCTGCGTCTTCTATTACACCACAGAGCTATTTATTATAAAATAAGCAAAATCGCTCTTGTTACTCTCCCTGACAAAAATCCTCTCTAAACCCATAAAAATATGTTCTAACATAAAAATATGTTGGTACCCAAAAATAAAATTGAGATACACTCCACGTCAGTAGAATAGAACACCTAAATGTTTGTTAATGTTAGCTTAATTATCCCAAAACGAATGAATCTGCTATTTTAATCTTGTGGGGCTTTAAAGACTATGATGTTCCGTATCAAACACAGAAACAATTATGTTTCTAGCTCTTCGCGAAATGATTTTCTGATGAATTTTCCTATAGTACTATGAAAAATAGGCATTTGTTTTTGGTCATCAGGATAGAACAGTCACTTTATTTTCGCGAATTTTTGAGATATTAATTTTATTTCTGTCGATAAAGCAGGACTTTCTAATCATTTTTCACTAAAGAAAACCTATAAATTTTTCCGCGGACACCGAATTAACAGAGTTAAAGGGTTTAAATTGACAGATATTTGAAACATCGTGGAATATCAATAGGAGTCGCGCAGTTATGTCATATTTCTTCACAATAAGATAGAATATGACACAGACAACCTCGACGGATATAATCGAGTGCTTCGGATGCTGATAAGATGGAACATTTTCAAAATAATTATGGAAAGCATCAACATTTATTATAAAAACCTTGAAGTTTTGTACAATAAATTGGTTTTTCCGCGAACAAGTCTGCCGTTTAAAGGTTTGGAAATATGCTCAAGATTTTCAAATATATGTCAATTTAAACCCTTTAACGCTGTTAATTCGGTGTCAGCGGAATAATTTATAGGTTTTTTTTTGGTGAAAAATGATTAGAAAGTCCTGCTTTATCGACTGAAAGAAAATTCGGCGTAAAATAAAGTGACTGTTCTATCCTGATGGCCAAAAATAAATGCCTATTTTTCATAGTAGTATAGGAAAATTCATCAAAAAATCATTTCGCGAAGAGCTAGAAACATAATTGTTACTGTGTTTGATACGGAACATCATAGACTTTAAATCGCCACAAGACTAAAATCGCAGATTCAATTGTTTTGGGATAAATAAGCTAACATTAACAAACATTTAGGTGTTCTATTCTACTGACGTGGAGTGTATGTTACTAAATGTTGCAAACATATATTTGTTTCGACCCAAACATATATTTGTTTGCAACCAGTCCCAAACATACATTTGTTTGGATCCAAACATATTTCTAACATACATTTTTCTGCGTGCGTATGCTAGTATTTCGTCCAGGGTACAAATGAAGAGTAGTGGTGAAAGTTCGTTGTTTTACCCCACTGTAGGTTATGAAGGTATCGCTAGTTTTACCGAGGTGGGCCAAGGCTGCCTTTGTGATGCGTCATACACAGCATCTCCAAAGCAAATGTCAACCACAGGCTTTACGCGGCGGCTCCCGTTGTCACAGATGGAGAAATGTCGATCGAATATAGGCGGAATAACCTTCTAACAACCGGTGCTCAAATTACTTCTATACTCGTACAAGGTAGCAGCTCTACCGTCAAACTAGGAAGCACAATCAAACGAAAACCAGAAAATTGGAGCTTCCTATCGCAATTTGTGGATGCTAAGGTGATTACCACAGACGGACGGCTTATGTCCGTTTTAATAAAGAGTTGCTCACAGTCACTGATATATCCTATTCCTCACATTTTTAATAAATATTTAACTGAAAGAGTTTTTCTTGATAGTTAGAAAGTGTTGTATAGAAGTTGTTTAAGTTAGTGAATAAATTGAGCTCTTAGCAAATGGATTTGTGCGTAAGTATGTATGTAGGCTTCTTGGATTCCGCTGATGGTAAGTAAGAGGAGAACGGTAAGTAAAATGCAACTTCAACGAAATGCCCCAACAATGCTGAGTGGACTGTATTGGCGTTTTTAACTTGATGAATTATTCCTCATAGCCAATGAGGAATAATTAGGAAAAAGAGAAGAGAAAATGAAACCAATTAGCAATTTTCTTAAAACGTTATAAAACGTACAATAATGGTTTTATTAAACAATGAGATTGAGGAGAGGTGCTTACCAGTCGGTGTGAGTTTGAGAAGTGAAATTCATTACAAAAGTTTTTGCACTAGGTAAGCTACAAATTCATATTACATCCCTTTCGTTAAAGAGAGATTTTGAGATAGATAGAGATAATTGGTACTTAACGAAAGTAATTACAAGACGAGTACAATTCAGTTTGCTTATTCTAATACTATTTTTATATAATTCACGATAGTAATATTTCACAATTAATAAGTATAAATTTCAAATGTATATAATTCTAAATATATGTTTTAAATTATATTTCATTTTAAATAATGGAAAATTCAGCGAATTTGTCCATGGCCCCGGCCTTGCACCTGTGCAACAGATGCGGATACGCATAAGGCTGACGCCAACGACTTTATAGCTTGCGACAATACCCTTTGATTTGGCATTATAACGCTGCGCGTAGTAGCATGTTGTGGCTGGTTTGTGTGGTGAACTTTGCGGGAATAAAAACGCTTTGTTGGTTGCCTTCGCTGGGATTGAGTGTTTGTTCTTGCTCGATGCTGCTGTGGCGCTTGGTGTTGTCGGAAAGATGGTCGGCGCGGGGTTCTGTGGGTATGCTGCGATGTTGAGGGCTGTGTTGTGGGGTTGTGATGAACCAACTCACGGGATCCATTGTGGTCAATGCTGGGCAGTGCAAGTCGACCATGTACGTTTGGCCGAAAGTTTCCTTGTGATTCAGGGTGGAGCATGGTATGGTGTTGATAGCCGCATTTCCGGCAGACATCTTTGGAATGGCAATCTTTCACCGTGTGACTCTTGGCTAAGCAATTAAGGCAGTATTTGTATTTCCGAATGATATTTCTTCTCGCCGGTACCCTCATCATGATGAATTTTGGGCAGAACCTCAAGGAATGACGTTGCTTGCAAATGACACATTGGTAAACTTCACGGCTGCTGTTTGACCTGAAATGGGACAGATATTAGTACGGCCCATTTCAAAATTTGGAAATGAATGAAAATGAGATGAGATAAATAAAAAATGAGATGTGATATGGTTACCAACTGATTATAGTATAGTTAGAGCTGAAATGGAAATGATTTTGTGAATTGATGGATGAAAATTAGAGTTGATGTGTTATTCGGATGCATCATCGTCCAACAATGGCAGATAGCAGAGTTTGACAATTGGTCGAGTTATGATACCAGTAGCAGTCTTCACCTCGACTACTCTGACTTGGTCATCTGATCCGCTATGAGTGTTGGTGATTCTACCTAATCTCCATTCGCTAGGAGGTAACAAATCATCCATAACGACGACTAAGTCACCGACTTTTAGATTAGGAGATGTACGTTTCCATTTGTAACGTTTTTGTAAAGACTTCAGATAATCTTCTTTCCATCTGCGAGAAAATTGATGATGAATAGCCTTCAGTTTCAACCACCTATTAATGAGAGACAAGTTCTGATTTGAAGGTTCTGGTAATGCCATAATAGGAGATCCCCGCAGAAAGTGTCCAGGGGTTAATGCAGTGAAATCGGAAGGGTCTTCTGAAACAGCAGAGATAGGACGCGAATTAAGAACACCCTCAATTCTGGCTAGTACAGTAACCAACTGTTCAAAAGTGAATCTGTGAGCCCCAGCAATGCGCTTAAAGTGGTGCTTGAAGCTTTTTACAGCCGACTCCCATAATCCGCCCATATGTGGGGCATGGGGTGGAATAAATTTCCATTCGAAGCCATGAACAGCGTATTTATCAGAGATATCTTTAGCTGAAGATTTCAGGAAACTGCAGAACTCTTTTGCGAGATGTCGGCTAGCACCTAGAAAGTTCTTGCCATTATCCGAAACTATCCGAGAGGGTAGTCCTCGCCTCCCAACGAAACGAGCAAGTGCGGCCTCAAATGCTACTGTTGACAATTCTGAACAGGGCTCTAAGTGAATAGCTTTTGTGGTAAAACAGACGAATAAGCATACGTAACCTTTGATTATGGGAGACTGACGCAAAATTGAACTCTTTAGTTCGAAGGGTCCTGCAAAATCTATGCCAGTGATGTGAAATGGAGGAGTTAAACTGCACCGTTCTAGTTGTAAGGGAGCCATAATTTGTGAGCAACACTTTTGCTTGAAAATGAGACAAACCTTGCATTTGTGTATGATACTTTTGACTTTTGTTTTGAGGCGAGAAATGTAGAATTCAGTCTGAACCATTCTACACATTAGATTGCAATCTGCGTGAGCCAAACATGTGTGCAAATGTTCTAAATATAAGCGACAAAATCGGGTTTTATTAGGGACAATTATTGGGAACCGTTCATTGTATGGTAATGATGAATTAGATAACCTGCCGTTAACTCGCATTATCCCTTTTGGATCCAGAAACGGGTTTAGTGATTTTAGAGAGCTTTTTGGCGAAATGTCAGTGTTGTTTTCCAAACATTTATATTCATCTTCATAAAACATTTTTTGATATTAAATGATTAGACCATATTTAGCAAATGAGTATTCTGAATGTGTTAAGTTTTCTTCGGATGCTTTGGAAGTGTTGCGAAGTCTGCTTATGCTATTTTGGTAGAAACGGCCAACATATGCAAAGACCTTTAACGCACGTTTATACGTAGAAATTGTTTTTAACAAGTCGGAATCTTGTGGATTTGCTTTATTCTCCACTGCAACCATACACTGTATGTTCGCTCTTTTACCGACATTAGGAGGAGCAATAAAATCCTTTTTTGGCCATTCCGTCGAGGGAAGTGTAAGCCAATGTGGACCGTGAAACCACATTGAATTTGGTGAAAGATCTTGAGGTTTACAACCCCTGGTACCCAGATCAGCAGGATTGTCGTGGGTAGGAACATGGCGCCAAACGGCGTTTGGAATTAACTCTAGTATTTGGGCGGTTCGATTCGCTACGAATGTTTCCCATGACCATGGGGGTTTGGAGAGCCAACCTAGCACAATTGAAGAATCTGTCCATAAATTTGTCGTTGTGAATTTGAAATCAAACGTAGATACCACATAGTTCACTAATTTTGCGAGCAGAACAACACCATTAAGCTCCAATCTTGGCAAACAAACGGGCTGCAATGGGGCTACTTTACTTTTAGCTAAGAGCAGATTGGAAAATACGGCACCTTTCCCTGTTTGACAACGAACATATACGCATGCACAAATGGCAGCTTGAGAAGCGTCAGCAAATCCGTGAATTTCTAGTGTGTCTTGAGGAAAATATTGAATCCATCGTGGAATTGAGACTACACCAATATTCTGCAAATCTGATAATAAGTTATTCCATTTTGATTCTGATTCGGCACTAATTTTCTCATCCCAATCGATACCTTCTAACCAGAGCTGCTGCATTAATACTTTAGCACGAATTATCACCGGGGCTATCCAACCTGCCGGATCGAAGAGTTGAGCAACTGTAGAAAGTACTTGACGTTTGGTCATAGTTTGATCAGTTTTCACTAAATCAATGTGATACGAAAAAGTGTCAGTTAAGGCGTTCCATTTAACTCCAAGCGTTTTAGTAGAACTATTTTCTTGCAAGCTAAGGAATTCTGAGTCATAAAGGTCTTCAGTTGCTATTGTTGAGAGAAGATTTTTATCGTTTGCGGTCAATTTTTTGAGAGGAAATCCTGCCCTATTTAGAATCGATATAAGATCCTGTTGATTTTTTATAGCTTCTTTCACAGTGAAGCCTCCAGACAATATATCATCGGCGTATGTTTCTTGCCGAATTATTTTAGAGACATGTGGAAATTCAGTTTTAGAGTCTTCTGCTAGTTGTAGTAGTGTGCGTATTGCGAGAAATGGTGCGCAATTTACACCAAATGTGACTGTTTTTAAGTTATAGTCTTTAATAGGCCCTTCTGGACTAGATCGAAAGAGAATTCTTTGATAAGCTCTATCATGAGGATGCATGAGAATTTGCCTATATATTTTTTGAATGTCTCCGCTGAAGACATATGGGTATTTTCGCCAATTAAGAATTACAGAAATTAAGTCAGTTTGAAGAGTGGGACCTGTATGAAGGACATCGTTAAGAGAAAATCCTGACTTAGTTTTTCGATATGCGTTGAAAACTACTCGTACTTTTGTGCTTTTATGTTCTGGACGTACAACTGCATGGTGTGGGAGATAGAATGACAAGTATTTGCCTTTAATACATAACTCATGAGACGAGGTTTCTTCCATATGGTCTAACGACAAGTATTCATTTAAAACTTTGTTGTACTCAGTCGCTAATTCATTATTGTTTGCAATAGTTTTTTCCAAATGAGTATATTGGGCTAAGGCAACATACCTTGAAGAGCCGAGAGATAGTGTGTCAGAAAATTCGTTTTTAAAGGGCAATCGAACAATATAACGGCCATCTGAAGAGCGCGTTGATGTTTTCTTATAAAATTCTTCACAGAATTCATCTGAGACTGAGACGGGTGAAGTGCGAGGAACTTCTTCCTGTTCCCAAAACTTCCTTAATACATCGCTTATTAAATGGTTTTCAGTTTCCACAATTCGAGAGGAGAACGAATGAACTTGTTCAATTTGCATGGGACCACTGAGCACCCAGCCGAAAATTGTGTTGTAAGCAGATGCATTACCACATATAATCTTTTTAATACCTTCTAGGTTTATAAATCTTTCAGAATCATTGCCCAAAATAAGATCTATTTGAGACGACTTGTTGAAGGAAGGATCAGCCAGATCGATATCTTCCAGATCTTGAGGGTTAGCGACTTCAAAAGTGATAGAGGGACGAGATTTAGCAACTTTGGGTAACACAATAGCCGTAATTGAGAAGCGTATATTATGTTTTTGGGCGACAATAATTAACTCACATTCTTTTTCGGACGTTTGTTTCTGGCCTCCAACGCCAGTAATTTCGAAATAACCTTTTGAGGTGGGAATTTGCAATAAGTTTCTAATTCTTTCGGAAATGAAAGTTCTTTGTGATCCTGGATCAATTAGAGTTCTTAGTGTGAATAATTCACCCATGTGTTCGATTTGAACTAGAGCTGTTCGCAGAAGAATTGTGTTGCTGTCTGCACAAAAATTGGCTTGAACTTGAGACGAGCGTTTGAATTTTGAAGTTGACGGAGCTTCAGGAGTAGCAGAGTAATTTGGCTTATAAGACTTGTTGTTTGAGTCATCATGCATTGTATTCTTAGAGAAGTTTTCTGAAGAAGATTTGTTTATGTGAAGAAGTGTGTGATGATCTTTGTGGCACAACAAACAAGTATTATTACTTTTGCAATTCTGCTTCATGTGACCTGCCGATAAGCAGTTAAGACATATGCTATTTTTGACAACAAAATCTACACGTTGCTGCACTGGCAATTTTCGAAATTCTTGACACGACCTGATCTGATGATTCGCCTTGCAATAGGAACATTTGAAATCAATTTTTTCTTGAGAAGAACTTTGTTGATTTTTAGGAAAGTTGTGAGAAGATTGATTTTCTTTTGTATGCCGAATGCTTGATATTCGTTCAACTACTTCGAATCTATTTATGAGAAATTGGTCTAGTTGAGCCCAGGATGGCAAATCTCGATGGGATTTGAGTGATTGCTCCCAAAGAGAAAGAGTTTCATCAGGCAATTTAGTGGAGACTAAGTATATAAGGATTGGATCCCAACTTTCTATGTCAACTTTGAGAGTTTTTAGTGTACAAAGACAGTCACTGACTGTAGAATGAATTTTCTGAATAGACTCGCTATTTTCCACCTTAGCCGCAGGAATATTGAACAAAATTTTGAGCTGATTATCTACAAGGACCCTTCTATTTTCATATCGAGATTTGAGAGCATCCCACGCCAACTCAAAGTTGTCATCACAGAGAGAAAATCGTTTCACTATGGCCCCCGCAGGTCCTCTTGTCTTTTTTCGCAAATAAAAAAGTTTTTGAGCCTGGGACAATTGTTTGTGATTGGCATAGACTGCTGTGAACATGTCACGAAAAGATGGCCATTCTTCATAACTCCCTGAAAATATCTCTGTGTCACATGGAGGAAGCTTTATACAAATATTTGAACTATCAGGAGACGACTGAGATGCACTAGTTGGAGGAACACTTTGTCTAGCATTGTGCTGATTGTGAGAACCTGATATCCTTAAGAAATCTTTGATTTGCGACTTGGCTGTGTAATATGCTTCCGAGGTAGCATTAAAATTGATTTTAGCGTTTTCTTTGAAATCTTTGACATTAGCGGATTTAGGAGACAACATAATATTCCTATATGCTTTCTGTAAATTTACCCATCTTTGCTCCAAATCATTTAGCTTGACTTGTAAAACTGAGTCAGTCTGATCCGTAATGTCACTTTGATCAAATTGCTGACAAAAGTTGACTAAATGATCGCATTCAAACAGAAATATATCATGTTCTGGAGATGTTTGCATTACACCATCACCGGAAACAGTTCTCGATGATGTCGAAGCTTTCATGGAATCAGTGGCAACGTTTTTAGAGACGGACATGTTAATTTTTTAGTAAAATTCCAAAACTTTCCGAAATTTTCTTTTATGTGGTGAGCGAAAATTTGCTTCTACCAATTATTCACGATAATTATTCCTCTATGAACCAACGTTCGAAATATTCTTCTGCTATCAATTGTATAAAAAATTGAGACGAGAGATCTCGAGCGTGAAATTAGACAAAAAATGTTCTTCAAATTCTCCTTTAAAAGTGCTTAAATGAGACGAGTAAAAATATGCGAATGTTCAGTAGAAAATAATATTGTATATAGAGCAATTTCTAAACTAGGAGGGTTGGCGTTTTTTTGTTTGGGATGACGACTTCTATTTTGTTTTTCAAAATAGTCAGAATCGACGAACGCATAGCAGTGGGAAAAATTTGGATTTGTTTGCAAGTGAAGTTGCTAGAGTTTAGGTAGTGCCAAAGAAATTCTCGATCAGAGTGTTTCTTTGCGCACGTATCTATTTGAGCTAGCAATTGACACTTGGGTATAAAAAGTTTCTTGTTGAAAAACAAGAAATAAGGGAACTGATGAAGATCTGTGGCGAGATCGGAAACTATAGTATTCCCTGCCTTACCCCTTGGTAAACATCGCCAATTTTTTCCCACTAATAAATTAAAGTTGTTTTAATAAAATATTAAAACAACGACTATGGGATTAAGCCTGACTATTTTGAAAAACAAAATAGAAGTCGTCATCCCAAACAAAAAAACGCCAACCCTCCTAATTGTGAGACCGGGCACCGTCAAAATGTTGTTTATTGCTGTAGTATGCAATACCAACAAATTAGTTATGTGCTTTTTCGTCGAGAATCGACGAACGCATAGCAGTGGGAAAAATTTGGATTTGTTTGCAAGTGAAGTTGCTAGAGTTTAGGTAGTGCCAAAGAAATTCTCGATCAGAGTGTTTCTTTGCGCACGTATCTATTTGAGCTAGCAATTGACACTTGGGTATAAAAAGTTTCTTGTTGAAAAACAAGAAATAAGGGAACTGATGAAGATCTGTGGCGAGATCTGAAACTATAGTATTCCCTGCCTTACCCCTTGGTAAACATCGCCAATTTTTTCCCACTAATAAATTAAAGTTGTTTTAATAAAATATTAAAACAACGACTATGGGATTAAGCCTGACTATTTTGAAAAACAAAATAGAAGTCGTCATCCCAAACAAAAAAACGCCAACCCTCCTAATTGTTAGACCGGGCACCGTCAAAATGTTGTTTATTGCTGTAGTATGCAATACCAACAAATTAGTTATGTGCTTTTTCGTCGAGAATCGACGAACGCATAGCAGTGGGAAAAATTTGGATTTGTTTGCAAGTGAAGTTGCTAGAGTTTAGGTAGTGCCAAAGAAATTCTCGATCAGAGTGTTTCTTTGCGCACGTATCTATTTGAGCTAGCAATTGACACTTGGGTATAAAAAGTTTCTTGTTGAAAAACAAGAAATAAGGGAACTGATGAAGATCTGTGGCGAGATCTGAAACTATAGTATTCCCTGCCTTACCCCTTGGTAAACATCGCCAATTTTTTCCCACTAATAAATTAAAGTTGTTTTAATAAAATATTAAAACAACGACTATGGGATTAAGCCTGACTATTTTGAAAAACAAAATAGAAGTCGTCATCCCAAACAAAAAAACGCCAACCCTCCTAATTGTGAGACCGGGCACCGTCAAAATGTTGTTTATTGCTGTAGTATGCAATACCAACAAATTAGTTATGTGCTTTTTCGTCGAGAATCGACGAACGCATAGCAGTGGGAAAAATTTGGATTTGTTTGCAAGTGAAGTTGCTAGAGTTTAGGTAGTGCCAAAGAAATTCTCGATCAGAGTGTTTCTTTGCGCACGTATCTATTTGAGCTAGCAATTGACACTTGGGTATAAAAAGTTTCTTGTTGAAAAACAAGAAATAAGGGAACTGATGAAGATCTGTGGCGAGATCTGAAACTATAGTATTCCCTGCCTTACCCCTTGGTAAACATCGCCAATTTTTTCCCACTAATAAATTAAAGTTGTTTTAATAAAATATTAAAACAACGACTATGGGATTAAGCCTGACTATTTTGAAAAGCAATTTCTAAACTTGATACTTTCGAAAATTAAACTTTCCAAATTTTCCCAAAATCTTAAAAATTTCTCACGATTTTTCAAAAATTCACAATTGTTTCATGTAGCTGTAGTTTTAATGGGTGACTATCGAACCATTTGAAAGAGAAGTTTGTAGTTTTATTGGGTGACTACCAAACCATATTTAACACGAAAACAAATTAGTTGAAACAATCCGAAAAAAATCAAAACCACTGGGAAATTAGGCACTGACTCTCAATATTGTTGTTCGAGATTGAAAATTTCGCTTAAAATTGGGAAGAACTAGCGTTCACACAATAATATAGGGAAATTGAATGGACAAAGTGTTTCCAAGTTTCATAAAATTCGTTGAGATGAGCATATGTATGTTGAAAACGACAAATTTCTGAAGACCAAACTAGGCAGCTTCGCACAAACTCCCGAAAAAATATTTCATAAATTGAAGAAAATAACACTCACACACTGATATGAGCGAAAAATATTGTTTGAAAAATCAAAATGTTCACTGAGATGAGCACTGTAGATTCTAAACGAAAAATTTTTGCAGCAAATTGCTTAAATCTTCAAAATTTCACAAACAGGAATTAACACACGCAAAATTTTCCCAAAAAATTTCGAATGAATCAAAAAAATTGTATAAATAGCACTCAAACTAATGTTATGAGCGTATTTCCACAGAAAAATTGTTTAAATTCACAAATATTGTATAGAGATGAGCACTGTAGCTTTGAGAATGGCACACTTGAGACGAAAAAATTATTAAATTGCTTTAAATAATATGAGCCTTTCACTTGTGTAATAATTTTAATTAAAATATTTGAAAATTTTCCAAAAATAATTGCAAATTTCAAAATTTTCCAAAAAATTTCACCAAAAAAATTTTTATTTTCAAATTATTTAGTTAACTTTTGCAAGCAAAGCATTTATTTTCCACAAAATTATTATTATTAGCTTTATTTATTCACTTGCACATTCTTAAAGCACAATCTCTTTTTTTTTTTTTGCTGTAAAAAATATATTATGTTTAATATATTATGGTATATATGAGATGGGTAAGTATAATTGCATGCAGTGTTAGTATATTAATTTGTTTAAAATGGAGCAACTGTTCAATCGTATTAAAATTCCAAAAAAAAAATTTCGCATTTCAATTATTTTGTTGAAATTAACTAACTTTTTTCTTTGACTATACACCCTTTAAACAATGAACTAATATTTTTGCTTGGGTGTATAGTGAGCGGTATCAAATGCTGTGTTGTTGTTATTATTATTTCGTTTCTTCTTTGTGTCGTATTCTCCCCACTGGCTAAGCGTGGTTCGAATTATATACGCTGTGTGTGTATGTACGTATATATGTACGTTTGTTTACTTGAGTGATGAGAGTGGTGGCTTGTTAAACGATGATATTGTTAGTGGAGAATAATTTTGTTAGGTATGTAATATTTCGGTGATGAATATGTACACTCAAAAAATAATGATGGTGCCAATATATGAGATGATTTTTTATATTTTATGAGACGAGTAAATATGTATGTAGTAATGTATATTATTACCTTATATGCTGGTAAATATTTGCAGTTAACGTGGTTTTTGTTGCTTTTGTAAAAAACTTCCAACTTTGTGCTGGTTTTTATTTACTGTATATATGTACTTCTTGCATATATATATGTAACTGTTTTATGAGACTGAGGTTATTGACTTTCTATGTACAAAGAATTTTTTAGCTTGCAATATTTTTCAAGCGGAATCTATTTATCTTCTCGTTTTTATATGCTCATTATATATTTTTTCACCGCGAACACAAAATGCATAACAATTTTTTTTGAGTGTTTCTTTGTTCTCTTTATATTTAACCTTTTTTGCTATCAACACACAGCACAGAGATGGATTTTTTTGTTGTTGTTTCTAATGCAAATACCAGTCACTTGTCGATTTTTATGCAATTTTTTCACTTTTTGAGCTTTTCTCTTTGTTTCTTTTTGAGGAGAGTTAAACTATTATTGTTAGTGGAGTTAGTTTGTTCTATCACTACACAAATTCGTTGATTTTTTTTTCGTGGCACTTGTTGTTTTTGCAATTATGGATAGCTTTTTAGCGATTCTTGTTGGATTTTTTCCCTTTTTTGCTTGCACACACACTCTTTCTCGTTGATATTCACTTTTCTAATGTATGTAAATATGTACTGTGTAAAAATTGAAAAAACACTCACCGACTCGCTGGCAAATAAATAGAGTATCGATAGAGATGTTTGATGTTACCTCATATTATTTGTTGTTTTGCTGATGTTTTTAGACGGCAGAGAAAGGACCATGAATAAATTGAGCTCCTAGCAAATGGATTTGTGCGTAAGTATGTATGTAGGCTTCTTGGATTCCGCTGAAGGTAAGTAAGAGGAGAACGGTAAGTAAAATGCAACTTCAACGAAATGCCCCAACAATGCTGAGTGGACTGTATTGGCGTTTTTAACTTGATGAATTATTCCTCATAGCCAATGAGGAATAATTAGGAAAAAGAGAAGAGAAAATGAAACCAATTAGCAATTTTCTTAAAACGTTATAAAACGTACAATAATGGTTTTATTAAACAATGAGATTGAGGAGAGTTGCTTACCAGTCGGTGTGAGTTTGAGAAGTGAAATTCATTACAAAAGTTTTTGCACTAGGTAAGCTACAAATTCATATTACATCCCTTTCGTTAAAGAGAGATTTTGAGATAGATAGAGATAATTGGTACTTAACGAAAGTAATTACAAGACGAGTACAATTCAGTTTGCTTATTCTAATACTATTTTTATATAATTCACGATAGTAATAATTCACAATTAATAAGTATAAATTTCAAATGTATATAATTCTAAATATATGTTTTAAATTATATTTCATTTTAAATAATGGAAAATTCAGCGAATTTGTCCAGTTAGAATTGATTATTACATTTAAATTGGTCCTATGAATTGCATAGACATATTCGTTGAAATCTCCTCATTCCCATTTATTACACCCCTGTAATAGTATGAGAGATTTCAACGAATATTCACTTGACAACCGCCCTCTTGAAGCATCTATGCAGATGTCAAAAACAAATAAACAAATCGATCGATCGAAAGCTTGACTTGCAAGCAACAACTCCCGCGCTTTATCGTAAACCTTTGTACATATCGTTGTACATTAATTAATAGAAAAGGTAATATTGTTTACCATTAAATAAACATCGGCAGTCGAGCCAAACTCTTTTACTAAAAACTATTGTGTTTTATTTTTTATTCTATTTTCATTGTTACCGACGGCCACTCGTACGCATTGGGCGTACTGGCTCCATTGGGGAGCCTCGATACACTTGTTCCCCCCAAGTCCCTATAGTGCGGACTAAACATTTGGTCGCTTCGGGCTAAATAAACATTTGGTCCTTCGAGCCGGATAAACATTTGATCCAATCGAGCCGGATATTCCAGTTGGCATAATTTTGGAAACCATTACAGTCCACAATCCCATTGGAGCTTACTATTATTGGTACGTATAGTGCATAGTGATAAATAAAATAAATAAAAATACAAGTGTTCGTTTGTTTGTTTGGTCGTTTTACAACGTCATCGATTCCCTTTTTGTCAATTGGTCAAAGTCCAAATCGTGGACATACGGGAATAATAAAATCAAAACAAAAATAATAAATATTTTCTTCTGAATATTTCACATTATTTTTCGTTTATTTTCTTCCAAATTGTCGTTAACCACCTGCTTCATATTGTTGTTGCAAAAGGTGTTGAAAATATTCCCAAAAATATTTCTATTTTGTATTGATTTCGTTTTCGCTGGCATTAGCAGTGTAAATATACAAACATATTTTCATAAATACATCGGTTACATATTTACACTGCACGGACTATTCGTGATCCATTCTGCGTTGATACACACACGCTTGTACAGATAAATACTCCAGCATCGTCGCTCTGTTGTTCTGTCTAGTCGGTCAGCCAGTCAGTTGCATGCGAATGCATACACATACCCATGTACGCATAAATATTGAATTTTGGCAATTCCTCTTTCTGTCGTGTCCGTTTTTATTGCATAGTCTCCCGCCGGTGTATTATTACACAGTACCCGGTCAATAAATTAGTATTGTGACGCATATTATTATATTTTATAGTAAATGTAATAAATCGGTGTCAGAGAACATTTTAATAATATTTTTGGACATTTTGGAATTGCGTGCACCCTACAATTGGTCAATTGGACCTTTTCTTGTGTAGGGAGTTATTTAAAAATATTTATTGTGATGCATATAATTTCTTAGAATTTCAATATAGTTTGAAATTTTCCTTGCATTTTTGGACACAAACACGCTACATTCGGTGGCTATTTGTATAAATTCGATATTGCACGTACCCTACAATTGGTCTTTTTCTTGTGAACGGCGTATTTTAGCCATATTTTTAGCGAATTTTGTAATTTTTGTCTGAAATTTTGATATTGTTCAAATTTCCTGTTGCACTATTGCACAAATATACGCTACATTCGGTAGTTGTTTGTTGATTCTTAGTTGACATTAGATAATTTTATTGATTTTTACTGCAAAATTAATATCGTATAGTGCCATTTTCGCTAATAATTTTGTAAATTAAATAGTAATTTACATAATTTTGTAGTTTAAATAGCGCATTTCAGGAATTTTGAATATTGTTTTAAAATTTCTGTTGCGATTTGCTTTTGAAATTTGAATATAGTTTCAAATTGTGGATAAATTAAATGGTAATTTACAAAATTTGATATTAAAGTATTGGTTTAAAATTATTATAGTAAATAGGTTGTTCCTAGACCCTAGAGTTGTCAATTGCTCTTTTTGGTTGATTTTCGTTACAATAATTTGGTGCAGTTTGTGGAATTTTGAATATTGTTTCAAATTTCCGATTTTAAATCAGCACGATACAATTGGTAGTTTGAGAATTTATCCTTTTGTGGAAAGTAATATATTTAATAGACCTTCATTTTTGCTGTTAAATTTCATTCACCATTTTGTTGGTTTAGATTGTAGTTTTTTACTAATATGGCTTTCACCCCTCCACATTTATTAATTCGTGCTTCCAAGTCTATCGTGACATTCGCTGAGCACTTCGGTACATTAAAGGAAGATGAAATTGACTTTTATGGTCTCGAAGTTTATTGCGAAGAAATTGAGAATTTGTGGAAGAACTTTCAGGGAACTTTTCAAAAATGCCTCTCTAGTATAGAAAATCCTGAGAAACTTCATTCCATTTATGAGGAGTCGCGTCAAAAATATGTAAATTGTTCGTCAATAATAAATAGATTGTTATCAAAATTTCGTAGTTCTGCTAAATTGTCTACGAACACATTGGAAAATAGTTCGGTAGATTCCTTAACGGAGCATCCCGGTGATATTTCTTCGAAAAGCCTGTCGTGTGATGCTAATGTTAAAGACCTGAGTTTGTCGACACACATTTCTCGTGATGTGGGTACACCGGCGTCTAGCTCTACAATATTGAGTATTGGGAATCCTAGAGTAGGCACAAACTTCGTTGCCGATCTCCCATGTATTGATAGCATTCGTAATATTGCGTTACCTCCTTGCGATATTGAAGTTTTCGATGGAAACATTCTAAATTGGCCCACTTTTAGAGATTTGTTTAGTGCGGTTTACTAAATAACTCCCAGTTGACAGATATTGAACGCTTGTGTCATCTGGTGAGTAAAACTAGTGGTGAGGCTCGAGAAATCGTCTCGAAGTTTCCTTTAACTCATCGGAGTTTCGATCTTGCGTGGAAGGCATTGAATTCCACCTACGATAATCCACGATTGCTGGTACACAGCCAATTAAAATCATTGTTTTCACTTCCTGTTTTAGATCAGGAAACCAGTTCAGGACTAAAATCAATACAGCGTGGAACAAAAAGTTGCCTTTCGGCAATGGCAATTTATGAAATACCTACAGATAATTGGGATCCGATCGTGGTTTTCATTTGTTTACAAAAAATGCCTAAGATCACACACGCTTTATGGGAGCAAAGTGTGACAAATAAGTCTCGTCTTTCAACTTGGAAAGAATTAGATGCATTCTTGACAGAAAGAGTTCGAACTCTTCTGTGTTTGCATGAAATGAGAAGTGTTGGCACTTTGTATAATTCGACTTGTAAAGTGTCTCCTAAATCTTGTACTTCTCCTCACTCTTCGCCCAGTCCCAAACACTTTTCGGCACCTCTTCGTTCGTTTCCTAATTCTTGTTGCGTTCTTTGTTCAGAGTAACAACACAAATTAAATGTTTGTCAGCGGTTTGTAAATTGTATACCGTTGGAGAGATACAAATTGGTTAAAAGGCATCGTTTGTGTGTTAATTACCTTCAGAAGGGACACGAAGTCAAAAATTGTGCTAGTCGTTGTTGTCGAAAGTGCAACCAGAGACATCACACTCTGTTGCACAGAGATCGCTCTATGGTGAGCAGTGCGAGTCAAATTGTGACTCCCAGAAGTTCGAAGTTGTCTGCTTCAGCTTCCACTTTTCGGCCTAGAACTCTAAATGGTAGTTGTACTCCTTCCTCAGCTTTTAGCATTCCTTCGACATCGGTAGATAATGAAGTTCGACAATCCTTCCACGTCAGGCAGAAAAGAAAAGTTCTATTGGGAACAGCACTGGTGAATATCGTTCACCAAGGTGTTTCTTTTCCTGCTAGGGCGTTGATCGACCCCGCTTCTGAGTCGTCTCTCGTTTCGGAACGACTTCAGAAGGATCTGGGACTCCAGGTCCACTCCAATAAGTCGTCAATATCTGGAGTAAATAATACTGTCGCAGCTACATGTCATAAAAGTTGTACATTGAAACTTCGTAGTCGTGGTGACAGGTCGTCCATTTATGAAACTTCGGCGTTAGTTGTAGATTCGATATCGGGAAATCTTCCCACATTTTCGGTCACTTCGGGCATTAAGTCGGATGTGTCAAATATAGTTTTGGCAGATCCTCAATTTGGCGAATCGCACCCTGTAGATATTTTGATAGGAGCAGATTTGTACCCGAAGATAATTAAAAATCATTCTCTTCGACTTTCGTGTGGTTCACTGCTCGCTCAAAATACTTCGTTTGGGTGGATCATTACTGGCCCTGTCACATAATTTGTCATTTTCGTAAATCGTACGGAAAAATAGTTGTAAAGCGGCCTCAAACAAACATAACGAACGTTAGCTCACGTTGCACTATCGTTCGCAGGGTCCCTAATGGCCCTTTCGTTAGCCAGGTCTATAGTGATCTGCACAACTACTGGGTCCCTAATGGCCCAGTCGCTTGAATGGTCCCTTATGACCATATTTACCGCGGGGTCTCTAATGGCCCGGGGTCCCTAATGGCCCAATCGTTTAGTTTGTAAGCCTATCACATGGTCCCTAATGGCCATATTTACCGCGGGGTCCCTAATGACCCGGGGTTATGCTCACGCCTGCACTATACTACAGCTTAATACTTATGTATATGTATATCATTATTATGGAATCTGTTAAAACATTTGGATGTTTCAAGGGAGGCGGCAAATGTTTAAGTTAGAATTGATTATTACATTTAAATTGTTCCTATGAATTGCATAGACATATTCGTTGAAATCTCCTCATTCCCATTTATTACACCCCTGTAATAGTATGAGAGATTTCAACGAATATTCACTTGACAACCGCCCTCTTGAAGCATCTATGCAGATGTCAACACAACATAATAAAAACAAATAAACAAATCGATCGATCGAAAGCTTGACTTGCAAGCAACAACTCCCGCGCTTTATCGTAAACCTTTGCACATATCGTTGTACATTAATTAATAGAAAAGGTAATATTGTTTACCATTAAATAAACATCGGCAGTCGAGCCAAACTCTTTTACTAAAAACTATTGTGTTTTATTTTTTATTGTATTTTCATTGTTACCGACGGCCACTCGTACGCATTGGCCGTACTGGCTCCATTGGGGAGCCTCGATACACTTGTTCCCCCCAAGTCCCTATAGTGCGGACTAAACATTTGGTCGCTTCGGGCTAAATAAACAGAAGTCCTGTTCATAAATCAGGCAGTTGCAATGAGGATTTTATTGACCTTTGCGCTATGGAATTGACATTTGAAACCCAGTGGGTTTATTAAATCCGGTTACGTGCAAACGGGTATATAGGTCAATTTCCAAACTACACTTTTCAAAATCTTTGAGCATGCTATTTATGTATTTTTCTAGTAAGTTACTCATCATTCCTCAACAGCACATCTGTCGCAAAAATAAGTCTACAATATCAAATCTTTAAATTTTCTCGGCCTATTGTTTGTCAGCAATGGAAGTGGGTTTGTAAATTGATGCAATATATAAATTTTTCTAAAGCATTTGACAAAATGTCACTTAACTTGTAATTGGAGAAGTTATTCTCCCCGGGCATACATTATTCACTACATAACTGGTTTTCATATTACCACGATAGTCGGGTATGTACATTTCGTATTGATAGTTATGAATATTTTCCTTATGTTTATGTTTCGGGTGTCCCACTGGGTAGTATTTTATGCCCCTTATTGTTTTTTTTAAGTTTTCAGAATTTATAGAAATATACACAAGTCCTTTGAAAACTATGACTAATCACAGAAAAGTTACGACAAATTTAAAGTCTAGTTATTCTAAGCTTATTGGCTTTCTTCCACTTCATGAAATGCAATTATTTTATAGACCGTATAAGTAACGCCTAATATTTAAAAATTATAGACAAAATGGTGATTACAATAAAAGTATAAAAATGGAATATTGAGATAGCTTGACGCTTTTTTCTATTTGTTTTGTTTTTGACCACTTTTGACAAATTATTAGGCACTGATTTAAAGCTCTACTGGTCTTTTTCATTAGCATGTTACATGTTTGTAATACACCAAATAGAAGCAGATATACATATTTATCACCATTAAAATAAACGTCTCAAAATATTAAAATTTGGATAGTTTAGGGCTTTTCAATAATTCTGATATTTGCCAATCAAAACCACATTTGGTCCCTTATGATTATAAAATATTAATAATAATTTTGTAATCTAAATAGTGAGTAAGAACATTGTTCATTAGACTCAATAAATATATGAATGAAAAGCATCTTCAAAGTAAAAAATTTAAATATACATATATGTAATTCTTTTTTATTTATCTGTCCATTGCTAAAAGCCAGTGCTGTCTGTACTAATGAATACTCTGAATTCAACCGGTGTATTAACAATTTGTAGTTAGTAGAGCATAAATTTTCTGTTGGGTTTTGGATGTCATTTACTGCGACAGTGAATTTTCTTTAAATTTCGTTGAATCACTTCAGTTATTGTGTTCCATCAGTCTCACAAAGTTAAATCGCAAGCAAGTTGGTGCAATGTTTAGAGTACTCAATTGTTTAAATGCTCCAGTATATTTGTTTATAATACCGGTGATTTTTCTGCCACAACAAATATATGCTAACATTAAGAGTGGCGACTTAAACGTCCTTATGTTGGACGTCAATAGTATCCTTAGTAGTGATTTGAACGTATCAGATCCATTTATGCGTCTTAATGAAAATACTTTTGATAGTATGAAAAATGCAACGAAAACCGAATATATTATCAATCCTAATCTTGATTCAGCTATTAATACCATGAATTTTCACAGGTGAGACTAAATAAAATATGTATATTCATGCTGAGTGGTAAATAACATATTTTTCTAATTAAAAGAGATATGATGCAAAACTATATCTTATCAGAATACTTGGTGAACCAAATTTCTGCTTCCGTTTCGAAAAATACCCAAAAACCGTGGCTTTCAAAACGAATCGGAACAGCCAAAACATATGCAAATGAAACAAACGAGAGCGGTAAGCTATTGGAAGACGAAGGTTCTAACAAATACGCAACATGGCTTAAAAGGTAAATTTTCGAAACAAATTTTTAAAATGAAAATATATTATTGACAAAACACTTAACAACAACTTAAAATTTGACACAAGAATAGGGTGGTTGTAAATAGTATAGTACCGTTCATACAATCATTTCCAGGAAACCATACACGATGTTCAAAACTAGAAATGTTTAAGTCCAAACTTTCAGAACTTTTTCTAGACAAAATTCTATGCAAAAAGTTAATTATTATGCATGTTACCAAACCATTAGTTTTAAATAAAAGATTTTTTGTTATTTCAAATTAAATGCTAATTCCTTACTCTGCAGCTTGTATTATTCTGGTATTTTGCAATGCTGTATGGAGTACGTTAAGTTTGGTATGGATTGCAAGTATTACTTTGTTAAGATTTTCTAAAAGTTCTAGTATGTTGATTGGTGCTTCGTTTTCAAATATGGTTGTTTTAATTACATATTCATAATTGTTTCTCGTCACGATAATGTTGATGGAATTATCGTCTGATCTCGGGTTGTGTCTTAACATAACTATCATCAAGGGAATGACTAATCTTAATACGAGACGTCAGCTTTAGCAAAGAATAAGCTCATTTATCAAGTTGCAATGCCTTCATTCGCATAACTCTCAGGACACAATGTCTTTCATCGCTCAATTCTCTTGATTATTCAATGCCTTCGCCTTAATAAGGCAAAAAATAAAAAATAATTTCAGCATGAGCCAGGCTGGGATTCGAACCAGGGTCTCCGACAACTGAGTGTCAAGGTTGCCGGCGTCTTAGCGTTCTAAGCCACCATCAACTTGTTAAAACTTTAGTAGACAATAATTGATGATCAAATCAAAAATAAAATCTTTTGATATAGAAGAGCAATTACTATTGATGTAGGAATAAAGCTTACCGTAGTATTTGTGAACATTGAAAAATGGGATTACCAAGCAGGACTATAGGAAAAGTTTGGAGTTTCAATTAACTGACATAATTTCGCATATACATTTATCTAATGAAGTGCGATGTATATACTAGTTTCCAAGCTTTGCCTTCGTCTGCCACAACAACAACATCCTAATACACCTGAAGATCGGCTTTACCACCCGTGAAACGTAGTGTAATGGTTGGATGCGTGGGACTTCTGTAGACTCCTAATTTTTCAATGTATCTCTAAAGGCCTAACAGCTCAACTCGAAAGAGAATTAATTAAATATCACTATAAATGGCCTTCGCCTTAATAAGGCAAAAAATAGAGATATTTTAGTTATTCTTTTTTGTTCGACAAGTAACATCATAGACATTCTTTGTGATCGTTGTTAATGGCCCGGATTTTCCTGGGAAATTAAAGCCAAATTGGAGGTTTTATAACTATTTTAAAAGAATGAAACCAATTTAATATTAAATTTGGATACATTTTCGCATATTTATGGACAAAAATGTTACCGATATTTTCACGATATATAAAAAAAATATAGTCTACACTTATGTATAAGACTATATTTTTTGGTGACCTATATTCAAATTTCACGGTGAATATGTTTGTCTTTAAAGTCATCTCTCTAAAATTATGTTTTGTGGGACAATTTTTAATAAAAACAGATGAAGTACGAGTTTAACCCGAAAACGTATTATTAATTTTTAGATATTCCTTTTGAACTTATCTAACTTGTTTTAAAAAACACTTTATAAAATAGTGTAATAATGTATCGATACATGAAAAATATTTTTTTCATTACGATTTCTCTATTTCAACATTAAATACATTTTAATGTTTTCACAATTTATTATAAAAATCACACCACTGTTTTTTATTCTTCATTAACCCAAAAGAATAACGTTAGTTTCCAAAAGGTTATGGACCTTTGTCCGTTTGTGATTAGGAATTGATTTGTGAAAATTTGTGCTGTAAAACATTGATAAATGGAAGACGTGAAATCGTGTGTCAAGGTATTAAATGGGGTAAAATATCAAATTTAGAAATACAAAATATAAAAGAGGATTTGTGGGATATAGTTTCCAAAGAAAAGCCTGATCCCCTAACTACATCTTGGACAATGAATTACGACAAAGATCGAGCTACCATAGGACTTTTGGTATACTCTGAATTGGTATATCTTCGGAACTTAAAAATTGCTGGTGAGTACTGGTGAGCATTGTCAAAGGTGCATGAGAAAGCGACATTGTCAAACAAGGTCATGTTGTTTAAGAAATTGTGTCGCGTGCAATTACGGAGTGGTCATGATAATATGGAAACACATATATCGGAGATGCTGGAAACGGTTTAAATATTAAATGGACTGGGTGAAAACTTGGCAAATCATCTTCAAGTGGCATATTTATTGGGATGACTTTCGGAAGAGTACAACTCTATAATTACTGCTTTAGAAGTTCGGGCGGATGCGGACTTGACTGTAGATCTTGTCAAAGAGAAGCTGATTCAGGAACATAAACGTAGTCAAGAAGGGTATCAAATAGCAAGCCCATCAAATCTTGCATTGAAGTTGCAGACTAAAGCAAAGTTAAAATGGTTTAACTGTGGTAAATATGGACATATAAAACGTGAGTGTCAATTTAACAAGAATGCTGGAAACAGAGATCTTCAATGAGCCACAGGCAAAAGCGAGCCACTTAGATACACACATGTGGTTTTAAGTCTCGAGCGCTTAAATAGCGAGTGTGTTTTCCACTCGTATATTTTTACCACGCAACAAAAACCAATTGATGATTTTACGACCGTTGTTTGAGCATTATAGGATGGAATGAGTATAAATCCAATTTTGACTTGTATGTAAACTCACAAGTGCTCTCTTGATCGTTGGTGAGTGGCACAACCTACTTACGAAGAATATGGGTGATAAGTATGATGATTGTCTTTTGCTGTATTTGTATGTTGTGTGTTCATGTGTGCGCTTTTGTTTTGTTTGTAAAATTGTGTGTGCTTTTTTTAATACCTTACATTAGGGCATTTTGTTAGAAAATGAAAATACAATGTTTTTATTTTTTATAATTCAAAATTAGTTTTATAATTTTGTAGTTATAACCATGGTTCAATTATTAGAAGGTTGGACAGGTTCATGAAATTATAAAAAAAACAACTCTGATGCCGGTTTGCTTATAACTTCAAATGACTAAATTTGGGATTTTGTATTTGCAGAGGTTAAAACACATTCCTACCAAAAGTTGTTTATAAAGTCCACCTTATAGCATAGCCCTCATATAATGCTACCTGCAGATTTTAGTTCAGAAAACTTGACGGTGGAGGATATAAACGTTCGGCCCGGCCTAGTGGATACTAAGCTCACCGTGGTGCCACCTTGGGAGCTACCTTTAACATCCGTTAAGGCGAGTGAGCTAACATGTTTACTCATAAGAACGTTACAAATTTGTGTTTGGCATTGTATTAGCCCAATGTCCAACACCCATCCCTCCAAAAGATCGTACTAGAAAAACAGGGAAACGGAAAACAACCCCCTTTATGACCTCGGAAATGTTTTATGGATCATAAACAGCGAATCTGCACTTGTAATGTTCGGACTTTTTATAGAAAGTTCAGTTTACTCTTTGGCAGGTCTTGAAAAATACAAGACCTATATTACTGCCATACAGGAAATACGATGGATTGGGAAAGTGTCACAACAACACCTAAAGGGCTCTGGTATCCAGCTTTACACCAGTGATTGAAAGACTTGCTACAATTCACATAGAAGCAACATTTTTCAGCATCAGTTTTATTTGTACTCATGCATCCACAGAGGACAAGGACGAACAGACCAAAGATATTTTTTATGAGCGCTAAGAAGAAAAGCATGACTGTTGTCCTGCCCACGACATTACATTTATTTTATGCTATTTTAACGCCGAAATTTCAAAGGAGAATAACTTTGGCCCAGCAGTCCGAAAATTCAGTTTCCCCAGTGAAACTTCTGACAAAGGAATCTAGTTGATAGACTTTGCAGAAGCAAAAAACATGGTACTTAGCAGAACCAGATTTAAGAGTCTCGCCACTCATCGTTCCGAGCAGCTAACATGGACTCGGATCTCCATATTGTTGCAGCAAAGGTACGTGCTTCGTATCCGTTTAAAGGTTGCAAATAAAATACGAACAGACACAACACGGAAGGTAGACAGAAGCTGCACTCACAACACAGAGCCACAGCATATTCCACTCATCTGACCCAATTGTTTAATGAAAGTATCTGTTTTCAAAATTGTACATTTTCTATATTTATTTTTGTTTGTATCCAATTTGATTTTGAATAAATTTATTTTGTCGTTGGCAACTCTGTCAAAACTGTTTTGACACAATAGGAGGACCTCAGGAAAAAATTGTAATCAGATGTTTGCTGTGCCCTACCTTATAATGATTGTACCATGGTTATAACAAAAACAAAAAAGGTCATAAAAATAAAAAAAATTTAATTGAACTTGAATTTTTAGTTCAATTTAAATATTATGTTTCTTACTTTTAATTAAAACAATTGCAAATAGGACTGAAGTTAAGAGAAATTTTTATAAAAAGAATTTAGAAATAATAAACTGTCTACAGTTTGTGGTCCAATTAGACTTTTCTTTTCTGACATTTATATTGAGTTTATACTAGTATTACTATTCGTACTAATTCGGTTAGTCTATTCCATACCATCCATTTTATGCAAACTAAATTCTTTTATTTATTCTAGTTTCTCTTGTTGCATATGTGAGGTCGGTGGATAAAAAAATGCTGCATAGTGCCATATGCTCAAATTGTTTTCCCAATTTTTTTATATTTTTAATTACTTTTAACTTTGCTATATCTGCAACATAACCGAAGTGAGGTAAACAAACTTTTCTAGCTTTTACAATAGACGGCACAACAAAACATAGGGAGGGTGAACTACATATTTGCTATTTTTTCGAAACACTCGAGAATGTTAACCATTGTACGAATTAGGGATATATTGACATTCAAAATTCGTCGGGTTTCTCCCACCTCACTCAGTACTCGACTAACGCTTACCCAGTTATCAAGAATAGATTTTAGCGTTATATATACGTCGAAATCGCTTATAACGTCGTCATTTATAACGTCATAACGGTTATAACGACCATATCCAAAAGTCCCAAATCTCTGGGCCCTTTATAGCCCAATCGCTTATAACGACATATCGGTTATAGCGACGAATTCCGTCCGTCCCTTGATCGACGTTATAAGCGATTTAGACTGTATATAGAATTCCACCGAGTTGGGCAATCACTTTTTAGCGAAGTTGGGAGTCTGCGCTGCAGATTGGCTTTTTTGAAATACCTCACAATATTTTCGCAAGAGCGAACAGGTTCATTTAATTCAGGTGTCTCGTGAAATGACTTCTCCAACACATTTGATAGTAAATTGCTGCTGCAGATAATTCTAGAATAATTCTTCAATGCTTTTATCACGTTACAAATATAATTTCAATGAATTCTTCAAATTCTCTGCTGTGGACCTTTCAAAGTCTAAGGCAGCGACGACCACAGAAATACAACCAAAGCGAAGACATGTATGAACGTATGAGTGAAAAAAGCAACAAACACATTATGTTTTTGTTTGTTTTCATTCATTTACACTGTACGTGAGAGAGAGAGAAGCAAATGCAAAAACAACTCAGTGGGCGCCCTCACTATACGATCTAAGAAGCTCGTCCCTGGTCTAAGGACTTCAATCCCAAAAAAATATTTCGAAGTTCATTATTTTGATGATAATGAAGCGTCACTCTATTGTCGCAGATGCTCCACCTTCGTCTATAACATATCCTATATCTCTACCTAACAGGATATTCTTTTCTTGTGCGTCGGCGGTTACATTTCTCGACAGCTTTGTTGGGCTTGGTAACAACTCCTCGACGTTAACATTTTCGCCGTATTCAGCTCCAACCGCAATAAAAAAATTTGGCCATCTCGATAAAACCTGTTCCAGAGACATATGAAAATGGACGACAATCTCGTACCACCCACTGTGCACACTTTTCAATTGCTTCCTTTTTGCATTCCGCTGATACAGGTTTTAAGTCTTGAGTTTGTTTTAGGGATACGTGACATCTTTAACACTTTTTCGCATTTTCGGCAGAAAACCCATCCATCAAGCAATGTATCGTCTTCCTTCAGAATATCTGCTAAAATATTCCAAATAAACCGGTGCCTTTACGGCGCCGAGTTACTTTATATAACCCTTGGTTAATTTTTGTCTTCACGTCCAAACAATTTTCTATTTTATTACTTTTTATTTTTCAACGCTCTACACTGATTCTAATGCACCCAATTAGCTACACAAGATAAAAAACACAAAATAACGGTAAAATTTCGTAGTGAAGAACAAAAAAACAGTGGAAAACAAACTTGCGTATACTCCTAACTATCACAATTGATCGAGCCACATGAGCCAATTATGCCTCTCTCTCACTCTCTCTCACACACACAGCACAAGACAATCGACTGAGTGACAAGTGTTACTAAAAGACACTTGATGTGCAATGAGTAAGAAGGTAAGGGATGAAATGTTACCGAGTGGGCACGACATAGCAATGTATAACTCAATGTCTATGAGTATGTATTTTAAAAGAACTTGTTTTTTGAGTGACAATCAATACGTAGGTATATTTTTTAGCAAATGGCTCGTGAGTGGCAAATTGTATTTCTATGGCTGGAAATAAAACGAATAAGTTCAACGCCAAGAAACCATCTGAAAAATCTGTTTGTGATGAAAATTTTGAATATTGTTTGAACTCTGGTGAAAAATTATGTCAGGATGAATGGAACATAGATTCTGGTGCCAGTTGTCATATGACTAGTAGTATTTGGCAAATGGTAAGGTTCAAGGTTCTGGCGAAGGAGTCATTCATAGTTGGGGCAGGAAATTGACTATTAAAAACGTCTTATTTGTACCTGAATTTGAAGGAAATTTATTATCAGTGTCAAAAATGGTCTACAAGTCATTTTCACAGAAAAGGTATGTAAAATCTTGAACAGCGCAAAATTTGTTGGCAACGGCTAAACTGGCAAACAGTCTGTACATTCTTCAGCAAGAACATCGCGCAAATCTTGCAAAGGGAAACGAATTTGAATGCGTTCACACATTTCATCGAAGATTCGGTCATCGTGAAATCAATACAATAAAATATGCCATTAATAATAATTTGATTTCAAATGTGAAATTAAAAAGGTGTAATTGTTCCAACAACTGTAGTGCATGTTCACAAGGCAAGAATTTCCGAAAGCAACGCAAAATAGAGCTGTAGGAATTTTGGATTTAATACATGCTGACTTGTGCGGGCCCCTGCAGGAAGTTATTCCATTTGGAAATAAATATGTTGTAACGACGATTGATAATGGGTTATATATTTTTTGAAAAGTAAAAACCAAACATTTGATGGGATAAAAGATAACCTTGAATACGTCGAAACTCTCTTTCAAAAACGTGTAAAAATATTAAGAACAGACAGGGTGGTGAATTTTAGAATAAGAATATTGACAATTATTTGAAAAGTAAAGGTGTTCTTCAACAGTTCACCTGAACAAAACGGTGTGACCGAAAGAAAGAACAGAAGTTTAATCGAAATGACTCGCACCATGATTGTTTAATCCGGTAATTATTTGAAATATTGGCCCGAAGCAGTAAATACTGCGAATTATTTTTGCAAGACAGGCTGTCATCACAATCGCTTAAGAAGACGCCGTACGAATTGTGGTTCTCAAAAAAAGCAAGTATGAAATATATTAGTACATTTGGTTGCCATGTATATTGCCATATTAATAAAAAGTTTCTTCTATGGACAATGTTTCAAAAAAGGGGTTGTTAGTTGGATTTTGTGACGAGTCCAAAGCATACCGGATATTGGATTACTATACTAATGGAAAATTGCCTGCTAGATGTGAATGCATAATTGTACTGATCGTTACGAAGCATAAACAATATATTGAGGCTTTTACAGTGTCATCAATATATTGTTTATGCTTCGCTTCAAGAAAGTTTGATATCAATAATATGGGTCCTTTGAAATTATATCTTGGAATACAAGTTGAAAAAGGAGACAACAATTTCTACATACACCAACAACAAACCAACAAAAGTTCCTTTAGACGGCTGATATATAAAATAATACCCATCAAATGAAGCTATTTTGGAATCAAATGACTTATATAGACGTGCAATTGATTCTCTACTATATTTAGCAAATAATACAAGACCAGATATAAGCATTGCTGTTTCCATACGTAGCCGTAAATTATCAGCTGCAACAAAAAGAGACTGGAACAAAGTTTAAAGATTCTTTAAATATCTCATTGGCACTAAAAATCTTAAGTTGTGCATTAATTCCAAGGATCTGAAATTAAAGCGTTACGCTGATTTTGCTGGGGATATGTTGTATACGCATTGTTTACACTGAATCTTTGTTTAAATTTGGTTTGGTATTTTGATAATAAACAATAAAACAGATATAATTGATGATCACAAGGTTTTAATTCATATTTCCTTTGTTTTTATAAAGCTAATTATTTGTTTTATACATTTACAGATTGTTTATATTTGTTTTTATTCACTTTCATGTATTTTAATTCAAATGTTTTGTTTGATAAATATAGTTTAGTTCTTTTAAAAAATTAAATTTCAATTGTTTAAATTTACATGTTATTTGTTCACTTACATATCGATAGCTCAGGTATTTAACATACATTATAAGAAGTTGGAAGGACGCTACTGTGGACCCTTAAGTTTCCGCTGGACATTCATTTGAATGAAGGGCACACATGCAATATTAAATAGATGTTATCATTTGGAACGAATGTACGATTGCACATAAAAATTCCCTAGAGGCTTTAGATCGATTCTTGAGGGATATAAGAAGCAATCCGCGTTTAGTTTTAAGACAAACACTTCCAGTTATTGTACTCCAGCAGATGAAATAAATGCATCCCTTAAGTCATCAGTTCTTTGGCGGTATGTTAAACTAAAACATAAACATAACATAAAACTGTTTCAAGGGCCAGCAACGCGGACCGGGTCGGTTAGTATATATATGGGTAAAAATTTTTAAAATTGAGTTTTCCTTTTTAAAAAGATCAAAAATATTTTTTGATGCTACATGAATGATTTTTGGTACTTAGATAAAGAAAAAAATCGTCATTCCAAATACATTTTTGTTAATAACCTTGACCGTTGCGCGCAAAAGATATGACCGTTTTAATTTATATGTTATTACTGTTAACTGAATTTGTACCCTTTACGATGATGTCAAAATACTCCTAAAATGTTTCAATGGATTCGCAAATTTATCAAATTTATCACAAAATTGTACTTATTTGCAAATATATTTTTGAAATAAAAGCGCTTATGCTAACAAAAAATATGTAAAAAATACAACAGCATCCAGACATTGTGAGAAATAAAATGAGGCGTAAAATGGCGTGAAGATCGGAGTTATAATATTCATGTTATTTGCAAAAATGCGAAGAAAATATGAGGAACAAAATAAAAATTATATTATTCTAATTTTGTTGTTTTATGATTGTAAAGGAAAAGTTGAAGAAAAAGTGTTCGAGTTCTTTCACTTTTTCGTCAAAATTTCGTGCAATAATGAATTTATTCCGTTTCAAACAATAATTGCTTTATAGTTTATCAATTAGAGAAAGTGTTTAGATCATTATATTAAATCACAAGGACTTCGAATTGTGGCATAAAATTAAAATAAAGTTAAAGTAAATAATACAACTTTTGAAGCGCATAGAAACTGCGTAGTAGTGGAAATGACATGATGCGCATCCGATTTTCGAAAACAGCGAATCAATCCCTTTTAGTTGATATACACTTTGTGAAATTCTATTTGGTAACCACGATGTAGCATCTGTTGCATATTAGGGTGTAAAAAACAGTAAAATGGCTATGATTTCCACAAAGTGCATTTACATTTTATGCGCATCAGATTTCAATGCTCACCATTAAAAAATACATCATTCTATGCTGTTTCAATGCGATCCATCGAGAACCGTGGATGTAGCATCGCACTCAATTTTTAGGAAAAATCTATTGTATCTCTGGATTCGCGATATTTTTTAAATATCTGTTTCCGCACATTTTAAGCAGGCGTACAGTTCTATTTATTTAAGCAAAAATGACCATCCAAAACGCGTTTTAATACGCTGTATTTAAAAAAACATTTTTTGCAAATTTTCGAAATTTGAGGGGTATCATATCCGCCGATTTAGTGGATGGATTTGTACGCGCCATGGCTTATTAGATTCAGAACGCAAAAAAAACTAATATTACGCGGGTTTCCACGGAAATCATAAGACAGTTGTAAAATTTGGACTAAAAAAATAGGGTTTTCAGAAAAATTTACGCACAAAAATTTTGACTTTGAGCGCAGATTTCAGCGATCCTATGAAGGCTATACGCTCGACTTATACATAAAAAATTCGAGTTCGCGAGTATTACAATCACATAATAAGCTTTTAGACAAATGTAGTTGCGAGTACGGATTAGAGCAAAAATTCAAAAAACACCTGTTTTTTTGCTTAAAAATGTCAGCATCCTTTTTACGCGGTTAAAGTGAAAATTCAAAAAAATTAAACGTAGGAATCTTAATGTCTGAAGTGTATTCTTTAACTTTCTCTTTGAGCATAACAAACAAAAAGGTGTTTGCTTCAACACATTTTTCCCTATTTTTTCACATTAATGTTGTCACAGCTTCCGCACAAATAATTATTTTAAAAAATCCCTCGATGAATCGTTCTAAAACAGTTCATTTTACCGATATACGTTCAGAGTGTGTGTTGATGTACAACAGTTCGCGTGTTACAATACACCAAACATGCGCTTCAACATAAGTTAAATTTCTACAAATATGCCCATATACTATTGTATTCTATCTGAATGAATTCTTTATTTAATATATCCTTGTGTTAACAAGATGAAACGTTAAACTAATCTATTATTCCTTACTAAAGAGGGAAAGGGTTTAGAGGCTCAATCTCCATCTTCCACCAGGAGTTTGAAATACTAAATATGTAGGGCTTGATTTTTCATATTTTCATATTTATCTGAACCAACAGGGGTACAATGGTTGGCCAGATTATTTTCCATCCAAGTTTAAATTGTTTTGCTTCACTTCCACGGGAGTCTATAATATTTCTTTTGTTTATGTTCGAAAGATATTAGTTGTTTTTTTTTTTGAGTTTAAGGACAGACATGAACCTCTCCACTCGGCTGTTAGCTAGAAACCTCAATGGCTCCCAATCGTCTGACTGTTCTCAAATTATGCTGACAGAAATATTCCACCAAGATATCCTTTCTCTTGTGTTCATGTGGAAATCGATAGGCCCGGATTCAACTCCTTACAAAACCATTCCTATCAAAATGAGAATTAAACATTACAATTGTAAGGATATAGTTGTAATTCTGAAACTTGGTATGAAGGGGGCGAAAAGTACCAAATGGTACTAAGTTTGGTATTGGTTAGGAATACAGCTAGAAATATGAACATTTGTAGTGTAGTTACTGTTGGTGTTTAGAGTTTAGATATTGGACTGGTTTTGGAAATAAGTACTATAATAGAACGAAAGGTTCTATATGGTACACCCAATACAAAAGGGTATACGGACAGTGTCAGAATTCTGAATTTTGGTGTAATGGTCAGTGTTGGTGTGTAGGACTGCGATGTGGAGGTGGTTTTTAAAATACATACCGTATGTAGTCGAAAGACACTAAAAGCACACTAACCCCCAGTTTTTGTAAACAAATTTTATATTCTCACACGAATTGTCAAATTTTTTAAATCGATTTACTCGATTTAGCGCAAATGTGGAACGCTGATTTTTGAATGAGGAATTCTTAACTATAAATAGAACGTGTTTACGAAGAATTAGATCTGTATGCCATCTAGGAGCTAAGCTATGGACGCCCAAATTATTACAAATATAGACGAACGAACAAAAAATAGTTACAAAAACAGGGGGTTATTGTACGGAAATAATAAATTGTACAAAATTTGGTATTTGGTCTCTTTAAAATTGTGTATAAAGGTAACAGTTGATATGTAGGATGTAGATAAGAAGGTTGCTTTGGAAATGCCTATTATAAATGCATGAAAATTACTAAATGGTGCTACATTTAGAACAATTTTGTTATTGGATGAAGGGAAAGAAGGAATCCTAAAATTTGGTATTATGGTCACTGTTGATGTGTAAGGTTGATATGAGGAGGTAGTTTTGAGTATTGAAACTATAAGCGTACCAAATGTATATAATGGTACTAAATTTGGTATATATCTCCAATTCCCAAATTTTTATAATTGGGGTGTGAAGTTGTGATAATGAGTTCGTTTTCGAGCTATAAGCGAACGGAAAGTAATAAATGGTACTAAATCACTGCTGGTCACTGCTGGTGCGTAGGGTAAAGATAAGAAGATTGCTTGGAAATGAGTACTACAGATGTACAAAAAGCACTAAATTTGGATATTATTGGGATTTTGAAATTTGGAATGAGGGCCCTGTTGATGTGTTTGGTTTAGTAGTAAATTGAGTCGTATTGCAAAAATCGGTCATAAATGTGTAAAATGTTATAATTGTACACAGTCTTACATAAGTATACGTACGCCCCATAAATCTCGGGTTTTAGAAAAAGTAATGATATTTATGAAATTCCAAGTACACAGGTTTATTTCGTCTCACTAATAAACAATATTTAATACAACAATAGTATATTCCATAATATAAATAACGGTAAATTTTACAAAAACCAAAAAATGATACTTACAAAAGTATACATACGCCCCAAGGAAATATGAGTATTATCATACAATTTATGGAATTAGCAGCAAAATTTATACATTTTATTGTTTTGGCGAATGTGTCAGGGTGTCCGAGATATATTTTAGAGAAAAAAATAATTTTTGGGTGTTAAGTGCCGTTATTTAATGCCAACCTTCTTGTATAGCTCGTTAAAGCGGACCCTTGCTGATTTCTTTCCGTTTTAGGTATTTGAGTATACAAAAGCCACAATATTAGTGTCAGATAATAGATTTTGAGATCCTAGAAAGCTTTTTAGTTGACCTTGTGCATAACACACCTTCCTGGGTGTCGATAAATTCACATTTTTCCTGGGATATCTCAGGAAGTTAATAGATTCCCCGGAATTCTTGGCTCAAATTACATACAGAAGACCTTGAATTGTGTTTTAATATGGCGTTATATAATCCTTGGACACCAATTGAATCAGAAATGTACAATTATCCGATACTTTCCGACCCTATATTGACGGTAATGGTTATAATACGAAAACTACGTTGTTCACAGTGTAAATTTCATGCTTTTTGGTAGTGATTATATTTTGATGCTTTGGGAGCAGGTTTTTAACAGAATATTTCACATTTCTGATTCAAATGGTGTCCAAGGATTATATAACGCCATATTAAAACACAATTCAAGGTCTTCTGTATGTAACTTGAGCCAAGAATTCCGAGGAATCTATTAACTTCCTGAGATATCCCAGGAAAAATGTGAATTTATCGACACCCAGGAAGGTGTGTTATGCAGAAGGTCAACTAAAAAGCTTTTTAGGATCTCAAAATCTATTATCTGACACTAATATTGTGGCTTTTGTATACTCAAATACCTAAAACGGAAAGAAATCAGCAAGGGTCCGCTTTAACGAGCTATACAAGAAGTTTGGCATTAAATAACGGCACTTAACACCCAAAAATTATTTTTTTTTCTCTAAAATATATCTCGGACACACAGACACATTCGCCAAAACAATAAAATGTATAAATTTTGCTGCTAATTCCATAAATTGTACGATAATACTCATATTTCCTTGGGGCGTATGTATACTTTTGTAAGTATCATTTTTTGGTTTTTGTAAAATTTACCGTTATTTATATTATGGAATATACTTTTGTTGTATTAAATATTGTTTATTAGTGAGACGAAATAAACCTGTGTACTTGGAATTTCATAAATATCATTACTTTTTCTAAAACCCGAGATTTATGGGGCGTACGTATACTTATGTAAGACTGTGTATATGTTATATTGTTACGGAATTAGGTTTAACTAATCTCCGTGTAGACGTTGTTTTATTCCCCAGTACGATTTGTACCAAATAAAACAGGGTTCGTTTTAGATTACGTTTCTACAATGCTTTATTTACTTTATTACACTTATTCGGAATCGACTTTAATTACTTAGCACACAGCTTGTCTCTAGTTAGCACGCAGCTATTATTTAACCGATCCGTTCAGTTCAACGCTTAAAACACAACTAACTCGTCATTGCTAGTTCCAACTGTATTTATATCCCAAAATCTCCTTGGTCGAGAATCCTCTCGAACACGTCTGGCAACAGCTCGAATCTGTGCAGCAAACACACAGACGCACATTCGCACTAAGCGAACAACTATACTCACATACATACATGGGGGGAATACAATTGGACGACAAGCACAGTAATGACGTAATTACAACAACAAACAAAAGCACATTAATAAAAGGTAGTGTAACAACTAGAATGATGAAGAGAGTTCTACATGGTAGTTGGTGTTGCTTAAATAAAGTAACTGCGTAATAAAAACTTTACGTTACAATTCAAATTTTTAAATTAACGGAAATTCAACTAAACTAACTTAAACCTATCAGTTACATTCGTAACAATATTATTTAAGCTCTGTAAACCTAAGTGTTTATAAATAAAAATTCCTATTTATTTAATTTGTCCCGAAATTTCGTCAAAATTTATTGATATCTTCAGGGGATATGTAATGAATAAAAGTTTTTGGTCAAGAAGCCCACTTAATAGCAACACAACTTAAAATTAGAACTAGATTAGAATTAGATTGATTATACTATATTGCAACGCTGTAATTGTATATCGTTAGTATTGGGAATCGAATTATGTAATTTAAAAAAAAAATCAAAGTTTACTTTATGAATTCTAAATATTGTTTTTTTTTTTTTCAGAATAATCTGGCTCAATCCCATTGTTGTTGTTTTAATATTTTAACAAGTTAAAAAGCGTTAAGTTCGGCCGGGCCGAACTTTTTATACCCTCCACCATGAAATACTCTGAGCTAATATGGTATTATTAGTATTCTTTCTGTTGCGAAAGTACCTAGCTGGAGACGTCACGTGACCTCTAGAAACCCTAAATGCCAAATTATACGCAATTCTGCCAGAACATTAGCTAAAAACTTCAAAATACCGGAAATCAAACGGTACCGTCATATGGGGCATACAAGAAGCTTTTTGGTCATTTAAAACCCTAAATGTCAAATTATAGCTAATTCGGTCCGCAAAATGTTGCTAAAAGCGTAACAATAGCTGAAATCGGGCGGTACCGCTATATGGGGGCTGTACCAAAGCGTGGACCTATGTCCTATGGTGGAGAAGTTTTTTATGACTGAGAACCCTAAATGCCATATTATAGCTAATTGGACCAGAACATGTAGCTAAAAACGTTAAAATACCGGAAACCGGGCGGTACCGCTAAATGGGGGCTATAAGAAAACGTGGACCTATGCCCATAATTTTTTGTGGAGAAGTTTCTTGCTCACTGGGAACCCTAAATGTCAAATTCTAGCTAATTCGGTCTGAAAATGTGGATAAAAACATCAAAATATCTGAAATCGGGCGGTACCGTTATATGGGGGCTATACCAAATCGTGGACCGATATTGTCCATCTTAGAACTTGATCTAAGTTCAGACCAAAAACACATGTATACAAAATTTCAGCCGTGTAGCCGGACATGTTTAAATTGACTTAGAATTTTACGCTGATCGAGAATATATATACCTTATAGGGTCGCAAATGATTATTTCATGAGATACAAACGAAATGACAAACTTAATGTACCCTCCATATTATGGTGGATGGTATAAAACAAGGGGTAAGGCATGGAAGAACGGGGTGAATACAAATTCTATTTGCTTTATTTCTTATTTTCTTTAAATGAAAACTTTTCGTCAACGAAGTAGCGGGCACATGCTAATACCAAATATATTTATTGCGAATGCGAAGAAAATATGAGGAACAAAATAAAAATTATATTATTCTAATTTTGTTGTTTTATGATTGTAAAGGAAAAGTTGAAGAAAAAGTGTTCGAGTTCTTTCACTTTTTCGTCAAAATTTCGTGCAATAATGAATTTATTCCGTTTCAAACAATAATTGCTTTATAGTTTATCAATTAGAGAAAGTGTTTAGATCATTATATTAAATCACAAGGACTTCGAATTGTGGCATAAAATTAAAATAAAGTTAAAGTAAATAATACAACTTTTGAAGCGCATAGAAACTGCGTAGTAGTGGAAATGACATGATGCGCATCCGATTTTCGAAAACAGCGAATCAATCCCTTTTAGTTGATATACACTTTGTGAAATTCTATTTGGTAACCACGATGTAGCATCTGTTGCATATTAGGGTGTAAAAAACAGTAAAATGGCTATGATTTCCACAAAGTGCATTTACATTTTATGCGCATCAGATTTCAATGCTCACCATTAAAAAATACATCATTCTATGCTGTTTCAATGCGATCCATCGAGAACCGTGGATGTAGCATCGCACTCAATTTTTAGGAAAAATCTATTGTATCTCTGGATTCGCGATATTTTTTAAATATCTGTTTCCGCACATTTTAAGCAGGCGTACAGTTCTATTTATTTAAGCAAAAATGACCATCCAAAACGCGTTTTAATACGCTGTATTTAAAAAAACATTTTTTGCAAATTTTCGAAATTTGAGGGGTATCATATCCGCCGATTTAGTGGATGGATTTGTACGCGCCATGGCTTATTAGATTCAGAACGCAAAAAAAACTAATATTACGCGGGTTTCCACGGAAATCATAAGACAGTTGTAAAATTTGGACTAAAAAAATAGGGTTTTCAGAAAAATTTACGCACAAAAATTTTGACTTTGAGCGCAGATTTCAGCGATCCTATGAAGGCTATACGCTCGACTTATACATAAAAAATTCGAGTTCGCGAGTATTACAATCACATAATAAGCTTTTAGACAAATGTAGTTGCGAGTACGGATTAGAGCAAAAATTCAAAAAACACCTGTTTTTTTGCTTAAAAATGTCAGCATCCTTTTTACGCGGTTAAAGTGAAAATTCAAAAAAATTAAACGTAGGAATCTTAATGTCTGAAGTGTATTCTTTAACTTTCTCTTTGAGCATAACAAACAAAAAGGTGTTTGCTTCAACACATTTTTCCCTATTTTTTCACATTAATGTTGTCACAGCTTCCGCACAAATAATTATTTTAAAAAATCCCTCGATGAATCGTTCTAAAACAGTTCATTTTACCGATATACGTTCAGAGTGTGTGTTGATGTACAACAGTTCGCGTGTTACAATACACCAAACATGCGCTTCAACATAAGTTAAATTTCTACAAATATGCCCATATACTATTGTATTCTATCTGAATGAATTCTTTATTTAATATATCCTTGTGTTAACAAGATGAAACGTTAAACTAATCTATTATTCCTTACTAAAGAGGGAAAGGGTTTAGAGGCTCAATCTCCATCTTCCACCAGGAGTTTGAAATACTAAATATGTAGGGCTTGATTTTTCATATTTTCATATTTATCTGAACCAACAGGGGTACAATGGTTGGCCAGATTATTTTCCATCCAAGTTTAAATTGTTTTGCTTCACTTCCACGGGAGTCTATAATATTTCTTTTGTTTATGTTCGAAAGATATTAGTTGTTTTTTTTTTTTGAGTTTAAGGACAGACATGAACCTCTCCACTCGGCTGTTAGCTAGAAACCTCAATGGCTCCCAATCGTCTGACTGTTCTCAAATTATGCTGACAGAAATATTCCACCAAGATATCCTTTCTCTTGTGTTCATGTGGAAATCGATAGGCCCGGATTCAACTCCTTACAAAACCATTCCTATCAAAATGAGAATTAAACATTACAATTGTAAGGATATAGTTGTAATTCTGAAACTTGGTATGAAGGGGGCGAAAAGTACCAAATGGTACTAAGTTTGGTATTGGTTAGGAATACAGCTAGAAATATGAACATTTGTAGTGTAGTTACTGTTGGTGTTTAGAGTTTAGATATTGGACTGGTTTTGGAAATAAGTACTATAATAGAACGAAAGGTTCTATATGGTACACCCAATACAAAAGGGTATACGGACAGTGTCAGAATTCTGAATTTTGGTGTAATGGTCAGTGTTGGTGTGTAGGACTGCGATGTGGAGGTGGTTTTTAAAATACATACCGTATGTAGTCGAAAGACACTAAAAGCACACTAACCCCCAGTTTTTGTAAACAAATTTTATATTCTCACACGAATTGTCAAATTTTTTAAATCGATTTACTCGATTTAGCGCAAATGTGGAACGCTGATTTTTGAATGAGGAATTCTTAACTATAAATAGAACGTGTTTACGAAGAATTAGATCTGTATGCCATCTAGGAGCTAAGCTATGGACGCCCAAATTATTACAAATATAGACGAACGAACAAAAAATAGTTACAAAAACAGGGGGTTATTGTACGGAAATAATAAATTGTACAAAATTTGGTATTTGGTCTCTTTAAAATAGTGTATAAAGGTAACAGTTGATATGTAGGATGTAGATAAGAAGGTTGCTTTGGAAATGCCTATTATAAATGCATGAAAATTACTAAATGGTGCTACATTTAGAACAATTTTGTTATTGGATGAAGGGAAAGAAGGAATCCTAAAATTTGGTATTATGGTCACTGTTGATGTGTAAGGTTGATATGAGGAGGTAGTTTTGAGTATTGAAACTATAAGCGTACCAAATGTATATAATGGTACTAAATTTGGTATATATCTCCAATTCCCAAATTTTTATAATTGGGGTGTGAAGTTGTGATAATGAGTTCGTTTTCGAGCTATAAGCGAACGGAAAGTAATAAATGGTACTAAATCACTGCTGGTCACTGCTGGTGCGTAGGGTAAAGATAAGAAGATTGCTTGGAAATGAGTACTACAGATGTACAAAAAGCACTAAATTTGGATATTATTGGGATTTTGAAATTTGGAATGAGGGCCCTGTTGATGTGTTTGGTTTAGTAGTAAATTGAGTCGTATTGCAAAAATCGGTCATAAATGTGTAAAATGTTATAATTGTACACAGTCTTACATAAGTATACGTACGCCCCATAAATCTCGGGTTTTAGAAAAAGTATTGATATTTATGAAATTCCAAGTACACAGGTTTATTTCGTCTCACTAATAAACAATATTTAATACAACAATAGTATATTCCATAATATAAATAACGGTAAATTTTACAAAAACCAAAAAATGATACTTACAAAAGTATACATACGCCCCAAGGAAATATGAGTATTATCATACAATTTATGGAATTAGCAGCAAAATTTATACATTTTATTGTTTTGGCGAATGTGTCAGGGTGTCCGAGATATATTTTAGAGAAAAAAATAATTTTTGGGTGTTAAGTGCCGTTATTTAATGCCAACCTTCTTGTATAGCTCGTTAAAGCGGACCCTTGCTGATTTCTTTCCGTTTTAGGTATTTGAGTATACAAAAGCCACAATATTAGTGTCAGATAATAGATTTTGAGATCCTAGAAAGCTTTTTAGTTGACCTTGTGCATAACACACCTTCCTGGGTGTCGATAAATTCACATTTTTCCTGGGATATCTCAGGAAGTTAATAGATTCCCCGGAATTCTTGGCTCAAATTACATACAGAAGACCTTGAATTGTGTTTTAATATGGCGTTATATAATCCTTGGACACCAATTGAATCAGAAATGTACAATTATCCGATACTTTCCGACCCTATATTGACGGTAATGGTTATAATACGAAAACTACGTTGTTCACAGTGTAAATTTCATGCTTTTTGGTAGTGATTATATTTTGATGCTTTGGGAGCAGGTTTTTAACAGAATATTTCACATTTCTGATTCAAATGGTGTCCAAGGATTATATAACGCCATATTAAAACACAATTCAAGGTCTTCTGTATGTAACTTGAGCCAAGAATTCCGAGGAATCTATTAACTTCCTGAGATATCCCAGGAAAAATGTGAATTTATCGACACCCAGGAAGGTGTGTTATGCAGAAGGTCAACTAAAAAGCTTTTTAGGATCTCAAAATCTATTATCTGACACTAATATTGTGGCTTTTGTATACTCAAATACCTAAAACGGAAAGAAATCAGCAAGGGTCCGCTTTAACGAGCTATACAAGAAGTTTGGCATTAAATAACGGCACTTAACACCCAAAAATTATTTTTTTTTCTCTAAAATATATCTCGGACACACAGACACATTCGCCAAAACAATAAAATGTATAAATTTTGCTGCTAATTCCATAAATTGTACGATAATACTCATATTTCCTTGGGGCGTATGTATACTTTTGTAAGTATCATTTTTTGGTTTTTGTAAAATTTACCGTTATTTATATTATGGAATATACTTTTGTTGTATTAAATATTGTTTATTAGTGAGACGAAATAAACCTGTGTACTTGGAATTTCATAAATATCATTACTTTTTCTAAAACCCGAGATTTATGGGGCGTACGTATACTTATGTAAGACTGTGTATATGTTATATTGTTACGGAATTAGGTTTAACTAATCTCCGTGTAGACGTTGTTTTATTCCCCAGTACGATTTGTACCAAATAAAACAGGGTTCGTTTTAGATTACGTTTCTACAATGCTTTATTTACTTTATTACACTTATTCGGAATCGACTTTAATTACTTAGCACACAGCTTGTCTCTAGTTAGCACGCAGCTATTATTTAACCGATCCGTTCAGTTCAACGCTTAAAACACAACTAACTCGTCATTGCTAGTTCCAACTGTATTTATATCCCAAAATCTCCTTGGTCGAGAATCCTCTCGAACACGTCTGGCAACAGCTCGAATCTGTGCAGCAAACACACAGACGCACATTCGCACTAAGCGAACAACTATACTCACATACATACATGGGGGGAATACAATTGGACGACAAGCACAGTAATGACGTAATTACAACAACAAACAAAAGCACATTAATAAAAGGTAGTGTAACAACTAGAATGATGAAGAGAGTTCTACATGGTAGTTGGTGTTGCTTAAATAAAGTAACTGCGTAATAAAAACTTTACGTTACAATTCAAATTTTTAAATTAACGGAAATTCAACTAAACTAACTTAAACCTATCAGTTACATTCGTAACAATATTATTTAAGCTCTGTAAACCTAAGTGTTTATAAATAAAAATTCCTATTTATTTAATTTGTCCCGAAATTTCGTCAAAATTTATTGATATCTTCAGGGGATATGTAATGAATAAAAGTTTTTGGTCAAGAAGCCCACTTAATAGCAACACAACTTAAAATTAGAACTAGATTAGAATTAGATTGATTATACTATATTGCAACGCTGTAATTGTATATCGTTAGTATTGGGAATCGAATTATGTAATTTAAAAAAAAAATCAAAGTTTACTTTATGAATTCTAAATATTGTTTTTTTTTTTTTTCAGAATAATCTGGCTCAATCCCATTGTTGTTGTTTTAATATTTTAACAAGTTAAAAAGCGTTAAGTTCGGCCGGGCCGAACTTTTTATACCCTCCACCATGAAATACTCTGAGCTAATATGGTATTATTAGTATTCTTTCTGTTGCGAAAGTACCTAGCTGGAGACGTCACGTGACCTCTAGAAACCCTAAATGCCAAATTATACGCAATTCTGCCAGAACATTAGCTAAAAACTTCAAAATACCGGAAATCAAACGGTACCGTCATATGGGGCATACAAGAAGCTTTTTGGTCATTTAAAACCCTAAATGTCAAATTATAGCTAATTCGGTCCGCAAAATGTTGCTAAAAGCGTAACAATAGCTGAAATCGGGCGGTACCGCTATATGGGGGCTGTACCAAAGCGTGGACCTATGTCCTATGGTGGAGAAGTTTTTTATGACTGAGAACCCTAAATGCCATATTATAGCTAATTGGACCAGAACATGTAGCTAAAAACGTTAAAATACCGGAAACCGGGCGGTACCGCTAAATGGGGGCTATAAGAAAACGTGGACCTATGCCCATAATTTTTTGTGGAGAAGTTTCTTGCTCACTGGGAACCCTAAATGTCAAATTCTAGCTAATTCGGTCTGAAAATGTGGATAAAAACATCAAAATATCTGAAATCGGGCGGTACCGTTATATGGGGGCTATACCAAATCGTGGACCGATATTGTCCATCTTAGAACTTGATCTAAGTTCAGACCAAAAACACATGTATACAAAATTTCAGCCGTGTAGCCGGACATGTTTAAATTGACTTAGAATTTTACGCTGATCGAGAATATATATACCTTATAGGGTCGCAAATGATTATTTCATGAGATACAAACGAAATGACAAACTTAATGTACCCTCCATATTATGGTGGATGGTATAAAACAAGGGGTAAGGCATGGAAGAACGGGGTGAATACAAATTCTATTTGCTTTATTTCTTATTTTCTTTAAATGAAAACTTTTCGTCAACGAAGTAGCGGGCACATGCTAATACCAAATATATTTATTGGTGGAATTTTTCCTTTTTGTTTTGATTATTTTGATTATTGTTTTGTTTTGATTATTGTTTACATTTTGATTGTTGCTTATATTTGAACATTACTATTAGCGTTGACTGTCAGTTTTGAATGATAGTTTCTACTCCCCTTTACCTTCTTTATTGTCACGTGCAATGCAAACATAAAAGAAATTTTAATTTTTCCGTGCTTTCAAAAATTTAGTACCTTTAGTAATGTGTGAACGGGTAGAGTTGAGATAAAGCGGTGATTTTGGAAAATCGTTCTGTAAGTGCGCGAATGGGGTTCACTGGGTTGTGTGAACGGATAGAGAAAGAATTCTGAAATTTGACAGACGGGAAGGACTTTTGGAAATTCCTGTTTTCGAGGTGCGAAGGGTACTAAATGTTAATTGACATTGCATTACTGGCATTAGATGATCCATAAAAAAATTCAATCAATCAAAAGATATAATTGGTATCAAAAATTTTACCTTTTCAATAAATTTTGCGCTTATCATGTACAAATGATATACAATTAAAATTTTCAGGAGAGCAAAAATAAGATTTTTAAATTTTTTTTAAAATACCTGTAGTTTGATTCTCTAATACCCTAGACAGACGGCAGCGTAAATTTGCATTAACACGTGCATTTAATTGTAGCCTGACAGACGACAGTTCTTGCATTTACGAAGCAGTTGTTTGCTGGTAAACAACTGTTTTGTTGTTGTTTGCAATGCAAATTGTGTCTCAGAGCATGAATATATATGAATATGCTCTCTGTCCTACATGAATATGGGTTCTCTTTTACAGCATTGCCATATTGAAATACCTAAATTCAATTTATATTCCCTTTGATTTTGTGCATTAAGAATGTGGATAATGCACGAATTCATTTGAATTAAGGCAGTTAATGCAAATGAAATTTTACCGACAATTGTCGGTAGCTCAAAAAATGAGTTAGAGAATCGCACTACTGATGAAGTTTGTCCATTTCAGAATTTATTTTTATACCTTAAACACACTTTTCTAAGGGCTATTATCTGGCATTTCACAGAAACCAATTCCGATCGAAAGTGGAATTGATTCCGTATTTAGCTTTTTCAGAAACCGAAAAATTCTTTCGGAATGAAACCACTTTTGATTTATCAAGTGGAATTGTATTTTTCTGGTAACATGTCACTTTAAAACACTCCAAAAGCACTTAAAAATAATAAAAATATTGTTTTATTAACAAAATCACATTTAATTTCATATTTTTTATCATTTTATTGAAATAATTCGCAAATTTCCATTATTTCTCAATCAACAAAACCAATTATTAACAAAGTGTTGTCACATATTTTTTTTTCCGTGAAAATCACGTTTTTTTTTCGAACAAAGATTTATGGTTTCTAAAAACTAAACAATCTGGCATTACGAATGATAACATAAAGCAAACATAAAAAAGAACAAAATAAGAAAGAACTCAAACACGGTATTTTTCAAAGTTATGTTGATTTTTTGCGCCTCAATTACAGTAAAACTGAAAATCCAATAAAAATTAATATTATTTTCACACAAAAAAACTTTCTTTAAACACAATATTTTCTGAATTCCCACTTCTACAGTGTTTTCTAATCATATGTTTTTGTTTCCTCTTATGTTGCCATATTTATACTAAAAAATAAGATTTTCGGAATTCACCAAATCGATCGAATTCTGGAGAAGCTAAAACAAAAACGATCGAAATGAAATTACGGAATTGAAACCATTCCGATCGGAATCTGTTACATGCCTGTATGTCTCAACATGCAAAAAGAAACGAGATATATCCAAGGTTACTTTTAATAATCTACATAGCATCTACATGGCATTCGTTAGTCCATGCATTTTTGTAAATTAGGTACTGGTCACATTCATTATCCTATCCGGGTGAAAATTGAGGATGGGCATTTTTTGTTCAACGCTTTCGTTTTTGGTGAGAATCGGTTCAGATTTGAATATAGCTTTTATATATATTCACCCGACATCGTGTATTTTATCCACAAAATTATCCAATATTGATATGTATGTAGTTTTAACTATCTTAGCTGAAAATATTTTTTTACCTGCAGATACAAACTTTCTAAAACCTGCAGATACTCAATGAATTGTTTTAAATGTATTATTTCACAATGTTATGCGACAGGCGTATATTTTAACCGTGTCGCAAATCTTATTCACTTCTGCAGATTGAAATGTAAACTATTTAAAGGAAATATTTATTCAATAAAGAAGTTTCAACGACTATTTGATAAGTATTATTACGCGACGTTATATCTCGCTCTCTTATACTGAACAAGTTTGCTATCGAACAACATTTTGTAAAAGTTTGTACACATTTTTGAGTTATCGTACAGACCTCAGAACGGCCCACATTTTTCAAGAACTGGTTTTTGCCAAAGATAGCTCTCTTATTAGTTCCATTTTAAATCCATGACGTTGAAACTATATTCTGCATTTTATTTGATTTATTTTTTATCCATTTTTATCTTCATGTGGATTTTCCGCTAACGAAGTAGCGGGAACTAGCTAGTACTGAATATTTCTATAAAACCCTATGGATCCCCTCTTCGATATCTAAAAAACATGTATATTCTGCTGTTCCATATTTTTAAATGGAATTTTCTTAATTGTAATATTTTAATTTGTTTCAGATTAGGTGAAGCGCATTACGCAAAACTTTATTCTAATCCTAACCATCGCACATACCTGAACTTAACATCTCTTGCTAACGAAGATGTCGACTACGGTCTAGATAATGTAGAGGAGGCAGACGTAACAGGATACGCTTACACTGGTGATGAAACCGTGAGTAATAAATATTAGCAACTAAATAGACTGTATAGACTTCGGTTATATGTACGTATTTACAGTGATGACTAATGATGACTTTTTCTGCAATTATTTATACTTAAAGGCTTCAAAAATAAGAAAATTAATGTTTTGCTCAATGTAAGTACGTGGGCTGCACGAAAACTATCTGACCTAGGCAACACCGCGTGTTACACGCAGAGAAAAAAATATGATTGATCGAACAATATTCGAAGAGCAAAATATGTATTGTTAATATATTGTTAGATTCCGCATGTAGTATTGTGAGTCCAACAACTGTATTTGTTAATTACAACAATAGTTTTTGTCATATCCAACAATAGTTGTTGTCATGTCCAACAATAGTTTTTGTCTGCTGGACAATATTATTCTCTTTTCTTTGACAATTTTGTTCTCTTCTCTCGGTATTTGATGCCGTGGTGAAAAAAAAACAATTTTTCTGAGTTTTGTTTTTATGAGTTCCCTTATCTTTGTTTTTATTTTATCTTTGTTCTTTTATGTGTATGCACACCATGAGATTCTTGTTTTTATTTGTTTCTTCTTTCTCATTCTTTTTGTGTTTTGATAGTTGAGTTACAACACAATCTGAGAAGTGTTTTTGGTTGTAATTTGTGTTTTCTTTTCATATTTGTTGTGGTTTTATGGTATTCCTTATGTGGAGGTAGGTGCTTGTGTGTGTAGTTTTAGTTAGACCTGGCAAAACCTGGCTATGTGTAGTGTTTGTCAATGCTCATAATTTTATACGTAACATTTATACCAATGTTATGTGGAAAATGTATATGAGAATTATATACGATCAAATCAAAAATTTCAGTAACAGGTTTTCTGGGCTGACAATAGTTTTTGTAAAAATTCTAGATTATGATAGTTCCTCCCATAGGTATTTTGCAAATATCTATGTATGCAAATATCTATGTATGCAAATATCTATAGAACGGTTAAAGATACAGTCTCCAAATTTGAAATGTGTGACGAAATTTAGCCTACAAATAAATGTGCCAAAATATATTGAACCGGTTCTCCCATATATATTTTCGTCCGATTTCAAGTATTTGATGCACCAAAAACGCTATATATGTCCGATTTCAATGAAATTTGGAATATGTGACGGAATTTGGCCTATAACTAAATGTGCCAAAATATATCGAAATATGCTGAGAATTGAATATATCTCTCATATATATTTTCGTCAAGTATTTCAAGTATTTAATGTATGAAACACGCTATATATGCCCGACTTCAATGAAATTTTGAATGTGTGACGGAATTTGGCCTACAAGTAACTGTGCTGCGGAGTAGCGAAGCACACCGGGTTCAGCTAGTTCAATAAAATATTATCTCGTCTTCATATTTTACTCAAGTAATAGTAGCTGTTGTAAGTAACTGTTATGTTCAGAACCACGTTGAGATTATGAAAAGTTTTCGGGAACAACATTTGTACATTTTTTGTCGAAAGAAGTTGGTTTTATTCAATACCGAATATTTATATTTTAAAGTCGAATGATTCGGCAGTATTTAAGAAATATACGAATGTTACGTGAATTGTGTTCCCAAGGCGTAGAGATGATGTCTTTAGAAATTCGATGAGGAAGGAAAAAAATACGATTCTGAGCGTTCCATAGAAAGAATACCAATGTTATGTAGGAAAAAGTAAATGATTTAAAAACAATCTTCTTACGGGATTTAAATCTTCTCTCGTATCTGGCCTGTGTTAATGAGAAATCAATGTCGGAACATCAGTTAGAAAACTGTTATATAAATGCTTTATAGGCGTCGCATGAAAAACGTACCCATGTTCATGAATTAATTACTGTTCATGTACGCATACAAGTTATATGTGAATCCAATATAACGGACCCACCACAATTGCCAATGCAAATTTATACATAGAAAATGCAACAATGCATTTCCTGCATACATTGTTGCAAAGTCTTAAAATCAAATGAATAACAAATTTTCATTGCAATATCAATCCTTTGATCGATACCGATTCAACTCATATTTCATTTAATATTGAATCTCTTTTATAGACCACCAACAGTGGCTATTTAAATTAAAGCACTTTGTTTGTCATGAAAATCGCCAGACCACCGTCAGTGGCTTAATCTTTTTGCTTTACAAAACTTTGTTTATTAATTGCAAACATTTAAAGACCACCATCAGTGGCCACATTTTGTGTATTTCAAACTCGCGCCTATCAAATTTCATTTAAAGCGAATCACCGTATTTGTTTACTTAGCTGCATCATAAATTTCTGATGCAACTTATTTCTTTTCCCACGGTAACAAAGAAAGAGATTCGATGCCTTTAGATTGTAAGCCATAAGTTAATTTTATAAGATCAGTCTGTTAATGTACTCAAAATAAAATAACACAAAAAGTAAATTTTTTGGTGTTTTAATTTTACTTACATATATCTGTGTGCTGGTTTGGGACTTACGTAAATCTGTTTCTTCCCAGTGGTTATGTGCTTCCCCAACGAACATCAATGTACCGAAATTGATTCAGTCTACATCTGTTGGCCAAATTTGAACAGAAGGATGTGGACAATAACTCAATTATTCTAAAACGATACTCTATACTTAAGATGGTTGATATACCCTACGATTTATATACCCTCCAATATCATATGGTGTATTAAGTTTGTCATCGAAATAATTGTGGGGATGTACTGTACCCATTAGTACTATATGGGGAGTATTATCCTAATAACCAAAGCGCATATTTAAGGTAGTTTCAGTGAAAATGTTGCCGCACAGAAAACGATTTTAAAGGTATTTTGATATTTTTGTCTGATTAAATATTTGAATTTAATTTTTTGAACAAAAATTTGAGTTGTATTTAATTAAAGTAATCGCGATTAGTTAAAAAGTTTAACTTAGACAGACTGTAGAATGGTAGAGTTTTGAAGATGTAAAAATTTTATAAAAAGTAGGTTATATTATATAAATGGTGGCGGGCAAAATTTTGTTTGGCTGGCTCCAAAAAAATTTTGTGGTTCACATATTATTTTAAAGGCGATAATGCATATTGCCAATTTTGATTCTGTTCACAACAACAAATCACATCACAGAATCTGGATATATGGTAATATTTTCATAATTATCTGATGGTCAGTCCAATCACAATCTGCTTAAGTTTCTCATTTTGACACATGAAGTGTGAAAAACAACAGCTGTTCACTGCCAAAAGCAAATATTCTCTCATTAGTTGTTATGCCGCTGAGTAAAAAGGTTGTAAATAATATTAGTAACAACAGATTCCACACAAGAAATGAAATATTTCGAGAATTTGTTGACGGTATTAATGACTACAATTTATTTGTGAATGAAGATATGAAATTGTGTAGAAAGAAAAATAAAAATTGACAAAAAGATATCAGTGCTTGAGTTGTGTTTCATTTTCTTTCACTTCTTAAATAAAAAGAATCTCCGAATGTTTCGTGCAAATTTTGTGCATTATTTTATTTTGTAATTAATAAGTAATAGAATTCGTATGCAAGTGATCGAAATAACTAGAAAAAGAATGTACGTATGCATAACACAAACATCTGTTGTTGTTGTTTCATAATGTTCTCCAACATAAACATGTCTTCGGTACAAACGGAGAGACAACAGAGAGAACTGCATGGTGTTTGTTAATGTTATAAAGAATAAGTGTTCTTAAATAAATAAAACTTTTATTTAAAACTAGAGAACCCGGCGAACTTCGTCTCGCAGTCTGTTAGGTATTGAACTTGATGACTTTTGTTCAGACATATAATACAATTATTGCTATCACGTTGCAGAGTATCCGAGACCAAGAACAAATATTTTTTTGCTTTGAACAAATTAGGGCGATTTAGAATCTTTACATTGAGAAATTTTATTTGTGTGAATTGTCAGTCTGTCGGAGAGAAAGGGCATTAAGAGGTAAAGTGTTTCCGTTTTCCTCGACTCTCTCCTGTAAACTGACAATTACCGCTAGGGAAGGTGCCTAATGTAAATTAAGGTTAAGATACATTTTTTGAGTAAATAATGCATTTAGATGTAAATTAAAAATGTTGAAACAAAGTTATATCAGGTAATGCCGTGATTCAAGTGTTCAGTTTGGAACTTTTTTAGAAAAGTTAGTCCGGGTTGAAAAGATAAGTCCGATCGTTTTGTGGTGACCACCTTCATTATTCGTCTAAATTTCTTCCTGACTTTGTGGTGTACAAAAATGACACTCTTCTCGTGTAAATTCCCTGTTATATCCGATCTCCTGAATTCTACATGCAATTTGTGACATAAAATCAAACGTTATTAATACTACTATCAAGCTAGGTTGAAAGACGATTAAGAATCTGTGATGTAGTAAGAGATATTTTCCAAGTAAATAGAAAATTAAACTTGTATTTAATTTTTGCCCAATAATGACGAAGTTATTATTTATCAGATTTTAATTAATGTACTTAATTGAGCCATATGAACTAAATAGTTTTTATCAAAAAATGGTATCTAGCTAAGAGATGTATATCACACATCAACCTCTTAGAGACGATCGTTTTGGTAACTGGTTAGGTTTATCGCATCAGACATGTTAGATGTGGTTAGACAATTTTCTATATTGGTGGTGGCTATATTGGTAATATTCAAGATGGGTGGTCGCTAATAATTTGTTAATTTGTTTTGGACGAAATCTTTAGAATCAAAGATTTTGTATAATGAAACATGAGAATTTAAAGTCAAACTTATGCCTGATGTCTATGATAGGGAATGTTATGAGTCTTATTTTTTATTGGCATAGGCAATTGTCATAATTAAATTGTCCACTGAAGCTGTATAATCCAGTAGTTGACCCAAAAAGCTGGCAGTATTAAAAGAGAAGAGTGTGAGAAATAAGTAGCCAGTTGTGCAAACGTAATAAAGCTCCATTCAAACCGCCATTTGGAGCATTTCTTCCAGAGATTTGGTGTAGATTTGTACGTTGAAGTTCTGACTGCCGGCATTGTGATTGCGACCGGACCCGACCCGCTCCGCGTTCTGCCAAGATATTCATTTTACAAACACATGAGATTCTGCCTAATTTTCATTACGTACGGTTAAAAACTATTTCACGACAAAACAATGAGCAGCGAAATCTCTTTGCTTTTTGAAATCGATTAAATAATGGTTACACCGCTGAAAACACTAACATCCGTTTGGACTAAAGTCACCTTTAATTTTCGCTGTTAATTTACATAAAGAATAGTTTGGATACAACAGAAAGCAAATTGTTTTTAATTGATTTATTTAAATAGATTGTAAATAAAAATATCTCCAGAAAAAAATGTCATAATAGAAGCACAAAAATGTCATTCGCTGTTGGTGCATGTACAATTTTCGCCAAAATCTGATCAAAAAAGTGTCACGATATACTCCAAACGCAAAAGCTCGATTAAAATGTGTAGAAAATTTGAATTTATTCAAAAAATATTTTTGAAAATTTTTCGCAGATTTTCGCGGTTTTTTAGGTTTTATCCTTTTCTGCCATGAGACCATTCCTAATTGGTGTGAATTGTCAAAATCTGTTCAGTCGTTCTTGAGTTATAAGCGTAGTAACTAACATCATCCTTTTTTATATATATAGATATATTGAGAAATCTTTTAATGGGCAATTAATCCACTGGAAATACTACTTATTAGAGGCAACCTGTTAATTGAGAATGAATTTCAACACTATGTTGGCAACACATATATTTAGTCAACGCCACCTGTATGTAATTAAAGTACGTAGATTAATTATGCATTCGATAAATTAGCTAATAACCGATTAATCGACATCCAAAAGTAATTTATCGTTTAGAAGCTTCGTGATAGTTCCTTAAGTTCATGATGGTAATAGAGAGATCTAGAATAAGAATGATCTAGAATAACTTATTAATGTATATAAGCCGCTGTAAAGAAGATGTATTTATCTCAGTTGTGATTAATCTATCAAAGCGTTAATGTGTAAATAAAGATAAAGTAAAAACGGAAAAGCCTCGAGTTTTATTCCTACCTGGAAAAACTGAAATGAGGAAATTTAAACTTTAAAATTTGCAATACAACCACAACATGTTTAATAATTTTCCATGCTCTATGTGGTGGTGAAGATACAGACCTCTCTTGAATACATTTTTCGGTAAAGCTGCACGTTTCTATAAAAAAAGGCATTGTCCAAAAAATATTGTATTTGTTCTTCGCAAAACTTTTTCTCTGAAATTGGTTGGTCCAGTTTTTCCACAAAATGTATATCTTTTATCGCGGGACTGGAATATGTAAACACATATCACAACAACATAAAAGACATTTTTGTCATTACCTACGGTTACAACATATGAAGTAACATCAAAATGATTTTAGTTTCCCAATAAACTACCAGAAATCGTTGCATTAGCCTAAACCACTGAAATTCTTTCGCAATTTGTATATTTTTAAATTCTTTTAAATTATTTAAATGCAAATTAAATTTATTGTTGTAAATAAAATATTGTTTAAACTTTCAAATATTGACAAAACTGAAGCAAAAATTATTTGCGTGCATATATGCACATTTTTCGCTAAAAATTAAATAAAAGACATGTAACAACAAAAACCAACAATAAAAGATCTAAAGAAATGTGCGGATGCAATTAATTTTCTTCAAAAATTAGTTTACATATTTTCGCGGATTTTTTGCAATTTTTTAGGTTTTATCGTTCTTGAGTTAAAGGCGTGGTAACTAACACCATTTGCTTTTACACGTATAGATTATTGCGCCACATATGTTATTTTAATAAAATTTGTATTAAGGAAAAAGCCAAAAGCATTTGAAAATAGCTTTAGGTGAAATTTACCGAATTGACCAAAGGAAAAGTAAGAAAGCACCAGTCAGCTGTGCTAACGGAAAAGAAGCGACCAAAAAAGACTATGTGTTACCCTACACCACTACCCCTGTGCATAACTTGACTGGTAAAATTCAAAATATTAAAATTGGGCTAGCGTAGCGTCTTTGCTCTGAATGTCTTCAATAATACAGGTCAATTTTGTTGAAACGCATTTAATAGCATCGTCAGTGCAACTCAAATAAAAAAATGGAAAATAGGGATGTACGCCAACCATCAATAGGCTTCTTTCTCTGTGAGACCCCATCAACCCCCGTGAGGATCCGATTAAAATTCCGACCTGTACTATTGCGATATCTCCGTTATTTGGTCACCTACGCCAACCTGCTTTACATCATTAGGCTTCTTCGCCTCCGGGACCTTCATGAACACCCAACATTTGGTGACGATCGGATTAAAATTGCGAACTGTAGCGTGATTACAAGGTTTATATAGACAAACGGACGGACACACATAGCCAGATCGACTCAGCTCGTCGAGACATTCATTTTGGTATATAAGTTAACGACAAATACATTTACTTTACTGTCCAGACATCACCTCATATTGCAATATGATATGCTTTGTTAGCATGTGAACGTTTGGACAAATTTATTCTCATAAAGGCATTTAATATGCTAACGACGGGTATTGTATTTCACTGTGAGAAAAGCCGAATCAACAAAACGTGCAAAGGGAATACAGCAAATCTAGGTTAGCTTATTATTAAAATAATGGTAAGAAATGTGTCCATTTTTAACATTCAATAAAGTAAGACGTGCAGTCGCACGTACGGAGTTTTTGTAAAAAATAAAAACAATTATAATTGTTTTAATTGGCCCCCGAGCAGGGACCCCTTCGCGCGTATTCTTGTAGTCTGCACCGTAGTGGCAGCAAGGACCGGGGTCCATTCGTAAAAAATAAATAAAAGTGAAAAACGCGTAAAAAATTGAATGTATAGATCGCGGAAATGATGCGACCAAGTACCATTAAAAACGGAAACGGGAGTCTGTAATGGACAGCGGCCGCGGTGTAAGTTAAGAAAAAGAACATTAATAACACTAATAACATTAAGAGAAGAAACATAAAGCTAAAATTAAAAAAAGAATATTAAAAAGGAAAATTAAACAAATGTGAAAAAATATATACTAAGAAAATAAAATTACATTAAAAGTGAATAAGAATATAAAAATCATTTAGAAGTTGAAATTAAAAATAGAAATAAAAAGAACATTAAGAAAATAAACATAAAACTATAATTTATAAAAAGAACGTTAAAAAGGAAAATTTAACAAATGTGAAAAAATATAAAATAAAACGATAATAAGAATATAAACATTATTAAAAAATAAAAGATTAAAAATTAAGAAGTAAAAATAGAAGATAGGAATAAAAGGAACACCAAGAAAAGAATCATAAAACTATAATTAAAAAAATAATACTAATAAGGAAAGTTACAAAAGACAGAAAAAATATAAAGTAACAAAATAAAAATTATGTTAAAAAGTGAATAAAAATTATTAAAAGAAAAAGAAAAATAATGTTTGAATTGAAAAATAAAAAGTGAATAAAAATTATTAAAAGTAGGAATTAAGAAATTAATTACGAAAAAAATAATAATGTTTCAATTGCAAAAGGAAGTTAAACAAATCAGAAAAAATGTTACCTAGAAAAATTATTGAGAAGTGAATAAGAAAATTATTAGAAATAGAAATTAACAAATTAAAAGCCATTTCCAAGCAAAAACATGATACCCAGCTACTTCTGGTTAGGTTAGGTTGAAAAAGAGGGGCGAATATAAGAATCGCCACATGCCCGTATGGGGCATACACTTAAGACAGTATAGGCCTGTTGTGCGCTCTAATTTCGGAAGCGTAAGGGGAATAAATTTTTTATTGCTTAATTTATTAAAACGAAAATAAATTTATCAGTTAAGAAATTCTGTGCCATTAACATAATCTCTTAAGTTTTTGAACTCGCTTGCCCTAATTTGGTGGAGTTCTGGTATAGTGTTATTTCCTAGAAATTGGTTTCTTAGCGTCGCGAAGGCTGGGCAATGACAGAGATAGTGTTCCAACGTTTTGTCGTCCTCTCCGCATGCTCTGCATTCGCTGCTTTCTGCACAACCGATTTTGTGCAGGTGTGCTTGTAGCCCTAGGTGTCATGTAAGGATGCCTGTCAGTCTACTAATGTCTTTTTTACTCATTTGAAGGAGTTCCTTTGTTTTATCCTCGTCTGGGTTTCCCCAGAGGATTTTTGTATTTTTCCCTTTCTCTTCAGTATTCCAGAGGGATGTATGGGCGTTTTCTGCCCATGCTTTTAACCATGCTGGGAGTAGTCGTTGATTGATTTTTTACACTGCAGGACAGTTTTTGATTTCACCGTCTTGCTTGTTATTGCTTTAATTGCTGCTTTACTGTCCGTTAGGATGTTTACAGTGATTGGCCTTGTGTTAGCTTTAAACCAGTTCAGACACTCTGTGATCGCTCGGATTTCGGCCTGTAGGATCGTATTATGATCCGGCAGTCGAAGGGAGATTCTAGTTTCCTGGTCTTCGATATATAGACCCAGACCCGTTCTCCCCCCTAGAACGGCCCCATCTGTGAAACCACAGCTTCCAGTTGGCATCCGTTCCAGGGTTCCATCGATCCACATGTCCCTGTCTGGTATTAAAATTTCACACAAGGCGGATTCAATTGTTTCAGGTATACGGTCTGACTCACCCGTTGTAACCTGTAATATGCTTTGGTGGTATGTTTGGTGGTCTCTTACGATCCACTCGCTCATAGACTTAAGTCTTATAGCTGCGATGACTGCCTCATACCTTACCTGAATTTCTATTGGGTGGACAAATAAAATTGTCTCTAAAGCCCTAGTTGGTGTAGTCCTCATTGCCCCGCTAATACTTAAGCAGCACGTTCTTTGGACTTTTTGCAGTACTTTTACGTTGCATTTCTTGTCCGTAGCTGTCCACCATACCACAGAAGCGTAGGTTAGAATCGGTCTAATTACGCTTCTGTGTAACCAGTGTGTCATCCTAGGATTGAAACCCCATTTTGAGCCTATAGCTCTTCTGCAGGTTGACCAACATCTGTGGGCTTTGGTGGTTTATGGTCTCTCCATTTAAGTTTCCAGTCTAGAATTACTCCCAGGTACTTAATTGTTGGAGAAATGTTTATCATCTTATCTAGGAAAACGGGTTCTTCGTAAGCTCCTATTTTTGTTTTTCTAGTGAATAGACATAATTCTGTTTTTTCCGGGTTGACATTTAGACTACTCGGTCTAGCCCAGTTGTATGCTATGTTTAGAGCCGTTTCGGCCCTTCTACAGAGTATATTTGGATTCATTCCCCTAAGAAGTATTATAACGTCGTCTGCATAGCAGATGGGTTCAAATCCTTCGTCGGTTAAGATCCTTAGTAGACTATTTATGGTGGTAACCCATAGGAGAGGTGATAGTATTCCTCCCTGTGGCGTCCCCTGACCAACTTTGTCTCTTTTTGTTACGTCTTGTAGCGCACAGCTTATCCATCTATTCTTTAGCATGTGGTCTATCCAGTGCCTCAAGGCCCGGTTTACCTGAAACTCGTCTAAGGAGTGGATTAGCGTTTCGGTGCTGACGTTGTTGAACGCTCCTTCGATGTCGATGCAAACTGCGAGAGTATACAACTTCATCTCGAAGATTCTCTCTATGTGGTGTACTACCTCATGTAATGCGGTTTCCACTGATCTACCTTTTACGTATGCATGTTGTTTGTGCTTGAGCATATCGTTAGGGATGTTACTCTTTATCATGGTGTCGACCGTCCGTTCCATTGTTTTGAGTAAGAATGAAGTTAAGCTTATCGGATGAATACTACCCTTGCCTCTTGCCAGGCCAATGGAGTATACGCAAAGTTTAAGCAAGCATTGAAAATCTCGACCAGATTAGACGAAATATAGTCCACTTCCCTTTAAAGTAAGGCTGGGAAAATCTGGTCTGGTCCCGCTGCTTTGTATGGTGAGAAGCTCATTATTGCTTCTTTAATCATCAAGTTGTTGATTTTTGGTGCTTCTTCTGATGCATAAGCCATCTCCATCGGTGACACTGTGTGTGCCGTAGTACTCGACGGGAAGTGCGCTCTCATCACAAGGCTTAGAGTTTCCTCGGTTGTTTATATCTTTTTACCCGTCTCATCAACCATAAGCTCGGGTTGTGGGTGAGTTTTAGATAGAAACTTTTTAATTTTAGAGACGTCATTCACGCTATCTACCTGTTCACTAAAAAGCTTCCAGGAGTTCCGTTTGGCGTTTCTTGTCATTTTGTTGTATTCTTTTAGTTTTGTTTGGTAGTTGTCCCAGAATACAGCTGCTTTTTTACGTTTTGCCCTATTGTAACGTCTTCGGACCTCTTTGCCTTTGTTACGAATTTCCCCTGTCATCCAGGGTTTTTCGTAGGCAGATTTCCTCTTTCGAAGTGGACAACTTTCTTCGAAAGACCTTACTAGAGCCTCTGTTAGTTTATTGACATTTCTATCAATATCTTCTTTGCTTAGGCAAACCTCAAATTCTTGCCCTAGTCTATCTTTAACTTGTTTTCCGAACTTAGCCCAATTAGTTTTGGATTTATTTCGGAAAGTTATCGGATTCGGCGGTGGCCTTGATATTTTAAACCTAATATACCTATGGTCAGAGAAGGAGTGTTCCTTTGAAACCCTCCACTCATGTACCTCGTTTATTAGATTTTCTGAACATATTGTTACATCTAATACTTCCTCCCTAACTCTGTTAACAAAGGTTGGTGTATTCTCTATGTTAAGGGTTATCAGGTCGTTAGTATTCAAAAATTCTAGAAGGGCTTGACCCCTCTTGTTAGGATTAGTACAACCCCACGAAATGTGGTGAGAGTTAGCATCGCTACCTACTAGTACTTCGTTACCTGTTTGCTTGATTTTCCTCACCAGTTGCTGTAGCTCCGACGAAGGTGGTAATGTCGGCGAGTCGAACGGCAGGTAGATTGATGCTAGGTATATATTACCATTCCCTTGCTTCAACACTGTGGCGTCCGAGGTTGACAACTCTGGGGAGAAAAGAAAGCATAAGTTTTTATGGCATATAATACAGGTCCTCGATCGGTTTCCTGTATTAGCGTAAAACAGTTGGTAATTAATGTGGTTTAGTCCGGAAACCTTGTTCTTTACGGTCCAAGGTTCCTGGATTAAACCGATGTGTATATTACCTTTGTTTATTTTATCCATCAGGGCATGAGTTGCCGTTTCGCTCCGATGGAGGTTTATCTGGATGACCTCAATCATGAGTCATCCAGTAAGCGTGCTTCTTGGGAGTCGCTGATGGCTTCGACCCCCTCTTCGGAATTGCTCGGTGGTTTGTCCTCCTTGCTGGTTTGGTGGGCATCCTCTTCTTCTTCCCCGACTCGCGCCCTTCCAACTTTAAAGGTGACTGCATTACAGATGTAGTACGCCTTGCCCTTTGTCTTTGTAAGACTGGATAGTGAGAGGTCGTCAATTCCAACCACAAGGAGAGTGCCATCCTCTTTCTCCTCCCTGTGGAAGACTTCCCACCTCTTCACTTCCAAGGTCTCATTTTGCTTGCCAAAGACCTCGAGCATGCGTTCTGTCTCGAACTTGCAGCCATACCCTTTGACGTAAACCGTCGCTTTAGTCAGATGAGGTATCTCGCCCTTCCTCACCAGCTTCAATTTGCCGCCTTCATAAGGAGTTGTCACACTGTTGATGACTTCCTCGAGAGCGGCCGGGTTCGCGTGCGGTCCCAAATGGTATACTAAGAGGTCCCCTTTGAGCTCGCTACTGACTATTTTTATTGGCCCACTCTTTAGAATGTGTTCCAGTATTTTATCGCTGACCATATTTTCGATGGCCTGCTGATGTTCTTTAGGTAATCTGCCGGACCCTCTACTGGTATCGATCACTGCATAGCACCTCTCGTCCCTGTAGTTCTTCCTGGCCACCTTGGCGTAAGTAGATGGCGACTCCGAACCAGTCTCTGCGCCCATCTTCCTCTTCTGGAAGGCCCTGGGCTTCTTATCAGAGCCCTTGGAACTTCCAGAGGATTCCGCGGTCGCGCTCACCTTCTTCGTGCCCGAGCACTCCTTTTCGCCCTCCGTCGAAGGGTTCTTTGGGCAGTCTCCTTCGCGTGGGTTTTGAGAGGAATTGCTTGGGGCATTTGATGGTGGGAAGCTCATTTTCTTCTTACTTGGTTTGGCGGTATTTTCTTCCTCTGGAGATCTAATCCTCTTCGCCGCTTCCGAGGAAGTGGAGGGATTGTTGATCTCTTTTGGTGCGGCCCGCTGTTTTTTGTTTAGCTGTGCCTGGATCCTCTGGTACCTACGTCTCTGGGCTCCAGTCCACCGAACTTTTTTCTGTGTTGTAAGTTTAGATATGCTTTCGCTTACCTCTTCTACCATCTTGTGAACCTCCTCGTTAACGGGCTTCTCCACAACTGTGGTGTTAATTTTGCAACTGCTGTCTGATTCGAAGTCAGGGTCGCTCCCATCCTCGGATGGCTGGGTCCAGATTAAACTCTCCCTTCGCTTCCCTTTCTCCTCATCTTTTTTACCTTTCGGTTGCTACTTCTGGTAAGAAACTACTTTAAGCTCCCTAAAACCCTACTTCCTAAATAAAAAAGCCAGAAACATCAATTGACGCATTAACACAAAAACTTAGTGCCATGACTACTAGTGGAATGCCAAAATTTACCTCCTCTCAGAGTGATGAAATCAAAGCTATAGTGTCAGAATTTTTCAAATTAGACTCAGGTTTGGATGAGGATTGCGATCATCCAAGAGGTGTTGCAAAATTTGAGGAACTGGAAAAATTCCACATATCGTTAAAACTATAAGAGAATTTTCAGGGAAACCTGGTGAGTTTGTTGGTGAATTAGAACAAAAATAGTACGAGAGGCAGATACAGCCCTCGACTCCTACAGAACCCCCCTAGATTGGCCTCGAATTAGGAAATGCCTTATGATGCATTATTTTGATAAGAGGGACATAGGAACCCTAGAATACCAACTATCTACAATGACACAGGGTCAAAAGTCCTTAACCGAATATTATCAGGCCGTATACCAGCATCTATCGTAAATTTTGGACAAGATTGCTTGCCTATATTTAGACGATAGTAGTATGTTGGCCATGACTAACGCCTATCGAGACAAGGCCCTCGAAACATTTATAAGGTGTTTAAGAGGGGATCTTCCAAGACTTTTGAGCGTTAGAGAACCATCTTCATTGCCTCAAGCGCTACATATATGTCTTAAACTGGATAATATGAACTACCGTATGAACCAGACATATGGACATACTCATAGGATGGAAAATGTAAGAAAAATTACTGTAGGAACTTTTGCAAATTTTTATCCACAGTTAGCTCACATAGGTAGAGCTGCAGGACCACCACTACCTCCACGACCTCCTCCAAGACCAATGCAACAGCCATTTAATGGTCAAATGCCATATCAACCCCGAAATTATCCCTCACCACATCCAGGATACCAAAACAAATTTTCACCAAACCCAGGGTACCAAAACAACTTTTAACCAAATCCAGGATATCAAAATAATTTTTATGCTCAAAACACATACCAACATAGAAACGATCTGAACCTATGGACATAGATCATTCCATGCAAGCAAGACAACTTAACTACGCCAATAGGCCTCCTTTAAATCCTGCGAACAAAAGACCTGCAGCAGGATCATTCCAAATTCCAGCAAAGATTAAAAGAAATTTTCATATTAATATAGGAGAAGAAAGGACCAAACATATAGATGCCCAGAAGGCAATGAAAATTATGAATTAGAGCTTGGAAATTATGCTCAAGCTATTGAAAATGAATTCGTTGAGGATATTGCTAGCAATCAATATGGAATCGGAGTACCAGATAATATCCTTGATGAATTCTCCAATGAAGATTTTAATGCGGATCTTAATTTTTTTGCATAAGGAGTACCTCGTTGCCATATTTCAAAATTAGAACGAGGAACGGCAAAATGTTGAAAATTCTTTTGGACACAGGAAGCAATAAAAATTACATTAAACCCGAGTTAGTAGAGAATCCTATATGTAATCAAGGACATTTTACAGCAAATTCAGTTAGTGAAAATATAAAAATAACCCATCATACATTTCTAGATATTTTCTGACCAAAAATAAAGCCCATAAAATTTTTCCTTTTGCCAGGATTAAAAACATTTGATGCAATACTAGGTAGTGATACTAAGAGAGAATTATCCGCTGTTATTTACACATCTGAGAACTATTTTTGGGTAAAACATATTGGAAAAATATCTACATCTCAACATTTCTTCCAAGACGTCAACAACATAGAATTAAGAACAGGACTCCTAACTAAGGATCAATCAATAAACTTTGGGGAAGTTATAAAAAAGCATCCTAATTTATTTACAGATCCTGATGAAAAATTAACTTATTCTACAAAAGTGGTTGCTGAAATAAGAACGATTTCAGATATGCCATTGTACACTAGAAATTGTCCTTACCCACTTTCCTTACGAGGAGTCGTTGAAGAGGAAATAAAAAAGTTACTTAGGGATGAAATAATACAACCATCTCGATCCCCATATAATTCTCCCATATGGGTGGTACCGAAGAAAGAGGATGCGTCTGGTCAAAAGAAATATAGGGTAGTAATAGACTGTAGAAAGTTGAACGCTATCACAATTTCAGACAAATATCCTATTCCCGAGATTACAGAAGTTCTGTCTAATCTTGAAGGAAATAAATTGTTTTCGGTAATAGACCTAAAAAGTGGGTTCCACCAAATTCCACTTAAGGAAGAGGATCGAGAAAAAACCGCATTTTCCATATGTAATGGAAAATATAAAAAATGGACCAGCAATATTCCAAAGAAGATTAGACACTATTCTACGTGACTTTATAGGGAAAATATGCTATGTTTACATAGACGATATTCATAATAGAGAAAGCGAACATGAAAGTTCAGCTAGATAAGTGTTAGTTCTTCAAACAAGAACTAGAATTCTTAGCTTTTGTAGTATCTATCTGGAGTCAAGACAAATCCCAAAAAAGTAGAAGCTATCATAAATTTCCCCTATCCTAATACCTTGAAAGGGCTTCGCTCACTCTTGGGACTTTTTAATTACTACAGACGGTTTATAAAAGGATTCGCTGAAATGGCAAAACCTTTAACAAACTTGTTAAGAGGAAATAATGGAAGGGTTTCTAGAAATGAATCTAGTAAAATCAAAATATATCTGAAGGAACAAGAAAAGAAAGCCATCGACTTAATAAAAACTTCTTTAATATCTGAAGAAGTAATATTATCCTATCCAAATTTCGAAAAAGAATTTCACTTAACAACAGATGCATCAAATATGGTTATTGGCGCTGTGCTAAGAAGGTCGACCTATAACATTTATCTCAAGAGCTCTCTCAGGAGAAGAAGATGAGAGAGAAATGTTCGCAATAGTCTGGGCATTAGATAATCTTAGAAACTACCTATATGGAAAATCAAAAGTGATCATCTTCACTGATCATCAGTCCTTAACGTATGCACTTAGCAGGTGGAAGGCCATACTTGAAGAATACAATCATGAAATAAGGTATAAACCAGGCAGCACTAACATAGTTGCAGATGCCTTATCAAGACCCCCGACCTCTGGCATTAATACTCTTGCCGGTACTGTCCACAGCGATGAAAGTTCCTCTGAAAATTTAATACCTAGTGTAGAAGTCCCTATTAATGACTTCAAAAATCAGATCATCTTATTAATTGGAGAAATTTCATCTTATCAGTTTAAAATAATATTCCCAGGATTTCATAGACACACCATTGTAGAGCAAGAATTTAATAGCACAAATTTAAACAATTTTCTAAAAAGATATCTCAACCCTTCGGTTATAAATGGCATCAAAGCTCCAGAATCGGTAATGGGAAAAATACAGGAATTATATCCACATCATTTCGATAATTATAAGGCACGTTATACTCAAAAATTTGTTGAGGACATTACATCTGAGGATGAAGAAGAGGATATTATAATCGAAACTATAAGCGAGCCCATAGAAATGCAGTAGAAAACAAGGCATATATATCAGAAAGATTTTATTTTCCTATGTTCTATATGCAAGAAAAGCAAATATGATAGACACCCTAATGAACCCAGGTTAAGTGAAACTCCAATTCCTTCATATCCCGGAGAAGTAGTGCACATTGATTTGTTTTCTACAGATAAAAAAATAATCTTGACATCCTTGGTTAAATTTTCTAAATACGCACAAGCGAAAATACTAAATGGAAAATCAACTTATATTCTTTTTTGGTGTTCCTAAAAAAATCTTTGAATTCTGCTTCTATACTCTTCATGATGAAGGATGAGTTGGGTATAAATGTATTCACAACACCACCTTACAGAAGCGAAGCCAATGGACAGATTGAACGTTTCCATTCTACGCTTGCAGAAATTATGAGATGCCTTAACGAAGAGGAAATATGCAGGAATTTTGATGAATTGATAGAAAGAGCAGTGAATGAATATAATCATTCTGTTCACTCGACGGTGGATAAAAAACCAGTAGATTTGTTCTTTGGAAGAACAGTCGACTATTCACCTGGGGCTTATGAACGGACACGTGAGACAAATATGGAAAGGCTACGAAAGAAAAAGAAAAATGATTTAAAATTTCATAAGAAAAAATTAGAACCAAAAACTTATATTCCTGGTTAAAAAGTTTTTGTCAAAATTAATAAAAGATTGGGAACTAAATTGACCCAAAAATATATAGAAGAAATAGTGAAAGAAGATAGAACTTCCACAGTAGTGACACAAAGTGGAAGAGTCGTCCATAAGAAACATATTAGAAATTAAAAGCATTTTCGTTACAGGTTTATATTGATTCTAGGCAGCTGTGCCGGAAAAATTCAAATACTGGATTATTCCAACACCAAATTGGTTACAATTGATGCTGCTTTAGCAAAAATCCAGTCTGGTACATTTAACACGTGTGCTAGGTGTTTGATTTGAAAAATTATGAAGATGTTGCTATAAATATGGAAACCTAATTGGAAAAATTATTGGCATTCACCATCCTATCCTTCCCTACCTACTTCACTATACATCCCGAATACAATCCTGTCTATCCCGCTTAAAACCCAAACTTAGACCTAAGAGATCTATAGATCTGTTAGGCAGTGCTTGGAAATGGTTGGCTGGAACATCAGATCACCATGACTTAGAGATAATAACACAAAAAATAAATAATATATTGCAAAATAATAATAATCAAGCCATTAAAAATCAATTAACAATAGAAAAATTAAACACAATTACAAATGAAACAAATAGAATAATAAAGGATGATTGAATTCAAATATAAATTGGAAATAATTCAAAAAGAATTATCAAATATAGAATTTGCCATTTAATGGGCGAAAGCTAACATAGTGAATTCTGTTGTTTCTTCCAATGTAGAAATAAAAATATTTGAAGACATATTCGATAAACATTGATGAACTTTTGAAATTTGCCAATATAAAAAAATTTCAAAATAATGTTTATAAAATAAATTTCAGTAACATTCTAATTTGTAATAACCAAATATACGGTTTAAAAAATGATTGTAATAATTTTGACAATTTAAATATTTGTAACTTTAATGACATCAGAATCGAGCTGTATTCCCAAATTAATAACTAGTACACCATCATCATGCACGGTAACAAACAACGAAAATATACCCTCGATTGAAGAAATAGAAGACGGATTGCTGTTCCTTAATCAGTTTAATGGAGAAATCATGGCCGATGACTCCCCCGTTTCCCTCAACGGTACCTTTCTCATTCATCACTCGAATACAAGCCTCACCATTGAAGGAAGATCATTCCTAACAACACAGATTGCAAAATCAAAACCTTTACCAGCGCTGCTACAAATTGAAGAATCAAACTTTCAGGAAGAGACCTTATCATTAGAAATGATGAAAACACTCACGAATGATAACATCAAAACCATTGAAACTCTAAAGTTTGGCAACAACATAAACATTTGGATAAACGTGTCTCTTGGTTGACACTCGTAATATTAGTTTTGTTAATCTGGATACGTTCATACAGAAATAGAAGAAATGAAAGCAATACAGAAAATGATGAAGTGCAAAGTGATATCGAAGACAAACTAACATCTGCAAAATGAAGTAAAAGATTTAAGAATCTAAAGAACATCCCGTTTTTTTGAGGAAAATTCTACGCAAAAGAATGTTCATACGGGACGTATGAAATTTAAAGGGGGAGGAGTTAACGACAAATACATTTACCAACTTATAATACCCCCCAAAACCAACTTATAATACCCTCCCCACACAGTGGTGTAGGGTATAATAAATATATTGATGTAGTATCACAGGTTTGCTTCAAAATTCGTGGAGTCTGTAGGTACCGTAATGGGGGGCTATACCAAATCACTGACATATACCAACAATTTTTATAATCAAACTTCTGATTCAAACTTCTGCTGAAAAAAAATCAAAACGATTCGAGAGGAGCTCTTAAACTTAACTTTCTCCAAATTTTGTGTGGAAGGTACTCGAAGGAGTGGATGGATATAGCCCATATTCGAACTCGATTTATATCTAGACGGAATATCGTTATCGAGAGTTATCGTTCACACCATTTTATACAAAATTGTTTAACTTTTGTGGGGGAGGAAACTGAAGGAGTGTGACCAATGAAGCTAATCTACGAACCTATCTTAACGAAGTTCGAAATTTGGTTGAAATCGCTTGAACCGGTCGAGAGTTATCGTGCACATTCCAAACAAGCAGATGGACAGTGCTAAATCGACTCCAAATTTTCTGAAACGAATTTCCTCCAAACATACTTGGGGTTTAAAACCGTTATTTCGATTGGGCACATATTTGGTCATATCAAAGTGTATAAACCCTGGTTAGCTTAAAGGCTGAGGTATTTTATACCAATGGTGGTAGAAAAACTTCAGACCCCGTACGGCATGGTATTTTGCATCAAAAAAAGAAAACATGAACATGAGATGAGGTCAGAAACTTTAGTAGTAATGACAATTTTTTCAAATTTAAGTTTTGTCATTAGAAAGTTTTAGATAGTCCATCTGATGATAATTAACCTTTAAATATTAGAATATAGACATTTCCAGGAAAAGTAAAGACGGTCTCAAAAGGGAAATGTTTCAAAACATTTAGTCTTCGTTAAAATGCATGACCGATATCCCATAATATCCCACAAGTTTTTTATATAAAGGAACTAGCCGACCCGGTCCGCGTTGCTGGCCCTTGAAACAGTTTTATGTTATGTTTATGTTTAACATACCGCCAAAGAACTTATGACTTAAGGGATGCATTTTTTTCATCTGCTGGAGTACAATAACTGGAAGTGTTTGTCTGAAAACTAAACGCGGATTGCTTCTTATATCCCTCAAGAATCGATCTAAAGCTTCTAGGGAATTTTTATGTGCAATCGTACATTCGTTCCAAATGATAACTTCTATTTAATATTGCATGTGTGCCCTTCATTCAAATGAATGTCCAGCGGCAACTTAAGGGTCCACTGTAGCGTCCTTCCAACTTCTTATAATGTATGTTAAATACCTGAGCTATCGATATGTAGTCTTCTAATTTAATACTTGCTTTCCAATAAAAACAAAGCGTCGTTATGCTGGTATTTCCATTAATTTACAACATAGTGAAAAAAGTGGGCGTGGTCGGGTCTTAAGAACACAAATAAGTGCCGAGACACAACCATCATTTTCTATCGAATTAATTTTTAAACACCGCTCCGCCGAAATTCAACAAAATATATAGTTAATTTTCACCAGGAGACATCCCTGTACATCATCTGAAAAATACATGAAAATCGGTACAGAAGTTTTGAAGATATAACATATTTAAAAAATTCATGTCCCAAATAAGGACCTAATGTGAGAGACACAACCACCATTGCAAATTAATTTTCAAACCAATATGTTCGCAAGATTAACAAATGAAGCGTTTTTAAAAAATAGGACCCGCCCCTCCTATATTCAACAAAATATATATCATATTTTCACCAGGGATCATCCCTGTACATTTTCAGAAATTTTCAGGAAAATCGGTTCAGTAGTTTCGGGTCTTTGGGCCCTAAATAAGTACATTGGATCGGAGATTCAACCACCGTTAATTCACAAATTTATTTTCTAACCGATACGTTCGTATTTTTTTCGAAAATAGTGTTTTTTAAAAAAGGGGCTAGCGTTTTTAAAAAAGTAGGGCATGGAGGAGGTACCCCGCCCCCATCGAAGTTCAAAACATATATAGCCTATTTTCACAACGGTTGTTCCCTGCACATTCGCTGAAATTTTCAAGAAAATCGGTTCAGCAGCTTTTGAGTCTATACTAAAATACACACATTGCCTTTTATATATAAGATGTGAAACAGTTCTTCGCCTAAGGTTATACCCAATGTCCATTAAAACGAAGATTGTTGCTGTTTAAATGATGTTTTATTTAACTTTGTACTTTGGTTGGTATCTTCCACTTGGTTTCTCAACTAGTGCAATGTCCGAAACTTATAAAAAGCTGGTTGACTAGTTGGTTTCTCAAAGGTTGATCTCAAAGTGATTTTATTAACTTTTATTCTATTTAGGTACTCGGTTTGAGAATCGCAAAAGTCGTCTAGACTTACATAGATGTGTATTTTAGTAGTAAATACAATGTTGTAATGAAATAGTATGATAATAGAAATATGTACAGTGTTGCATAGAAACCGTTAAAATTTCAAAACATAGAAAATATAAACAGAGTTGTATGGAATATGTACAAACTTACATACTAAACGTTGAATTCAAATGAGAAGATAAACTAAATAAGAAATTCATAAAATATAAATAATGGTTTGCTTCAGTCTCCCCCTCTGATGCTGAAATCGTCCCGATGATGCATCAGGAATGATGGGCTGTTGATTTCATCTGAAGGCTCCCCCTAGAGTAGACCTTCATCAGGGTTTGATTGGTTGTTAAATTCTTCTGAGGCTCCCCCTAGAGTGTAGATATGTCGACGGAAAACAATGGCATGAAGACTGAGTCCAAATAATCATCTTGCTCCTTTTTGCTTATCTTAACAGGCGGTCCAAATAGTCTGGATGTGTTTCCGGGCGTTGTTTCATTTGGTGGAATCGCTCCTCGGAATATGCTCTGTATAGAGTGCGGTGAATAATCATTTGTTTTGTCAGCCAGTGGTCGTCGTATTGGTTTTGTTGGAATTGGATCATCACAATTCATTTTATGTGGGGGTGGAAACAAGTCGGATACCAGCTGCGGGGTACTCTCTCCAGAACGCAAAGCTCCATGAAACACTTGTTGTATGGTATGCGGGGAGTAGTCGTTCGGTGGTACTACTGGAGTTGCAGGCAAGGGTGATACCAGATTCTTCGTCTCCACAAATTCTATAAATTTTGACATTCCAGTCATAGCTTTATTGGCTGGTGAGTTCTCATAACCAATCACATCCAAAGAAAATAAACTCATTTCCAATGGGTTGGTAAAGCTATTCTTCCTTCTTGGTTCATCGGCAAAATACCAAAGGCGCTGCGGCATATCAAGAACGATACCGGCTTTCTCCAAGAAATCTGTACCAAGCAACGTACGATTTCTGGTTGCGTTTGGTAAACAAACAAACCGTATCTTCTTCTCGCGGCCTCCAATGTTTACGTTACACATGGTGGATTTCACAACACATGTTGTAACTGAGCCGTCTGCCAAACACACATCTGCACACACATTCTCGAACACACATCCATTTTCTTCCAAAATGTTTTTCAAATTCAAACTCGCGACGCTTACTTTTGCACCCGTGTCAAACACTGCTTCACCCAACAAACCAAAGATCTCTATGTGTGTTGTTGGTAGAGTGCGACCGATGATCGTTGGCGAAAATGAATTGAACGAAAGGTTCTGTGGGCTACCTGCGTTGTTGTTGCTACAATTTGAGCAGTTCGACCTGAAAACACCAGGCGCGCCACAGCCATAGCAAGCAATCGTTGCTTTTCTCAGTGATGGTTGTTGTTGTGTGTCGGTTGACCGTTGTGCATTGTCTTGTTGCTGTTTTGTGTGTGGTTGTTGTTGTACATCATTGCGCTGTACTTGATGTTGTTCGTCCCTCATTTTCTTCTTCCAGCACTTTGCAGTTTCATGTTTAAATGTGCGGCACATTGCACATCGAGCAGTCTTCGCTTCTGCCTTCGTTTCAGCAAGGGGGGTTGTTGTTGTTGTTTCATCATACTCAGCCAGCGATAGTTCAGCTTCTCTGCAGGCGGATAGCAACTCTTCAAACGAGGCAATGCTCTCTCGTTTTACGCGTTCTCTAATGTTCTGCCGGAGTAGACCGAATATCAAATTTAGTTGGATTTCTTCGTCAACTGCTGACTTGAGCTGGGAGAACAGCAACCGCTTCTTACAAATGAAAGTGTCTGTGTGTTCTGTTCTCTGCTGCTTGTGCTCGTAAATTTGTGTAAACAACCGCCAGTCTGGTACAGGAGGGGAAAATGTTTTTTTAATTAATATTTTTGCTTGCTCGAAAGTGGTGACATTCTTCTTAACGCCAATCCACCAATTCGCTGCGTAGCCTTCTAGTAGTAACTGCAATCCTGTTACAGCATCGGCGTCGGAGATATTCTCGATGTCTTTAAACACGGTGATGGCAGTTAGGAATTCCTCAACAGCAGCAGGTTCTCTCTGTCCTCTAAACCGCGCAGTGCAATGGGCAAACGATCCAATACGCTTGTTGTTGTTCATTGCCTGGATGAGTTTCTGGAACTGAGCCTCACTAAGCTGTGCCATTTCTTCTCCTGAATCGTACTCGTCGCTGTTGGATGATGCGTTGTTATCGGGTTCTTCTTCTTTGTGGTCGTGTTCCGTGGCCACTAAGTTGGGCGTCAATGAAACAGTTCTTCGCCTAAGGTTATACCCAATGTCCATTAAAACGAAGATTGTTGCTGTTTAAATGATGTTTTATTTAACTTTGTACTTTGGTTGGTATCTTCCACTTGGTTTCTCAACTAGTGCAATGTCCGAAACTTATAAAAAGCTGGTTGACTAGTTGGTTTCTCAAAGGTTGATCTCAAAGTGATTTTATTAACTTTTATTCTATTTAGGTACTCGGTTTGAGAATCGCAAAAGTCGTCTAGACTTACATAGATGTGTATTTTAGTAGTAAATACAATGTTGTAATGAAATAGTATGATAATAGAAATATGTACAGTGTTGCATAGAAACCGTTAAAATTTCAAAACATAGAAAATATAAACAGAGTTGTATGGAATATGTACAAACTTACATACTAAACGTTGAATTCAAATGAGAAGATAAACTAAATAAGAAATTCATAAAATATAAATAATGGTTTGCTTCAGATGTAATTTTACTAAACTCTCAAAAAGAGTATAGTCTAACAGTAAAATCGAGTAACATCGATTTGTAGAGTAAAAGTTCGGAGGGGGAGGTTCGGAAATTGGAAGTTCGGAATGGGGTGGTTTGGAGCAGAATGGAAGTTCGAAGCAGGGTGAATCGGAGGGTGAAAGTTCGAAGCAGGGTGGTTGGAATGTGGAAGTTCGGAGGCTGAAAGTTCAGAGCAAGAGGGATTTGGGGGTGGAAGTTCGGAAGAATTAATTGAATCGTCCGTTTCAGTTTTGCTAAGATTTCGTGTTTAAAAAATGGGCCATGGCGGAGGTACCCCGTCCCTCCGAAATGCAACAAGTATGTTTTCACCACGGATCCTCCCAGTACATTCTCTGAAAATTTCAGGAAAATCGGTTCGGTAATTTTGGATATACAACATATTTAAAAAGTGGGCTTGCTATAGTAGTGTTTTTAAAAAAGTATGGCAGGGGGAGGTACCCCGCCCGCTCCGAAATTCAGAAAAATATGTAGCCTATTTTCACCACGGGTTTTTTCTATACATTCTCTGAAATTTTCAAGAAAATCTGTTCAGCCGTTTTGGAGTCTATACGGAACATACAAACATACCAACATATAGCTCCCATAAAGTAGTACCTCCCGATTTTCGATAATTTGGAGATATAGTCACTTGGGGGTCGTAAACAGTCTTGGAGAGAATTTTCAGTATACGTCCTCGTTTTGATATAGCTCCCATAGAAGGGTGGCGCCTGATTTTCGCTATTTTTGGTGGATTTAACCTCTGGAGAGTGAATCTCAAGTTATCGGGATTTTACTGTATTCCAAAGCGTTTATAGCATTTTTTAGGGACGCAAAATTATGTATATTATCTGAAATAATAAATGTTTGAACATTTTGTGATGACCGCGATATTTCACTTCCGCGAAGACCATTCAGGGTCAAGACGGTAATTACAGTAGTATTGCAAACAATCTGTAAACAATACGTTCAAAAATATCATGGACTTCAGATTTACAAAAAAAAAAAAAAAATTTGAAGGAGAACCTCCGGTCACTACACTTAGCCGTATTAAAATAGCTCACGACCGCGCTATCCCACTTGTTCAAGCTAGTGTTTATATCATTTTTGTGTCACGCTTACTAAAATTATGTATGTTAATTAAAATAATAATACATTTTTGAAAACATTGTGATGACCGCGATCATTCAGGGAAAACAATCTGTAAACAATACGTTCAAAAATATCAAAGATTTCTGATTTTCTTAAAAACATTGTGTGGATGACCACCGATCACTATTCTTTGGGATGAACGCGATATTTCACTTCCGCAACGACCATTCAGGGTCAAGACAGTAATTACCATAGCAATGCAAACAATTTGTAAACAATATATTAAAAAGTATCTTGAATTTCGCGGTTTTCTTAAACAATTTGAGGGGAGGACCACCGGTCACTACACTTAGCGGGATAAAAAAATAGATTACGAACTATTCTCAGACCTAAAAACTCCACATACAAAATTTCATAAGATTTCCCAATCGATTTTTCGGAATTTCTAGTGACATCTCATGTTATCGGGATTTTACTGTATTCCAAACTATGGCGTTGACCGCGTTATCCCACATATTGAAGCCAGTGTTATAGCGGTTTTGTAGTCACGCTTACTAAAATTAGGTATATTATCTGAAATAATAAATTTTTTAATAATTTGGGATGACCGCGATATTTCACTTCCGCGACGACCATTCAAAAAAATATATAGCATATCTTCACCACCGGTGTTCCCAGTACATTATCTGAAATTTTCAAGAAAATCTATTCAGCCGTTTTTGAGTCTATTCGGAACATACAAACACACAAACATACTAACATACATACATTGTCTTTTATATATAAGACTAGCTGGCCCGGTCCGCGTTGCTGGCCCTTGAAACAGTTTTAAGTTGCCTTTTCTTAAGTAAATTGTGACAATAAATAAAATATCTTCAGAAATGTTGGTGTCTATATAAAATTTTGGCGGTATGTTGAGTGACGACTTGAGGCATGCATTTATTTCATCTGCTGGAATAGTATAACTGGCAGTGTTTGTCTGAAATGTAAACGTGAATTTCTTGGGAATTTTTATGTGCCATCGTACATTCGTTCCTGATGATAACTTCTATATAATATTGCATGTGTGCAATTCAATCAAAAGAATGTCCAGTGGCAGTTTAAGGGTCGACTGCGTCGTCCTTGCGTCTTCTTACAATGTATACCTGATGAAGCTATCGATATGTTGCCTTCTAATCTAAAGATTTGCTTTCCAATAAGACCAAAGCTTCGTTATGCATAACATTCGGTATTTCCATTGATTTTTCAGAAATTGAGAGTGGTCGGTTCTTACGGCTAAAATATGTACCCAGGGTTGGGGAAACGGACGTTCGTAAGTTTATATAGCCTATTTCCACCAGGTGCCATCCCTGTACATCATCTGAAAATGACATGGAAATCGGTTCAGAAATTTTGGAGATATAACGTATTTAAAAAATGGCCGTGCTAAAATGGTTTAAAAAAGGAGGGAATGGGGGAGGTACCCCGTCCCCTACGAAATTCAAAAAAAAATATATAGCCTATTTTCACCACGGGTGTTCATGGTGGGCCATCGCTATACATTCTCTGAAATTTTAAAGAAAATCGGCTCAGTAGTTTCAGAGATATAACATATTTAAAAAAGTGGGCATGGTCTGGTCTATAAGCCCTTAATAAGTACCTAGGGTCGGAGATTCAACCACCGTTGTCTCGCAAATTTATTTTCTAAGCCCTAGGTTAGTAATTTTTGGAAGGACAGAGTTTGAATAAAATAAGGCAAAGGGGAGGTACCCCGCCCCCTCAGATATTCAACAAAATATATAGCCTATTTTCACCAGGGTCATCCATATCCATTCTCTTTTTCAAGAAAATCGGTTTAGGAGTTTTGGATATATAAGATATTTAAAAGGTGGGCGTGGTCTGGTCCCAAATGAGTACATAGGGTCGGAGACACAACCACCATCCACAAAATGTATAACCTATTTTAACCACGGGTCCTCCCAGTGTTCACCAGCAACAACAAATTCAACCGCTGCGTTTGTGTTGGGCGCACACACGAGATTATCAATCCCTCTCTAGATAAACATCGTGTGCGTTAATTTATTGCCAAAACAAAGAAGATGATCGCTGGTGAGAGTATCGTTGAAACTCACCACAATTTAGATTGTGGTTGTTAACACATACACGGCTCGCGAGCCCAGTGGTGATTAACACTGCAGTAGATTCTCTGAAAGTTTCAAGAAAATCGGTTAAGCAGTTGTTGATATATAAGCTATTTAAAAAAGTGGGCGTGGTCGGGTCTTTAGGCCACAATAGGATCGGAGACACAACAACCATTGTCTCGTAAATTAATTTTCTCTCCGATACGTTCGTCAATTTTGTTAAAATAGCGCTTCTAAATATAGGGCATGGGGGAGGTACCCCGCCCTTCCTAATTGCAAAAAAATATATAGCCTATTTTCATCACCGGTGTTCCCTGTACATTATCTGAAATTTTCAAGAAAATCGGTTCAGCCGTTTTTGAGTCTATTCGGAACATACAAACAAACAAACATACTAACATACACACATTGTCTTTTATATATTAGACTAGCTGACCCGGTCCGCGTTGCTGGCCCGTTGTTTGGGTTCTCCGTGTAAACTTTAGTTATCTATCCAGTATTGATACACCCATAATTAGGCATCCCTCTAGAAACTTCATAATATAAATCAATGTTTTGACATAAATTCCATATAATGGTATCCCCCAAATTTATGATATAAAATCTCTTTTATTACACCCTTCACCATAAATCGACAGTTTAAAGCACTTTGTGACCCACATATAATGGTCGGTGCACGTCAATTGACATTGCTATATATTGGATTGTTGGTCTCGGTTGGGGTCGTAATTATTGTTGGTATAGGTTCACGTTTTGATATAGCTCCCATAGAACGGTACCGGCTGATTTTCGCTATTTTTGAGGATTTAACATCATTATCACACCGAAATGGCTGAAATCTGGTTTTAATATATTTTAAAGACAAGAGCATAAATATTCGTATCGACCGAAAGACACGCCTTTTTATTTGCGCTCGGTATGTAACAGTAATAGGTTCACGTTTTGATATAGCTCCCATAAAACAGTACCTCCCGATTTTCGATAGTTCAGAGATATAGCCACTGTTCAGTATACATCCTCGTTTTGATATAACTCCCATAGAACGGTGGCGCCTGATTTTCGCTATTTTTGTGGATTTAACCTCATTCAGGCCGATCGAACGTAACGCTTTTTTTCTTCGCGCTCTATATGCAATAGTGGTAAAATAACCCTCAGCGAAATGTATGTTCCTTCGGGATATATATGGCAACATTTATATAATTCATAAAAAAATTACTTCTATAAATTGTAGTTGTTATTATCGAGATTTTGCTGCATTTAAAAAATGTATCTTTACCTATCTATTCCAAGGACTGACATCAATGCTTATGAAGTTTCACTTCCCACATTTTGAGATTTTATACGTAATTATAATATTTTCAAAAATCGAACACGATTGCGGTATTCTGATTCCAATGATGATATTGTATTGTATATCAATAACTTTGTCTGATTTCCAATGGATCTTTCTGGAATTTCGATCTTGTGACATCTCAAGTTATCCGGATTTTACTGTATTCCAAAATGTGGAGTTGATCGCGCTGTCCACCTATTGTTTAGTGTTCAGCGTTTATAGCGTTTTTTAGGTACGCTTACAATATTATGTATATTATCTGAAATAATAAATGTTTGCAAATTTTGTGATGACCGCGATATTTCACTTTTCGCGATATTTCACTTCCGCGAAGACCATTCAGGGTCAAGACAGTAATTACAGTAGTATTGCAAACAATCTGTAAACAATACGTTCAAAAATATCATGGACTTCAGATTTACAAAAAAAAAAAAAAAAATTTGAAGGAGAACCTCCGGTCACTACACTTAGCCGTATTAAAATAGCTCACGACCGCGCTATCCCACTTGTTCAAGCTAGTGTTTATATCATTTTTGTGTCACGCTTACTAAAATTATGTATATTAATTAAAATAATAATACATTTTTGAAAACATTGTGATGACCGCGATCATTCAGGGAAAACAATCTGTAAACAATACGTTTCAAAAATATCAAAGATTTCAGATTTTCTTAAAAACATTGTGGGGGAGGACCACCGGTCACTACTCCTAGCCGTATAAAAACAGCTTACGACAGTTCTAATTAATTGAAATAATACATTTTTGAAAATTTTGGGATGACCGCGATTTTCACTTCCGCGACGACCATTCAGGGTCAAGACTGTAGTTACCATAGCATTGCAAACAATTTGTAAACAATATATTAAAACGTATCTTGAATTTCGCGGTTTTCTTAAAAAAATTGTGGGGAGGACCACCGGTCACTACACTTAGCGGGATAAAAAAATAGATTACGACCTATTCTCAGACCTAAAAACTCCACATACAAAATTTCATAAGATTTTCCAATCGATTTTTCGGAATTTCTATATAGTGACATCTCAAGTCATCGGGATTTTACTGTATTCCAAAATATGGCGTTGACCGCGTTATCCCATATATTGAAGCCAGTGTTTTAGCGGTTTTGTAGTCACGCTTACTAAAATTAGGTATATTATCTGAAATAATACATTTTTGAATAATTTGGGATGACCGCGATATTTCACTTCCGCGACGACCATTCAAAAAAATATATAGCCTATTTTCACCACCGGTGTTCCCAGTACATTATCTGAAATTTCCAAGAAAATCTATTCAGCCGTTTTTGAGTCTATTCGGAACATACAAACAAACAAACATACTAACATACACACATTGCCTTTTATATATTAGATTAAGAGAAAAAAACAATATTTATTTTTCGAAAAACAAGAATACAATCTAAATTTCACTCAGAAGACTATAAAACACGTTAGTTCTAGTATCATATTAATGGCTTCTGGCGAGTATTAAACATTTTAAAAATTTTCCTTATGCAACAGCCTCTACATTTCTGGAAATGTCTATTACTATTTGCTTGCAGTTAATTATCATCCAATGTCCAATGATACATATATATATATATATATATATATATATATATATACCCACTTTGAGTAAATGAGCGATATCATCGTAAAACATGAGCCCTCGTCAGAATGGTGAATACCTCCTCCTGAACATTCTGCTCCGAACCACCCCATTCCGAACTTCCACTTTCAGAACCTCCCCCTCCGAACTTTTACTCTACAAATCGATTTTATTAGATTTTACTCTTAGACTATACTCTTTTTGAGAGTTTAGTATAATCTAATATACACTGCCGCTCACTTGAATAGAACCCCCTGCAAAATTTGATTCAACCTCAATTTTTTCCGAATGATACAAGATAGGAAGTTTTTAACTTTTATTATATTTTGCTTCATGTGTTTGGAGTAAACTTAGTCATTCATTTGCATTAAAATCCAATTTGTATAAGAATTATACAAGAATAACAAAATAAAGTCAAAAATTGAAGTAAAAAATTTGGCTCATTTGAATAGAACCCCCCTTTAAAACTTGCGAATACAGAAAGATTGTATTAGAATATCGATGCATATTCACTCTATATTAAAAACGAAGTACTTTCAGTACTATTTACTAAAAGTACATCCCTCCTGATTAAGGATACACCCGTATATCCTGCTTTGGCAAGGATTCTTTAAATAATCAGGTGTAATGCCTAACAAAGCTTGCTTTTTTCTGTCAACAAGTTTATTTTTGGAAACGTACTCTCTCCTAGAGTCGTATATTTTACGCATAAGTCATTCCCATACGGTTTAGAGAGTATTTACCACTGTAGAATATGGTGGCCCCTCCAGGATATCCGCATTTCTATTCAAATCTTTAAGTTTTGATGACTCGATATGTACAAAAGTTTATAAAATCGTGATGAAATTTCCACTCGGGATATCCGAAAATGTTTCTCAATAGTGGAAATGCCTGTTTTACAACTCCTTTGTAAATTGTCGTGCATATTTAGGGTGAAATGAATTGACGCCCAAGTCTTTCATAATTAGTAATTCGTTCCTGCACAATAAAAACACATTCACCGCTACAGAAACAATTTAGAAGATGGTCTTCCATTCAATAGACGCGAAAATAATAGTTATATAGTTATGCAATTGCTTACTTAATGAGGAGAGTCCTTAGTAATTATGAAGGACTTCGGCGTCAATTTAGTTCACCCTAAATACGCACTACAATTTACAAAGGAGTTCTAAAACAGGCATTTCCACTATTGAGAAACATTTTCGGATATCCCGAGTGGAAATTTCATCACGATTTTATAAACTTTTGTACACTTCGAGTCATCAAAACATAAAGATTTAAATAGAAATGCGGATATCCTGGAGGGGCCACCATATTCTACAGTGGTAAATATTCTCTAAACTCTATGGGAATGGCTTTTTCGTAAAATATACGACCCTAGGAGACAGTACGTTTCCAAAAATAAACTTGTTGACAGAAAAAAGCAAGCTTTGTTAGGCATTACACCTGATTATTTAAAGAATCCTTGCCAAAGCAGGATATACGGGTGTATCCTTAATCAGGAGGGATGTACTTTTAGTGAATAGTACTGAAAGTACTTCGTTTTTAATAAAGAGTGAATATGCATCGATATTCTAATACAATCTTTCTGTATTCGCAAGTTTTAACTGGGGGTTCTATTCAAATGAGCCAAATTTTGTACTTCAATTTTTGGCTTTATTTTGTTTTCTTTGCATAATTCTTATACAGATTGGATTTGAATGCAAATGAATGACTAAGTTTACTCCAAACACATGAAACAAAATATAATAAAACTTAAAAACTTTATATCTTGTATAATTCGGAAAAGAAGGAGGTTGAAAAAAATTTTGCAGGGGGGTTCTATTCAAGTGAGCGGCAGTGTATAAAAGGCAATGTGTATGTTAGTATGTTTGTATGTTCCGAATAGACTCAAAAACGGCTGAATAGAGTTTCTTGAAAATTTCAGATAATGTACTGGGAACACCGGTGGTGAAAATAGGCTATATATTTTTTTGAATGGTCGTCGCGGAAGTGAAATATCGCGGTCATCCCAAATTATTAAAAAAATTATTATTTCAGATAATATACCTAATTTTAGTAAGCGTGACTACAAAACCGCTATAACACTGGCTTCAATATGTGGGATAACGCGGTCAACGCCATAGTTTGGAATACAGTAAAATCCCGATAACATGAGATGCCACTATATAGAAATTCCGAAAAATCGATTGGGAAATCTTATGAAATTTTGTATGTGGAGTTTTTAGGTCTGAGAATATTTCGTAATCTATTTTTTTATCCCGCTAAGTGTAGTGACCGGTGATCCTCCCCTCAAATTGTTTAAGAAAACCGCGAAATTCAAGATACTTTTTAATATATTGTTTACAAATTGTTTGCATTGCTATGGTAATTACTGTCTTGACCCTGAATGGTCGTTGCGGAAGTGAAATATCGCGTTCATCCCAAAGAATAGTGACCGGTGGTCCTCCACACAATGTTTTTAGAAAAATCAGAAATCTTTGATATTTTTGAACGTATTGTTAACAGATTGTTTTCGCTGAATGATCGCGGTCATCACAAAGTTTTCAAAAATGTATTATTTCAATTAATATACATAATTTTAGTAAGCGTGACACAAAAATTATATGAACACTAGCTTGAACAAGTGGGATAGCGCGTTCGTGAGCTATTTTAATATGGCTAAGTGTAGTGACCGGAGGTTCTCCTTCAATTTTTTTTAAAGTCCATGATATTTTTGAACGTATTGTTTACAGATTGTTTGCAATACTACTGTAATTACCGTCTTGACCCTGAATGGTCTTCGCCGAAGTGAAATATCGCGGTCATCACAAAATGTTCAAACATTTATTATTTCAGATAATATACATAATTTTGCGTGCCTAAAAAATGCTATAAACGCTGAACACTAAACAATAAGCGGGATAGCGCGATCAACTCCACATTTTGGATTAGAGTAAAATCCCGATAACTTGAGATTCACTCTCCAGAGGTTAAATCCACCAAAAATAGCGAAAATCAGGCGCCATCCTTCTATGGGAGCTATATCAAAACGAGGACGTATACTGAAAATTCTCTGCAAGACTGTTTACGACCCCCAAAAGTAACTATATCTCCAAACTATCGAAAATCGGGAGGTACTGCTTTATGGGAGCTATATCAAAACGTGAACCTATAACTGTTGCATACCGAGCGCAAATATAAAGGCGTGTCTTTCGGTCGATACGAATATTTATGCTCTCCTCTTTAAATTACATTAAAACCAAATTTTAGCCATTTCGGTGTGCTAATGATGTTAAATCCTCAAAAATAGCGAAAATCAGCCGGTACCGTTCTATGGGAGCTATATCAAAACGTGAACCTATACTGACAATTCTCTGCAGTAATAATTACGACCCCAACAGAGACCAACAATCCAATATATTGCAATGTTAATTGACGTGCACCGATCATTATATGTGGGTCACAAAGTGCTTTAAACTGTCAATTTATGGTGAAGGGTATAATAAAAGAGATTTTAAATCTTAAATTTGGGGGATACCATTACATGGAATTTATGTCAAAACATTGATTTATATTATGAAGTTTCTAGAGTATTGCCTAATTATGGCTGTATCAATGCTGGATAGATAACTGAAGTTTACACGGAGAACCCAAACAACGGGCTGTATCAATGCTGGATAGATAACTGAAGTTTACACGGAGAACCCAAACAACGGGCCAGCAACGCGGACCGGGTCAGCTAGTCTTATATATAAAAGGCAATGTGTGTATTTTAGTATGTATGTTCCGTATAGACTCAAAAACTGCTGAACCGATTTTCTTGAAAATTTCTGAAAATGTACAGGGATGATCCCTTGTGAAAATCTATCTTTATATATATAAAATTCTTCGAGTCTGCCATGATGTTCGAAATTAAACTCCTCCGAAACGGTTGGACCGAATTCCACTAAATTTTGTATGTGGAGTTTTTAGGTCTGAGAATAGGTTTTTAGCTATTATTCATACTGGTCAGTTGAGTGACGAGGGTACCTTCCCCACAAATTTTTTTAAGAAAACGTGAAATCGTAGATATTTTTGGACGTATTGTTTAAAAATTGCTTGCAATACTATGGTAATAATTGTCTTAATCCTGAATGATCATCTCGGTAGTGGAAAATCGCGGTCAGCCCAATTTTTCAAAATTGTATAGTTATAGATAATATACTTAATTTTAGATAGCGTGACTACAAAAACGCTATAAACACTGGCTTCAATAAGTGGGAATACGCGATCAACCCCGATAATGTTAAATGTCGCTTGGCCGAAGTTCCAAAAAATCGATTGAGAAATCAGGCAAAACCTAATTTTAAAGATGGTTAAATAACTAGAACGTCTAAAAAATTAGCATGGGTCACTAACGACGGTCCAACAATGCGGTGTGTCTATAATCTATCTAAATGTATGTCAAGTTCTTTAAGACTGATATGATGTTCTAAATTAAACTTCCGAATCGGCTGGAGAATACCGAAAATAGAGTGGGTGGGGGACCCCCCGCACATCGCGTTTAAACAAATAGCGAAATATCAGAGATTATTAGACATATTAGTATTCAATTAATGAGTGTTTTGGAAGCAGAATGCCGCGACTACGTCCAATTTTTGAAAACTTTATTCTTACTGCAAACACGCCATGAACGTTGACTTCAGTGTTTGAAATAACTCGATCAAGATCACGTTTTTTATACAGCAAAGTCTAGATAAATTCAACTAGCATTTTGAATTCATTTTTCATGAATCACAGATGTTTATATGTTTAGGAGCTTAAAATAATAACGTATTCAGTGAATCAGCACTTTGTTAACAAGAAGTAAAAACGGCGTTAAGTTCGACCGCGCCGAACTTTTTTACCTTTCACCTCAATTTATATTGAAACCAGATTTTAGCCATTTCGGTTGGATAATGTTGGTGAAACCTCCAAGGGTGACTAAATACCAAGTATAACCATATCGGTTGAATAATGCGGCCAAAACCTTGCACATACTGAAAATCAAGAGGTACCGTTCTATGTAGTCTATATAAAAACCTAAACATGTACCGAATAGTCTATGTGGGAATGCCTTCTACCCACAACGAAGACTAAATACCAAATTGTAGCCATGACGGTGGGAAACCTCCAAACGGTTCTATGGTACCTATATCAGAACATGGACTTATACCGACAAGTCTCTGCAGGTATGTTTACGACCCCCGACGGAGACCAACAACAACCATTTCGGTGGGAAAATTAGGCAAAATCTCTTTACTATAGAAAATCATGAGGTACCGTTCTATGGGAGCTTTATCAAAAAGTGGACCTGTAGCGACAATACTCTGCAGGAGTATTTACGACCCCCAACGGACACCAACAAACCAAATTATAGCCATTGCAGTTTAATAATTTGGCTAAAATATTGAAAATACCCAACAGCGGGTGCTTTATCAAAAACTGGACACAGAATGGGAATGCTTATACCCCAAGAAAGACTAAATCCAATTTAATGGCGAATACCGAAAATCGGGTGGTACAGTTCCATGGGGTTTGTATCAAAACGTGGACCGGTATAACCCATTTCCAATACCAAACATCCTAGGAGAAATTCATTACAAAGTTCAATGTTAAATATTGCGGGCTGTATCTTGATTTCAGCTGAAGAACATCGGTACATTAACTCATATCTATTCTGATCAAAAAAAAAAAAAAAATTTCGAAGCGTTACAAACGGAAACAAAAAGTTAGTGATACCCTTCATCTTATGGTGGAGCGTATAATTAAAAGAAATTTCTATTTTAAATCTGGACATACAATTACATGAGAGTTTTGCTAAAAATTTTATTTTATTAAGTTTCAAGAAGAATGCATAGTTACGTCAATTCGGTTAGACAATCGCAACATTTTATGCGTAATTCGATTATTCTATTTGTAATTTAAATTATTCCATTTGTAATTCGAATTATTCCATTTATAAAAAGGAAAGGAACAAAAAGGAACAACTGGAATAATTCGGATTACAAATAAAATAGTTCGAATTACAAGTAAAATAAGTCGAATTAGAAATGGAATAATTCGAATTACAAAAAAAATAATTCAAATTACAAACAGATAAATTTGAATTACAAATGGAATAATTCAAATTACAATTGAAATGTTTCGAATTACAAATGCAATTCTCGAATTACAAATAAAATGTTACGAATTAAAAGTGGAATTATCGAATTACAACTAAAATGATTCGAATTGAATCTGAAAAGGTGTATTTATATAAATATGTAGATGGGTTATAAATGTTTACACGGAAAACTAAAAACGGGCCAGCAACGCGGATCGGGTCAGCTAGTATAAAATAGTTCGAATTACAAGTAAAATAAGTCGAATTAGAAATGGAATAATTCGAATTACAAAAAAAATAATTCAAATTACAAACAGATAAATTTGAATTACAAATGGAATAATTCAAATTACAATTGAAATGTTTCGAATTACAAATGTGGAAATTATCGAATTACAACTAAAATGATTCGAATTGAATCTGAAAAGGTGTAGATATATAAATATGTAGATGGGTTATAAATGTTTACACGGAAAACTAAAAACGGGCCAGCAACGCGGATCGGGTCAGCTAGTATGATATATATTTTGTTGAATATAGGAGGGGGCGGGTCCTATTTTTTAAAAACGCTTCATTTGTTAATCTTGCGAACATATTGGTTTGAAAATTAATTTGCAATGGTGGTTGTGTCTTTCACATTAGGTCCTTACTTGGGACATGAATTTTTTAAATATGTTATATCTTCAAAACTTCTGTACCGATTTTCATGTATTTTTCAGATGATGTACAGGAATGTCTCCTGGTGAAAATAAACTATATATTTTGTTGAATTTCGGCGGAGCGGGGTTGAAAAATTAATTCGATAGATTATGATGGTTGTGTCTCGGACCCGAGGCACTTATTTGTGTTCTTAAGACCCTACCACGCCCACTTTTTTCAATATGTTGAAAATGAATGGAAATACCAGCATAACGACGCTTTGTTCTTATTGGAAAGCAAGCATTAAATTAGAAGACTTCATATCGATAGCTCAGGTATTTAACATACATTATAAGAAGTTGGAAGGACGCTACAGTGGACCCTTAAGTTGCCGCTGGACATTCATTTGAATGAAGGGCACACATGCAATATTAAATAGAAGTTATCATTTGGAACGAATGTACGATTGCGCATAAAAATTCCCTAGAAGCTTTAGATCGATTCTTGAGGGATATAAGAAGCAATCCGCGTTTAGTTTTCAGACAAACACTTCCAGTTATTGTACTCCAGCAGATGAAATAAATGCATCCCTTAAGTCATCAGTTCTTTGGCGGTATGTTAAACTAAAACATAAACATATAAAAGGCAATGTGTGTATGTTCCGTATAGACTCAAAAACGGCTGAGCCGATTTTCTTGAAATTTTCAGAGAATATACTGCGAACATCGGCGGTGAAAATAGGCTATATATTTTTTTGAATGGTCGTCGCGGAAGTGAAATATCGCGGTCATCCCAAATTATTAAAAAATTTATTATTTCAGATAATATACCTAATTTTAGTAAGCGTGACTACAAAACCGCTATAACACTGGCTTCAATATGTGGGATAACACGGTCAACGCCATAGTTTGGAATACAGTAAAATCCCGATAACATGAGATGTCACTATATAGAAATTCCGAAAAATCGATTGGGAATTCTTATGAAATTTTGTATGTGGAGTTTTTAGGTCTGAGAATAGTTCGTAATCTATTTTTTTATCCCGCTAAGTGTAGTGACCGGTGGTCCTCCCCTCAAATTGTTTAAGAAAACCGCGAAATTCAAGATACTTTTTAATATATTGTTTACAAATTGTTTGCATTGCTATGGTAATTACTGTCTTGACCCTGAATGGTCGTTGCGGAAGTGAAATATCGCGTTCATCCCAAAGAATAGTGATCGGTGGTCATCCACACAATGTTTTTAAGAAAATCAGAAATCTTTGATATTTTTGAACGTATTGTTTACAGATTGTTTGCGCTGAATGATCGCGGTCATCACAAAGTTTTCAAAAATGTATTATTTCAATTAATATACATAATTTTAGTAAGCGTGACACAAAAATGGTATGAACGCTAGCTTGAACAAGTGGGATAGCGCGGTCGTGAGCTATTTTAATATGGCTAAGTGTAGTGACCGGAGGTTCTCCTTCAATTTTTTTTAAAGTCCATGATATTTTTGAACGTATTGTTTACAGATTGTTTGCAATACTACTGTAATTACCGTCTTGACCCTGAATGGTCTTCGCGGAAGTGAAATATCGCGGTCATCACAAAATGTTCAAACATTTATTATTTCAGATAATATACATAATTTTGCGTCCCTAAAAAATGCTATAAACGCTGAACACTAAATAATAAGTGGGATAGCGCGATCAACTCCACATTTTGGAATACAGTAAAATCCCGATAACTTGAGATTCACTCTCCAGAAATTAAATCCACCAAAAATAGCGCCACCCTTCTATGGGAGCTATATCAAAACGAGGACGTATACTGAAAATTCTCTGCAAGACTGTTTACGACCCCCAAAAGTGACTATATCTCCAAACTATCGAAAATCGGGAGGTACTGCTTTATGGGAGCTATATCAAAACGTGAACCTATAACTGTTGCATACCGAGCGCAAATATAAAGGCGTGTCTTTCGGTCGATACGAATATTTATGCTCTCCTCTTTAAATTACATTAAAACCAAATTTTAGCCATTTCGGTGTGCTAATGATGTTAAATCCTCAAAAATAGCGAAAATCAGCCGGTACCGTTCTATGGGAGCTATATCAAAACGTGAACCTATACTGACAATTCTCTGCAGTAATAATTACGGCCCCAACAGAGACCAACAATCCAATATATTGCAATGTTAATTGACGTGCACCGATCATTATATGTGGGTCACAAAGTGCTTTAAACTGTCAATTTATGGTGAAGGGTATAATAAAAGAGATTTTATATCTTAAATTTGGGGGATACCATTACATGGAATTTATGTCAAAACATTGATTTATATTATGAAGTTTCTAGAGTGTTGCCTAATTATGGCTGTATCAATGCTGGATAGATAACTGAAGTTTACACGGAGAACCCAAACAACGGGCCAGCAACGCGGACCGGGTCAGCTAGTCTAATATATAAAAGACAATGTGTGTATGTTAGTATGTTTGTTTGTTTGTATGTTCCGAATAGACGCAAAAACGGCTGAACCGATTTTCTTGAAAATTTCAGATAATGTACACGGAACACCGGTGATGAAAATAGGCTATATATTTTTTTGCAATTAGGAAGGGCGGGGTACCTCCCCCATGCCCTATATTTAGAAGCGCTATTTTAACAAAATTGACGAACGTATCGGAGAGAAAATTAATTTACGAGACAATGGTTGTTGTGTCTCCGATCCTAGGTACTCAATTGTGGCCTAAAGACCCGACCACGCCCACTTTTTTAAATAGCTTATATATCAACAACTGCTTAACCGATTTTCTTGAAACTTTCAGAGAATCTACTGCAGTGTTAATCACCACTGGGCTCGCGAGCCGTGTATGTGTTAACAACCACAATCTAAATTGTGGTGAGTTTCAACGATACTCTCACCAGCGATCATCTTCTTTGTTTTGGCAATAAATTAACGCACACGATGTTTATCTAGAGAGGGATTGATAATCTCGTGTGTGCGCCCAACACAAACGCAGCGGTTGACTACTGGGAGGACCCGTGGTGAAAATAGGTTATACATTTTGTGGATGGTGGTTGTGTCTCCGACCCTATGTACTCATTTGGGACCAGACCACGCCCACCTTTTAAATATCTTATATATCCAAAACTCCTAAACCGATTTTCTTGAAAAAGAGAATGGATATGGATGACCCTGGTGAAAATAGGCTATATATTTTGTTGAATATCTGAGGGGGCGGGGTACCTCCCCTTTGCCTTATTTTATTCAAACTCTGTCCTTCCAAAAATTACTAACCTAGGGCTTAGAAAATAAATTTGCGAGACGACCCTAGGTACTTATTAAGGGCTTATAGACCAGACCATGCCCACTTTTTTAAATATGTTATATCTCTGAAACTACTGAGCCGATTTTCTTTAAAATTTCAGAGAATGTATAGCGATGGCCCACCATGAACACCCGTGGTGAAAATAGGCTATATTTTTTTTTGAATTTCGTAGGGGACGGGGTACCTCCCCCATTCCCTCCTTTTTTAAACCATTTTAGCACGCCCATTTTTTAAATACGTTATATCTCCAAAATTTCTGAACCGATTTCCATGTCATTTTCAGATGATGTACAGGGATGGCACCTGGTGGAAATAGGCTATATAAACTTACGAACGTCCGTTTCCCCAACCCTGGGTACATATTTTAGCCGTAAGAACCGACCACTCTCAATTTCTGAAAAATCAATGGAAATACCGAATGTTATGCATAACGAAGCTTTGGTCTTATTGGAAAGCAAATCTTTAGATTAGAAGGCAACATATCGATAGCTTCATCAGGTATACATTGTAAGAAGACGCAAGGACGACACAGTCGACCCTTAAACTGCCACTGGACATTCTTTTGATTGAATTGCACACATGCAATATTAAATAGAAGTTATCATCAGGAACGAATGTACGATGGCACATAAAAATTCCCAAGAAATTCACGTTTACATTTCAGACAAACACTGCCAGTTATACTATTCCAGCAGATGAAATAAATGCATGCCTCAAGTCGTCACTCAACATACCGCCAAAATTTTATATAGACACCAACATTTCTGAAGATATTTTATTTATTGTCACATGCAGTTCCCGACTAATTTGCGACGCAAGAAAATATAATTTACTTAGGAAAAGGCAACTTAAAACTGTTTCAAGGGCCAGCAACGCGGACCGGGCCAGCTAGTCTTATATATAAAAGACAATGTATGTATGTTAGTATGTTTGTGTGTTTGTATGTTCCGAATAGACTCAAAAACGGCTGAATAGATTTTCTTGAAAATTTCAGATAATGTACTGGGAACACCGGTGGTGAAGATATGCTATATATTTTTTTGAATGGTCGTCGCGGAAGTGAAATATCGCGGTCATCCCAAATTATTAAAAAATTTATTATTTCAGATAATATACCTAATTTTAGTAAGCGTGACTACAAAACCGCTATAACACTGGCTTCAATATGTGGGATAACGCGGTCAACGCCATAGTTTGGAATACAGTAAAATCCCGATAACATGAGATGTCACTAGAAATTCCGAAAAATCGATTGGGAAATCTTATGAAATTTTGTATGTGGAGTTTTTAGGTCTGAGAATAGTTCGTAATCTATTTTTTATCCCGCTAAGTGTAGTGACCGGTGGTCCTCCCCTCAAATTGTTTAAGAAAACCGCGAAATTCAAGATACTTTTTAATATATTGTTTACAAATTGTTTGCATTGCTATGGTAATTACTGTCTTGACCCTGAATGGTCGTTGCGGAAGTGAAATATCGCGTTCATCCCAAAGAATAGTGACCGGTGGTCATCCACACAATGTTTTTAAGAAAATCAGAAATCTTTGATATTTTTGAACGTATTGTTTACAGATTGTTTGCAATACTACTGTAATTACCGTTTTGACCCTGAATGGTCTTCGCGGAAGTGAAATATCGCGGTCATCACAAAATGTTCAAACATTTATTATTTCAGATAATATCCATAATTTTGCGTGCCTAAAAAATGCTATAAACGCTGAACACTAAACAATAAGCGGGATAGCGCGATCAACTCCACATTTTGGAATACAGTAAAATCCCGATAACTTGAGATTCACTCTCCAGAGGTTAAATCCACCAAAAATAGCGAAAATCAGGCGCCACCCTTCTATGGGAGCTATATCAAAACGAGGACGTATACTGAAAATTCTCTCCAAGACTGTTTACGGCCCCCAAGTGACTATATCTCCAAACTATCGAAAATCGGGAGGTACTACTTTATGGGAGCTATATGTTGGTATGTTTGTATGTTCCGTATAGACTCCAAAACGGCTGAACAGATTTTCTTGAAAATTTCAGAGAATGTATAGAAAAAACCCGTGGTGAAAATAGGCTACATATTTTTTTGAATTTCGGAGGGGGCGGGGTACCTCCCCCTGCCATACTTTTTTAAAAACACTACTATAGCAAGCCCACTTTTTAAATATGTTGTATATCCAAAATTACCGAACCGATTTTCCTGAAATTTTCAGAGAATGTACTGGGAGGATCCGTGGTGAAAACATATTTGTTGCATTTCGGAGGGACGGGGTACCTCCGCCATGGCCCATTTTTTAAACACGAAATCTTAGCAAAACTGAAACGGACGATTGAGTTAATTCTTCCGAACTTCCACCTCCCAAATCCCTCTTGCTCTGAACTTTCAGCCTCCGAACTTCCACATTCCAACCACCCTGCTTCGAACTTTCACCCTCCGATTCACCCTGCTTCGAACTTCCATTCTGCTCCGAACCACCCCATTCCGAACTTCCACTTTCCGAACCTCCCCCTCCGAACTTTTACTCTACAAATCGATGTTACTCGATTTTACTGTTAGACTATACTCTTTTTGAGAGTTTAGTAAAATTACATCTTATATATAAAAGGCAATGTGTGTATTTTAGTATAGACTCAAAAACTGCTGAACCGATTTTCTTGAAAATTTCAGAGAATGTACAGGGAACAACCGTTGTGAAAATAGGCTATATATGTTTTAAACTTCGATGGGGGCGGGGTACCTCCTCCATGCCATACTTTTTTAAAAACGCTAGCCCCTTTTTTAAAAACACTATTTTCGAAAAACATACGAACGTATCGGTTAGAAAATAAATTTGTGAGGCAACGGTGGTTGAATCTCCGATCCAATGTACTTATTTAGGGGCCAAAGACCCGAAACTACTGAACCGATTTTCCTGAAAATTTCTGAAAATGTACAGGGATGATCCCTGGTCAAAATATGATATATATTTTGTTGAATATAGGAGGGGCGGGTCCTATTTTTATACCCTCAGCTTTTAGGCTAAAAAGGGTATATACACTTTGATACGATGAAAATGTGCCTCATCGAAATAATGGTTTTAGACCCCAAGTATGTTTGGACGAAATGTGTTTCAGACAATTTGGAGTCGATCTAGCCATGTCCGTCCGTCTGTCTGTCTGTCCTGCTGGCTGAAGCGCACGATAACTCTCGAACGGATGAACCGATTCGGTTCAAATTTTAGCTTTCGTAATATTTTGGCCAAACTTAGTTTAAGTTCAAAGATGAGCTACATCGGTCCACTCCTTCCGGTACCTCCCCCACAAAAGTTCGAAAATGTTCGGAAAGTTTGTGCGCACGATAACTCTTGAAGTTAGTAACCGATTTGGTCCATACTTAGCGCATCATGAAATTTCTATCAGACTTAGATGAGTTTCCAATATGGACTCAATTGGTCGACTCCTTCGGGTGCCTCCCACACAAAATTTCGGAAAAGTTCAGTTTAGAGCCATCTCTCGAATCGCTTTGATTTTTGTTTTACCAACTTGTATTCACTGTCCTCTATACGACAGTGCAAGTTTTATCAGGGGCAAGTCCATACTTCCTGAGAAAATAGCCTGAAAGTTATGAAAAGCCCCTATGACACCGTGTGTAGTTGTTGGAGCGCAAGATAACTCTTGAACGGATCTGCCGATTCGGGCCAAATTGGGCCTTCGTAATATTTTGTCCAAACTTAGTTTAAGTTCGAAGAAGTTCAAATTTTTCGGAAAAATTCTGCGCATGATAACTCTTGATGGTAGTGACCGATTTGGTCCATACATTACCCATCCTAGTATATCTACCAAATATATATCAGGTTCGAATATGGACTACATTTGCCCACTCCTTCGGGTACCTCCCACACAAAATGTTGGATAAGTTCACTTTAAGAACTATTCTGGAACCAATTTGATTTTTATTGAAGCAACTTTCATTCACTGCCTCAGTTACGACGGCAAAAGTTTTTTCAGGGGCAAGTCCATACTTCTTGAGAAAACAACCCTAAAAGTGTAAAAAACCCTCTATGGCACCATGTAGTAACTGGAGAGCACGACAACTCCCGAACCAAATCCACACTTTGCATATTCGAATATTATATGAAATTCGAAGGTGGTGCTTGTAGGTCCACTCCTTCCGGTACCTCCAGCACCAAAGTTCGATAATATTAGCTAAAATAGTAAACCCAATATTTGCCGGTTCATACGCTTAAAATTTTCAAAACCCCTTAAATATATACGTTTTTTGGAAAAAAGTGTTTCAATTCACACAGGCTGAGGGTATATCTCTGTCGGCAAAGCCGACTGATCCTTTTTTACTTGTTTAAAAACATATTGGTTTGAAAATTAATTTGCAATGGTGGTTGTGTCTCTCACATTAGGTCCTTATTTGGGGCATGAATTTTTTAAATATGTTATATCTTCAAAACTTCTGTACCGATTTTCATGTATTTTTCAGATGATGTACAGGGATGTCTCCTGGTGAAAATTAACTATATATTTTGTTGAATTTCGGCGGAGCGGTGTTTAAAAATTAATTCGATAGACAATGATGGTTGTGTCTCGGCACTTATTTGTGTTCTTAAGACCCGACCACGCCCACTTTTTTCAATATGTTGTAAATTAATGGAAATACCAGCATAACGACGCTTTGTTCTTATTGGAAAGCAAGTATTAAATTAGAAGACTACATATCGATAGCTCAGGTATTTAACATACATTATAAGAAGTTGGAAGGACGCTACAGTGGACCCTTAAGTTGCCGCTGGACATTCATTTGAATGAAGGGCACACATGCAATATTAAATAGAAGTTATCATTTGGAACGAATGTACGATTGCACATAAAAATTCCCTAGAGGCTTTAGATCGATTCTTGAGGGATATAAGAAGCAATCCGCGTTTAGTTTTCAGACAAACACTTCCAGTTATTGTACTCCAGCAGATGAAAAAAAATGCATCCCTTAAGACATAAGTTCTTTGGCGGTATGTTAAACTAAAACATAAACATAACATAAAACTGTTTCAAGGGCCAGCAACGCGGACCGGGTCGGCTAGTATATATATAAGGCAATGTGTGTGTGTTAGTATGTTTCGTATAGACTCAAAAACGGCTGAACCGATTTTCTTGAAAATTTAAGGGATTGTACAGGAAACACCCGTGGAGAAAATAGGCTATATATTTTTTGAATTTCGGAAGGGGCGGGGTACCTCCCCCATGCACTACGTTTTTTTTTAAACACCATTTTAGATATTTTGTGTTATGAATATACAGGGAGGACCCTTTGCTATATATTTTGTTGAATTTCGGGGGGGCGGGGTAGCTCCCCTATGCTTGATTTTTTAAAAACGCTATTTAAGCAAAGCTGAAATGAAAGATTGAATTAATTCCAAACCACCCCTCTCCGAACCACCCTGCTCCGAACTTCAACCCTTCGCTTCACCCTGCTTCGAACTTCTATCTTACAAATCGATGTTACTCGATTGTACTCTTAGACTAAACTCTACTTAAGAGTTTAATAAATTACATACATATATCTTCTTTTATATAAAAGACAATGTGTGTCGGTATGAACCGATATTCTGAAAATTTCAGAAAATGTACAGGGATCACCCGTGGTGAAAATAGGCTATATATTTTGTTGAATTTTGGAGGGGGCAGGGTACCTTCCAATATGCCCTATTTTTTAAAAAGCCCTATTTTATCACGCCCCTTTTTTAAATAAATTTCAGAGAATGTACAGGGAAGACCTGTGGTGTGTGTTGAATTTCGGAGGGGGAGGGGTACCTTCCCAATACCCTATGTCAGCGGAGCGGGGTTTGAAAATTAATTCGATAGACAATGGTGGTTGTGTCTCCGACCCGAGGCACTTATTTGTAGCCTTAAGACCCGACCACGCCCACTTTATTAAATATGTTATATCTCCAAAACTTCTAAACCTATTTCCATGTCATTTTCAGATGATGTACTGGGATGGGCCTTGGTGGAAAAAAGATATATAGTTTGTTCAATTTCGGAGGTGCAGGTTATGCTCTGCGCCCTATTTTGTAAAATGCGCTATATATGTAAAACTTACGAACCATAAGACCCAACCACTCCCACTTTCTTAAATACGTTACAAATCATTGGAAATACCAGATGTTATTCATAACGAAGCTTTGGTCTTTTTGGAAAGCAAATGTAGAAAGCAACATATCGATATATATAGCTTTATCACTGGACATTCATTTGAATGAAGGGCACACATGCAATATTAAATAGAAGTTATCATCTGAAACGAATGTACGATGGCACAAAAAAATTCCCTTGAAGGTTTAGATCGATTCTTGAAGGATTTAAGAAGCAAATCACGTTTAGATTTCAGACTAACAGTTCCAGTTATACTATTGCAGCCTCAAGTCATCAGTTTTTGGCGGTATGTTAAAATTGCATATCGACACCAACATTTCTGAAGATTTTAAATTTATAGTCACTAATTAGCGATGCAAGAAAAATATAATTGATGATTTAATAAAAGTTAACATAAAACAAGGGCCAGCAACGCGGACCGGGTCGGCTAGTTCCTTTATATAAAAAACTTGTGGGACATTATGGGTTATCGGTCATGCATTTTAACGAAGACTAAATGTTTTCAAGCATTTCCCTTTTGAGACCGTCTTTACTTTTTCTGGAAATGTCTATATTCTAATTGTTAAAGGTTAATTATCATCAGATGGACTTTCTAAAACTTTCTAATGACAAAACTGCAATTTAAAAAAATTGTCATTATTTCTGAAGTTTCTGACCTTGCTGTTATGTTCATGTTTTTTTATGCAAAATACCATGCAATACGGGGTCTGCAGTTTGTCTACCACCTTTGGTATAAAATACCTCAGCCTTTAAGCTAACCAGGGTTTATACACTTTGATATGACCAAATATGTGCCCAATCGAAATAACGGTTTTAAACCCCAAGTATGTTTGGAGGAAATTCGTTTCAGAAAATTTGGAGTCGATTTAGCACTGTCCATCTGCTTGTTTGGAATGTGCACGATAACTCTCGACCGGTTCAACCGATTCCAACCATATTTCGAACTTCGTTAAGATAGGTTCGTATATTTGCCATATTGGTCTACTCCTTCACTTTCCTCCCCCACAAAAGTTAAACAATTTTGTATAAAATTGTGTGAACGATAACTCTCGATAACTTGCTCCCATTTGGTCCCAAATGAGCACATCATATTATTCCTTTTAGATATAAATCGAGTTCGAATATGGGATATATACATATATGGGGATTTCTGAGTGAAATCGGACACTTTTTCAAGATGAGGTTTTTGATTTCCTTTATTTTTTGCTGTGGTGATGCTGCTGATTAACAAAACATTTTAGTATATTTACAGATTTTTTTTTTGACTAACGGTTCCAGAGATATCGCGCCTTGAAAAAGTCAAATTCTGTAAAAACTACATGAAAAGAAATACTCATAACTTCTTTAATATTGGTCCAAATTGAAAAAAATCTTTTTTTGCATGTTTTGTTGTTTTATCAGATATTAAAAAAAAATAGCAAAAAAATTGCACAGTTGGCTTGGACGCTATTTTCGCGATTAAATATTTAAAATCAATTCTTACAGATGTTTGACCCCTTCGATTTTCTTTAAATTTTTTGTATTAAACTACGTTCAATTACAAAAATTTTAAGTCCTATGTGGTAATGGGATTCGGACGATTACTATTTTTTCTGAATTTTTTAAAATTTGTCAATGCAATTTTTCCTTTATACCTACACAATTTCGCATAAGTAAGACAGGCAATTGCATTGACGTGGTTTGTCCAGGTTAATGGACTGCTGAAGACTGCCCTAAAATTTTTTGAGTTTGAAACAATTTCAACACGGTGCTCTTGAATCAAATTTAAATGGAAGGTGGTTACACCTGGGAAGTTTTAGCGGATTCTGAAACTAAATAAATCGCGATTCAAGTTGACATTTTTATGGGTTTTTTCGGTTTTCACGATTTTGCTTGGAAACCGCAAGTGCTTACGAAATGAGACTAAAGAAAATGTTGTAGCTATGTAAATTCTCTACAAGAATTACCTTTATGATATTTTCGTAGTTTTTATCGTTATTGAGATATAGAAGTTCAAATTAGGACAATGGATTGACTGTATCGCTTCCTTATAAAACAATGACTGCAATTTCCCAACTTTAACTTATATATCTCAAAAACGGTACAACCTAGGAAATTCAATCTTGTAGAGAATTTTTACAGCAACAACATATTCTTTAGTCCTATTTCGAAAGGACTTGCCGTTGTCAAGCTAAATCCTAAAGACCTAAGAAAAAAATCTGAAAGTTTGATCTGAACTACTATATCTCAAAAATGGTAAAACCAAGTAAAATATCATTCAGCCAGTCTTATACAGAATTCTCACTGCTACAACATTTTCTTTAGTTCAATTTCAATAGGACTTGCGGTTTCCAAGTAAAATCGTGAACTTTGATCGCGATTTATTTAAAAATCCATCCAGCGATTTTTTCTTGTTTTTGGATTTTTCTCACCTATAAACATTGCTGTTTCAAAATCCGCAAAAACTTCTCTGGTGTAAGCGGTTTTTATTCAAAGTTAGTACCGTACCGTACATGACATTGTTTTACAAGGAGGCGATACAGTCAGTCCATTGTCCTAATATGAACTTCTGTATCTCAATAACGGTAAAAACTGCGAAGATATCGTGAAAGTCAATCTTGTAGAGAATTTTCATAGCTACCACATTTTGTTTAGTCCAATTTCGTAAGGACTTGCGTTTTTCAAGCAAAATCGTGAAAACCTAAAAAACCCTTAAAAATGTCTACTTAAAACGCGATTTATTTGAAAAGCGCCCCGGCGATTTTTTTAGTTTTTTGATTTTTCTCATCTATGATAATTGTAGTTTCAGAATCCGCAAAAACTTCCAGGTGTAAGCACATTCCATTTAAATTTGATTCAAGAGCCCAGTGTCATTTTTTGTTGGTTTGTGGGGAAAACTTGTCATACCTATTTAGGTTACCTCCCGATGCAAAGTGGGTCAGGAATCGATTTTCCTGACCAAACCCCCAATTTTTTGTCGTCAGCGATTGTTAATTTCTATATGGGATTCGATAGTAAACATATTAAAACTAAGAAAACCAAAAAAATAGGGCTTGGCGTGCTCCTAAAGACGAACATTTGTTCGAAATTGTAGAAAATACATATTTTTTTGCAAATTTCTGGAGAAAAAATAGCTATTTCTCGGAATCTATAACATACATTAGGTAAATAAGATTGTTATATTTATGAACGGATTCAATAAATTACCGTAGCGTTTACACGAACTGAGCTATTTCATTTTTCCTCAAGTACTAAATTTTAGTGAAATTCCAACTTTAGTGGACTAAAACTTTTAGGGAACAGCTTGGTCAGTGTCCCCTTTCATACGTTTGTACCCGCCTCGTCCGTTTAACACTTTTTTAATTTTCTTTAAATTACATGGGTAAAAATGTGTGTTTTTCCACACCGTTTCCCATATAAATTATAGTTTTTTTACACAAATTAATATGTTTTTAATATATGAGTTTTTATAAGAGTTATATGCGTTTTATAAAACCTAAGGAGTGTTTTATTAATGTTGGAAAAAAAATATATCTTTTGGATTTTTTTCCTTGTTTTGTTTGTGTTTTTATGATTTGTTTATTGGTGTTTGACCATTTTTAAATAATTAGAACATATGAAAAATTCAAAAACACTCATATTTTGATGGAAACTACGAACAAATCTCAAATTTTGAGCTTGAGTTCCTCTGCAACTACTACACCAAATTCGAATATTCTTAATGCATCGGGTTATGTTATCTTTATAAATTTTTTTCCCAACATTAATAAAACACTCCTTAGGTTTTATAAAACGCATATAACTCTTATAAAAACTCATATATTAAAAAATATTAATTTGTGTAAAAAAACTATAATTTATATGGGAAACGGTATGGAAGAAAACACATTTTTACCCATGTAATTAAAAAAAAAAAAAATAAAAAAGGCGGATGCAAACGTATGAAAGAGGACATTCACCAAGCTGTTCCCTAAAAGTTTTAGTCCACTAAAGTTGGAATTTCACTAAAATTTAGTATTTGAGGAAAAATGAAATAGCTCAGTTCGTGTAAACGCTACGGTAATTTATTGAATCCGTTCTTAAATATAACAATCTTATTTACCTAATGTTTGTTATAGTTTCCGAGAAATAGCTATTTTTTTCTCCAGAAATTTGCAAAAAATATGTATTTTCTACAATTTCGAACAAATGTTCGTCTTTAGGAGCACTCCACTCCCTATTTTTTGGTTTTTTTTATTGTTATAAGGAAGCGATACAGTCAATCCATTATCCTAATTTGAACTTCTATATCTCAATAACGGTAAAAACTACGAAAATATCATAAAGGTCAATCTTGTAGAGAATTTACATAGCTACAACATTTTCTTTAGTCTCATTTCGTAAGCACTTGTGGTTTCCAAGCAAAATCGTGAAAACCGAAAAAACCCATAAAAATGTCAACTTGAATCGCGTTTTATTTAAAAGCGCTTTTTTAGTTATTTGATTTTTCTCATCTATGAACATTGTAGTTTCAGAATCCGCTAAAACTTCCCAGGTGTAACCACCTTCCATTTAAATTTGATTCAAGAGCACCGTGTTGATATTGTTTCAAACTCAAAAAATTTTAGGGCAGTCTTCAGCAGCCCATTGACCTGGACAAACCACGTCAATGCAATTGCCTGTCTTACTTATGCGAAATTGTATAGTTTATGGGAGACGCATTCCATCACTACAATTGAAACTAGTAAGGTATTATCAAAAACGTTTATGGCTGCGAATTTCATCTAGTCGCCGAAAACTAAACATGCCTACATAGATTAAAGAGAAATCACCATGTTTATCATTTGGTAAAATCACTTTATCACAAAACAAAAACCATCTGAAATCAGAAGGTATTTGAAATATGGCTTGTTTAAAAGGTAACATTCGACCCTTTCAACGAAAGAAGAAATAATAGAAACCCGTCGTGAAATGTAGAAGTTATGCTCGTTTAAAATTGAAAAGCCAAGAAAGTAATTTTTCTCCATAGCTACCTTATAAAATCACTTTACGAAGTGATCTGAAAAAATCATAGGTATTTTCGTCTTCCATGGACTCCAACAAAACCGAATTGGTGCATGAGAACTCCTGCCTTTTTTTCGTGTAGCACGTGTAATTAATTGTATGTGAATATTAACCCTTTGAACCCAATTTTTTTCCGTAGAGATAAAAATAAGTCCTCTGTGAAAAAAAATCCTTATCAATTCCTCGCGGTTAGGGTGTTACCAAATGTTGCCTGTGGGCAACATTGGACCATTGTGGTATAAAAATTAACAAAGTTTGTTTCTTATGTATTTGTATTATCGCTATATATTTTTATTATTCATAATGTGGAAAAGCATAAACTGATGAGTGTTTAATTCTAGAAGAAAATTGATGAAAATGGAACCAACCAGTGCATTGGCACGAGACCAACAACAGCACGAAAATGAAAATATGAAAATATTCTTTCACTTATTCAATATTCCCGTTGGCATGTGTGACATTGTATTTACACTACTTTGTTATACTACAATATAAAATTGGTCTATATTTATCATATATATGTAGTTCACAAATTAGCCAATTTTGACATACAGTCTGTCGCAAAAATTAGTATACACCGTTGAAACCAAAATGTATTAGCGATAAATATCACTATAACTTATTGAAATCAACAAACAATTAGTTTTATTTGATAGACAAGAAGGTTGTCTTCCGTAATAACAATTAAAAGTGCGCAATATTTGCATACATTAGCAAATGTACGGTTCGAATCCCAAAAAGACCAAAATTTATGTCGCAAAAGTTAGTATACAACGGAGAGTCCTCGTGGAACTGTGTAAAAAATTCTTGATATTTTTGAACAAAATGAAACTAAATCTGTACTTAAGCTCATAAAGAGTATAATAATTGGTTTTAATGGCAGTTATAAAATCCACGTAAATCCACAAAAATTGGTCATCTACAAATACAACAACTGTAGCGACAAAATTCCGGTTGTTATGTCCTGTTTATGAATTCTAAAGCCATGAAATGCTCAGAAAAGCTCTAAAGTTTCAATATGGGTTGATTTTGATCGAGTTTCGACTCGTCTTGTTTGAAAAAAACGGGAATTTCTTGAAGGAAACCCATACTTTTGAGGCCATTGTCCTTCTAAAACATGTGATAATCCTTAATCCTTACACATAAGGAATTTCCTTTTGAGTTAATTTTCTCACAAATGTTCCCCCTTTTCGTATTCCTACCAAAGTAAATAGTAGGAGAACCTCAAGTTCTGGTGTAAGTCCTACAGTGATACTCCACCACCACAGATGGATATGATAGCTAATTTAAAATTTTAATACAGAGTTTTCTCTGGTGTTATAACGTATGGATTGTGCAAAAACATTCTGAAAAACTGTGTTCGCTTCACTTAGAACCAAAATACAACTAAATGGATCAGTTAGAAGTAGTTCATTAGACATTAGACACTATGGACACGAGAAGCATGTCCGATACTGGTAAAAGGCCGGTAGGACAGTATAACTGTAGGGCTACAACGGATCTTGAGGTTCTCCTACTATTTACTTTTGGTGGGAATACGAAAAGGGGCAACATTTTTGAGAAAATTAACTCAAAAGGAAAGTCCTTATGTGTAAGGATTAAGGATTATCATATGTTTTAGAAGGACAATGGCCTCAAAAGTATGGGTTTCCTTCAAGAAATTCCCGTTTTTTCAAACAAGACGAGACGAAACTCGATCAAAATCACCCCATATTGAAACTTTAGAGCTTTTCTGAGCATTTCATGGCTTTAGAATTCATAACAACCGGAATTTTGTCGCTACAGTTGTTGTATTTGTAGATGACCAATTTTTGTGGATTTTACGATCCAGTGTACGTTGGACTTGTCACTATAAGTACTATAACTGCCATTAAAACCAATTAATACACTCTTTATGAGCTTAAGTAAAGATTTAGTTTCATTTTGTTCAAAAATATCAAGAATTTTTTACACACTTCCACGAGGATTCTCCGTTGTATACTAACTTTTGCGACATAAATTTTGGTCTTTTTGGGATTCGAACCGTACATTTGCTAATGTATGCAAATATTGCGCACTTTTAATTGTTATTACGGAAGACAACCTTCTTGTCTATCAAATAAAACTAATTGTTTGTTGATTTCAATAAGTTATAGTGATATTTATCGCTAATACATTTTGGTTTCAACGGTGTATACTAATTTTTGCGACAGACTGTATATGGTGATGTTGGTATAATTTGAAATGCTCATATTGACATTTTTCAGAGTAGAAGCCGTTGAAATATAGTTTTTATTTTGTTTGCCGACTCTAAACCTGATAATATTGCCCTTCATCCAATACATAAAATTATCATCATCGATATTTGAACAGATATCCGCTTGATATCTTACAAATTCCAATCAATCTCTTAGTAGAGTTTGCGGTCGGGAATTCCCGAAATTTTTCGGACGGGATTTCCCGGGATTTTTTTGAAATTCCCGGGAATACGGGTATTTGCATTTTCATATATAAGTCGTATATTATTTGTCTTATATTTATTTAACGTTGAAAATATAGTGGAATAGCGATTATTCGTGCCCCGATAATTCGCAATTCCCGATAATTTGTAACAAACTTAGGGTCCATTGTAAAAATCGCGATAATTCGTATAAAGGACATACATTTTGGTCCTCTCGATAATTACTGTTTTTTCTGGAATTTGAAGTCTGTATAACCTCACATAATTCTGAACTTTTTGAAGCCAATTCCTTGTTGTTCTAGCCTATATTTTTATTAATGACATTCTTGAAGGATATTAATTTGCTAAAACATAAGCTCTGTGATCGATTCGAATTGTTGTTTTCTCCAAAATTATTATTAAAAACTGTATAATGTGTAAGTGGCAAATCGTGCATATTATGAATGGAAGTCAGTAATAACAATAGTATGTACACGGAGAATAATATATGTTAGAAATATGTTTGGATCCAAACAAATATATGTTTGGGACTGGTTTCAAACAAATATATGTTTGCAACATTTTGTAACATATCTCAATTTTATTTGTTTGTGTACCAACATATTTTTTATGTTAGAACATATTTTTTATGAGTGGAGAGAGCATTTGTGCCAAAGAGCGTAACAACAGGGTAAGCGAGAGCCCTGTACAGTGCGACCAGATCTAAAAATCTAAATCTGAATTGAAATAATGATAAAAAATGCTAAAATAAATATTAAAATGCCAAAAATAATGTTAAATTTCAAAAAGTCGTTTTTTAATAGGATTTTCAACAAACTTCTCCATTAAAAATTGTGGACATAGGTCCACGTATTAGCCCAGACTGGTTGTAGTTAGCAATTTGACTTCGTAGTGATCAAAAACGTCACCGTCAAAAGTAGTGGACATAGGTCAAGGTTTTGGAATAGGTCTTATAAAACGGTTCCGGTTGATTTAAGGTACTTGGGTGTCATTTGGGTTCAAAGTGGTTAAAAAAACTTCACCATACATCGCGGAAACATGCCCACGTTTAGGTGGCCCCATATAACGGTACCATTGATTGCAGTTTTCTTAAGTTGTTATCTATATTTTCGGGCAAAATTGGAAGTCATTTGATATTTATAGTTCCAGTGGTCAAAAAACTTCTCCAACTAAAATAATGGCATTGGTACTTTCGTAACAAAAAGAAAAACTAATTATTCCACATCAGTTCAGAATATTTCATGGTGGACGGTATAACAAGTTCGGCCCGGCCAAACCTAAAGTTTTTATACCCTACACCACTATGTGGGGAGGGTATTATAAGTTGGTTTTGGCCAAAAAGTTTGTAACGCATCGAAATAATGGTCGTAGACCCATACATATATATAATGTCTCGACGAGCTGAGTTGATCTGGCTATGTGTGTCCGTCCGTCCGTCTGTCCGTCTGTCCATCTAAACCTTGTAATCACGCTACAGGTCGCAATTTTGATCGGATCGTCACCAAATTATAGATGTTGATGAGGGTCCCGGAGGGGAAGAAGCCTATTGATTTTGGTGATGGTCGGATAATATTCAGGGGTCGGAATGCGCAAAAAACTTATTTGCGGAAAAAGTCAACGTTTTATTTCAAAGCGAATATCTCCGTATCTATAAGGAGTATATTAAAGGCGAAGTCTGCTAATGAAAGCAGAAAATATCACCTTGTATGGTAGGTTGTCGTAGGTGGTCAAACAACAAAGATATCGCAGTAGTCGCTTATAGAACCCAACTTTTCATTTATTCCATTTTAATTCTAATGACGAATAACACAGCTTTTGTTGGATGCTTTCCAAAAACAAAACCTGGCTATGAAAGTAGAAAATCCTGTCTTTACAATGATGCAAAGTAGGTTAGCGTAGGTGGCCAAATAACGGAGATATCACAATAGTCGGTAATATATCCCATTTTTCCACTTTTAAAGAAATCACGCTACAGGTCGCAATTTTGATCGGATCGTCACCAAATTTTGGGTGTTGATGGGGGGCCCGCAGGGAAGAAGCCTATTGATTTTGGTGATGGTCGGATAATATTCAGGGATCGGAATGGGCAAACAACTTATTTTGAGAAAAAGTCAACGTTTTATTTCAAAGCGAATATCTCCGCTTCTATAAGGGGTATATCAAAAGCAAAACCTGCTCATGAAAGTAGAAAATATCACCTTTGCAACGATGTAACGTAGATTGTCGTAGGTGGTAAAACAATGAAGATACCGCAATAGCCGCTATTAAAACACAACTTCTCATTTTTGCGATTTTAATAATAATGACGAATAGCACAGCATTGGTTGGGGACCTTCCAAAAGCAAAGTCCGACTATGAAAGTAGAAAATCCCATCTTTACAATGATGTAAAGCATGTTGGCGTATGTGGTCAAATAACGGAGATATAGCAATAGTCGGTAATACGTCCTATTTTTTAATTTTTTGTAATCACGCTACACGTCGTAATTTTGATTGGATTGTCACGAAATTTTGGGTGTTAATGGGGGTCCCACAGAGGAATAAACCTATTGATTTTGGTAATGGTCGGATATTATTCAGGGGTCGGAATGTGATGGTTGATGGTTGGCATACATCCCACTTTTCATTTTTTTTATTTGAGTTATTCTGACGATTCACTTATACGCGTTTCAATAAAATTGATCTGTATTAATGAAGACATTCAGAGCAAAGGCGCTAAGCTATCCCAATTTTAATATTTTGAATTTAACCAGTCAAAAGCTTATGCACAGGGTAAGTGGCCCCGACCCGCCTATAGCCTTGGCTCACTTGTTTTATTATATTTTATTTTCTTATTCACATTTTCATTTCCTGCCATATGCTATTTTTATTCACAATTTTTAATCAGAACTAAAAATTATCAGATTTTGTTTATAAAAAAGTACTAATATATTTGGGATTTTGTGGATAGACTAATGCAAAATAAAAAAATTAATAATGCTAAAGAAATATGCTAAATGCTAAAAAGATATTTTGCGGCTAAATTCAAAAATATAATGCTAAAATTTAGCTGCAAATATGATAAAATGGTCTCATTGGCCCTGTATAATATAGAGCTATGTGTATGGTGCAATAGAAGACGTAGAAACGACGACGGGAGAGTGAAAAAGTTTGTTTTTGGTCAAAACACGTGTGTTCTGTTCTTTGTTGTTGTCACATTGTTTATTATTATGTTTGTATGTTCGTTCTTCTGTTCAATCTGGCTCTGGGTCTATCTCCAGTTTCAGGAAAGTGGCTGCTTCGATGGGATATAACCACAGATCCACTGGAGTTAGATGATTAGGTTTGGCGGGTCAGTTGAAAACGTGTTTTGGCGACTGCAACATCCCGATCGTAGTTGTGCCAAAACTACTCTGGTTCGTCGTGGCAGCTGACGCTCCTCAACTGCGATAGATGGAGGATGTACTCCGAGGACTTTATTCACACTATATTTGCTTATGGCCTTAGCAACTACAGTCTGTCGCAAAAGTTAGTATACACCGTTGAAACCAAAATGTATTAGGGATAAAAAGCACAATAACTTATTGAAAACAACAAACAATTAGTTTTATTTGAAAGACATGAAGGTCGTCTTCGGTAATAACAATTAAAAGTGCGCAATATTTGCATACATTAGCAAATGTACGGTTCGAATCTCAAAAAGACCAAAAATTATGTCGCAAAAGTTAGTATACAACGGAGAATCCTCGTGGAACTGTGTAAAAAATTCTTGATATTTTTGAACAAAATGAAACTAAATCTGTACTAAAGATCATAAAGAGGTATATTAATTGGTTTTAATGGCAGTTATAGTACTTATTGTGACAAGTCCAACGTACACTGGATCGTAAAATCCACGAAAATTGGCCATCTACAAATACAACAACTGTAGCGACAGAATTCCGGGTGTTATGTCCTGTTTATGAATTTTAAAGCCATGAAATACTCAGAAAAGCTCTAAAGTTTCAATATGGGGTGATCTTGATCGAGTTTCGACTTGTCCTTTTTGAAGAAACGGGAATTTCTTGAAGGAAACCCTTACTTTTGAGGCCGTTGTTCTTTTGAAACATGTAATAATCATTAATCCTTACACATAAGGACTTTTCTTTTCAGTTAATTTTCTCACAAATTATGTCCCTTTTCACATTCCCACCAAAAATAAATAGTAGGAAAAGCTCAAGTTCTGGTGTAAGCCCTACACTGATACTCCACCACCACATAAGGATATGATAGCTAATTTAAAATTTTAATACAGAGCTTTCTCTGCTGTTATAACGCATGGATTGTGCAAAAACATTCTGAAAAGCTGTGCTCGCTTCACTTAGGACCAAAATACAAATAATTGGATCATTTAGAAGTAGTTCATTACACATTAGACACTAGGGACACGAGAAGCATGTCCGGTACTGCTAAAATGCCGGTAGGACAGTATAACTGTGGGGCTTACAACGAACCTTGCGGTTCTCCTTCTATTTAATTTTGGTGGGAATATGAAAACGGACAACATTTGTGAGAAAATTAACTCAAAAGGAAAGTCCTTATGCGTACGGATTAAGGATTATTACATGTTTCATAAGGACAATGACCTCAAAAGTATGGGTTTCCTTCAAGAAATTCCCGTTTTTTCAAACAGGAGAATTCGAAACTCGATACTAACTTTTGCGACATAAATTTTGGTATTTTTGGGATTCGAACCGTACATTTGCTAATGTATGCAAATATTGCGCACTTTTAATTGTTATTACGGAAGACAACCTTCTTGTCTATCAAATAAAACTAATGGTTTGTTGTTTTCAATAAGTTATAGTAATATTTATCCCTAATACATTTTGGTTTCAACGGTGTATACTAACTTTTGCGACAGACTGTACATCCGTGTGAATACTATATAAATCTGCTTGATATGCCTGTTGATCTAGGGGTTCTCTCCTATATTGTTGGACCTCCCTCTTTAGAGCATGAATATCCTTCCTCATATGCCTGAATGTGTCGAGCCTAACCAGCAGATGGTGATTGGGATGGCTCTCACGGTAACACCCAAGCAAATACTGCAACGAAAGCATCTCATTGTGTTGCTTTACTGGAAGAATCTTTGTCTCCTCATGTAGATGGTCCACTGAAGACTTGAGGAGGCACCCTGTTGCCGTCTCAGGGCTGCTTTCTGACAGGTTTGAATATTTTTCCAATTCGTATCACATAATCCCGGGGACCAACCTGGAGCGGCATAGCTTACCACAGACCGACTTGGGCTGTTCATGTGGTGAACAGAGTGGCTGCAGATTTTGTGGCGGAAATCTGCATATTGTTTGCATGGAATCCGTTTAATAGGAGTTTAGTCTCTCACAGATGTCATCAGGGAAGGTACCTGACGCCAGGATCGTGCAATCATCCGCACACTTTACGATCTCGATGCCGTCTGGAGGGGGTGGAATACAGGAGAGGTAGAGGTTAAACAGTCCCGGAGATGTCACCCCACCTTGGCGAACTCCCTGTTTCACTCTACGTGGTTTGGACTTCTTGTTCCTGAATTCCAAGTACGACCGGCGTCCACACATATAGCTGACTATCCAACGTTTCCAGCTTGGCCGGAGTGTTGTCTGCTCAATATCCCCAAACAGCGTGGAGTGCCTGACTGTATGAAAGGCTTTTGATAAGTCAAGCGCCACCTTCACTGTTCTATCACACTGCGGTCTGTGGTTGAGTCCTTCACAAATATATGTGAGATGGCGTGCAGCGCTGTTGTCGTGCTGTGCTGCTTAAGGAATCTATGCTGATGATCGGAAACTTGATAGCTATTCCTGATAATGGGGAGGACTAAGGCCTCAAGGGTCTTTGCTACGAGCGACAAAAGCGAAATCGGCCTGTACGATTTAATTTTGCCGGCATCTTTGCCTGGCTTCTGTAGGGGGACCACCCTGCCCATTTTCCAGACTTCGGGAACCATGAGGGTGGCTATCGACAAATTGAGAACTTTAGTGAGATACTCCCCTTCCGGCTCATCCAGCTGGTTCGGCATTACCATGGAGATTCTATCAGAGCCCAACGCTCTGGATGATTTAACGTTCCTGATGGCATTCGCAACATCATCCATTGTAAACTGTGGTGGTTCATCCTCGGCAGGAAGAGACCTGATGCGACGTAATACTCTCCTCTTCATCCTGCCACTCTCTGGGTGCTCGACAAACTGCCGATTGAAGTAACTTGCGCACCTCTTCGGGTCAGTCAACGTAACGTCAATGTAACGTCGCCAAACGTGACGAGGTCCTATCTTCCATCCTTCCGGGGTTCGAGAGTGACTTAACCGTTGCCCAGAATTCACTTATACCGGCTTCAACGTTGCAACTTCGACCAGCAGGGATATGGCAAGCGGCTGGAGCAGTTCCTTTCCGCTACCCGAACATCAGAAGGATTTGGCAGTTCTCTGCAGCGGTGATTGGTGAACTCTCTGAAACTCGGCCAATCAGCTTTGCTGTGATTGACGAACGTGCGGCGTTCAGAGGTGATGAAATCGGCTGGTCTGATCCAAGGGAAATGACGGGTTGCCAGGTAATGTCATTTGTCAGACCAGGTGACACGATGACGAACTGTGACACTCTCCTTTAATACAGGTGGGGGCGTAATCATTGACCGTGAAACATGTAATCACTGATCGTGAAACATGGACTGCCTTATTCTGGTGTATGTGTTTCTGTGGATTTTGGGTTTGTATTTATATTTCATCTAAACAAATATTTGTTTGCACCCAAACATATGTTTGCTTGCAGGACCTAGAAGCAAGGGACAGCTACAATATTTCATCTAATCCCATTTTAATAAGACTTGCGGTTACGAAGCAAAATCGTAAAAACCTAAACAATTTTTTAAACCCAGTAGTGCGATTCTCTAACTCATTTTTTGAGTTAACGACAAATGTCGGTAAAATTAAAACGCAAAATTATGAATGAAAAGTTTAAACAAAAGTTGACAACACTCTTGCTATCGTTAGAACTTTACGACTGCTTTTTATTCGTCGCTAACTTACCGAAAAACATCGGTAACTACCGAAATTATAAGCATTTTAATTTTACCGACAATTGTCGGTAACTCAAAAAATGAGTTATAGAATCGCACTACAGGTCTAGAATTTATCGTGGAATTTTCAAAACCCTCGCAAAATGCTTGGGTGTTACGCCCCATTTGACATCTTTATTTTCACTGGAAGATACATAGCTTTAGACGTCCCACGCATTTTGACTTGCAATATGAGATATCCTTGGCTTTGCCTCATGGCGTAATTCTAATTTAAAGTAACTGTTCCATCTTATGGAAAAACACACATATTTATATTTGTATATATTTACTTTTTTGTATTCTTCTTTGACCGTATGTATTTGTTATTGTTTTTGATCTTTCAAGGAGAAGTAATGGTCCAAATTTATGTGTCACGTATGCAATGTGCCCAATGATAGCAAAAGTAATACATAATTGTTTTGTAAATATAGTCGGTTACAAAGCACGGTCAAAAAATTGTTTTAAAGCGCTCGCTCCCTATAGGCGAAAATAGGCTATATATTTTGTTGAATTGCGGAGGGCGGGGAACCTCCCCCAGGCCCTATGTTTTTTAAACTCTATTTTTGAAAATGTCACGGACGTCCAAAATATCCCCCTCTGAACTTCCCCTCTCTGAACTTCCACCCTCCGAATTTCTACCCTCCGAACTTCCACCCTACAAATCGATGTTACTCGATTTTACTCATAAACTAAACTCTATTTGAGAGTTCAATAAAATCTTATATATAAAAGACAATGTGTGTATGATAGTATGTTCCGTATAGACTCAAAAACGGCTGAACCTATTTTCTTTAAAATTTCAGAGTATGTAATTGTTTTTATTTTGTACTTTCCAAGTATAAAATTTATTATCAATTTTCACGAGTTATTGTGGATTTAATTATTTGCATTATCTAGCATACTTTCAGGCTGTTTTGTTATATCTATTAATAACACTGGTCAACATGGCCGAATCATGGGCGCTATGAACTTTATATTATATATTTGAATACTGGACTATATAGTAGACACCCTAAGCATATCCGCCTGGCCATATGAAGATCCTATGACTTCCCCCGATGACGTAATTACAGCTTAAAATACTCAAAATAAGCAATTTTTACAAGGCCCGTCGTATATTTTCTATATTTTTTTGATATATACTCACCATAACTATTTCAAAAACGATTTGTATCGAGCGTGCAACATCTTCTTAATATATTAATGTCGAAAACCCCACAAAAAAATATTTGGTTGTATCCGACAATAACGAAATTTTGGATTAAACTCGTAAAAGGCGATTTTGAGCTATATCTCAAAAACAAGAGTTAATGGAGAAAAACCGGGACCGGATTTGAAAATAACTCGCCGATTTCATCTAGAAACAACTGCAACTTTGCCTGAAACATTCAACTTTTTCATTTTTGTTGAGCAGTGTAATCTATTAATTAATCTTTATATATAAAACTCAATTGTCGTTTGTTGGTAATTGAATCAGTGGAAAACGGCTGGAGCGATTTGGATAATTTTTTGTGGAAATGTTAGTCATAGTCCAGTTTAGGTTTTTATGCAAAGAAAAATTGGCCACGCCCACTTTTCCGCCCACTTTTATAAATATGTTATATCTACGAAACTACTCAACCGATTTTCCTGAAAATTTCAGGGAACGTAGAGTGATGGCCACCTGTTGAAATAGGCTACACATTTGGTTGAATTTCGGATCGGGCGGGGTACCTCCCCTATGTCCTATTTTTGTAAAAATGCAATATTTGCAACAATTACAAATGTATTGCTTTAAAAATTAATTTCCGAGTCAATGGCGATTGTGTCTCCGACCTTACGTGCTTATTTGGGGCATTAAGACAGGACAACGCCCACTTTTTTAAATATGTTATATCTACGAAACTACTGAATCGATTTTCCTGAAACTTTCAGCAAATGTACAGGGTTGGTCCCCGATAAAAATAGGCTACATATTTTTTGACTTTCAGATCGGGCGGGTACTTCCCCTATGCCCTATTTTTGTAAAAATGCTATATTTGCAACAAATACGAATGTATCGGTTTCGGAATTTATTTGCGAGTCAATGGCGATTGTGTCTCCAACCTTACGTACTTATTTTGGGACTCAAGATCCGACCACGCTCACTTTCTAATTAGGTTATATCTACAAAACTACTGAAGGGATTTTCAAGGAAATCGCGATTTGTCTAAACTTTTAAATCTTTAAAAATAAAAATCAAATGTCGTTCGTTGGTCATGGCATCAGTTGAGAACGGCTGGACCGATTTCGATATTTTTTTTTATGCAAAGAAAATGTACGCCCACTTTTTTCAATTTTTATCATTTCTGCAAAAACTACTGAACCGATTTTCCTGAAATTGCCAAGGAATGTACAAGGATGACCATCGCTTAAAATAGGCTACAAATTCAGTTGAATTTGGGAAGGGGCGGGGAACTTCCCCTATACCTTACTTTTTTAAAAATGTTATATTTACAATAATTACGAATGTATCTATTTCGGAAGATCTTACCCACTTTTTTAGGATCCAATGACTTGACCACACCCACTTTTTAAAATATGTTACATCTACAAAAATACTGAACCAATTTTCCTGAAAATGTCAGGGAATACACGGGCACATTTTCTTGAATTTTGAAGGGGGCATATTTGAAAAAAAACGCCTTACCTTTATGAATAAAAATCAAATGCTGTCATAACCCAACTTAGGTTTTTTGGAAAGAAAAGTTTACCACGCCCCCCGAAAACAGGTTACATATTTTATTGTACCTCCCCTATGTGATATTTTTAAAAAAAACGTTATATTTGCAAAAATTATGCATGTATCGGATTAAAAATTTACGGATTAATCTACAATCTAGGTACTTCTTTAGGGCCTATAGGAACGACCACGCCTGTTTTTTTAATATGTCATAACTCCAATACTACTGAGGGGATTTCCATAAAGCTTTTGTCGCAAGCTCAATGTTTGCCGTTATTATGTACATATTATGAATTTCGGAAGAGGTGGGGTACCTTCCCCATGCCTTTCTGTTAAACCCTATATATAAGCCAAATGTATGATTATATCGGTTTTTAATATGTTATATCTTGAAAACTGATGACCAAAACATTATTTTTCCAAAACTACTGAACCTAATATTCAGAAAATGTTCAGGAATGTCCCGTGGTCCAAAATGCTGTATATTTGTGGACGAATTTCGGGGCCTATTATTTTATAATCGCTATATTTGCTAAACTTATGAGTGCATCGGGTTGCAAATTAGTTTTTGAGACAACGGTGGTTGCGCCACCGATCAAGAAAAACTATGTATTTACAAATTTACTTGAATGGTGAGGTTCAACGGTCCATCAGCCATGAAAAGCTAAAACATATAAGTCTCAATAAGCGAGAGAATTCGATTTAAAAGACAGGGACATGGACGATAATAAATCCTAAAAAGCATAAATTGGCGAAAAAATCCGATAAAGTCCGTAAGAGAAAAGAAAGGTTACAGACAAAAAATCCTTCTCGGTTTGACAATAGACCAAAGAAGTGAGGTAGAAAATACCTATTTTTGAATTTTCAAGCATAAAGTCGATAAAAAGTTGTCATTAAAACTCATTACGACGGGCCAGCAACGCGGACCGGGGTCTGCTAGTTATTAATATAATGCCATGCTTAAAGAATGTAATGTTAGAAACTTTAATGAACGATTAATTACTTACTGGTTATGTATGCGATAACAATGCGCACTTTAAAACCTAAAAATTTTAACTTATAATTGTATTCCATAGCAGTTCAGTCCACTACATATTGTTTTAGTGACTAAAATCGCTATCATAGTCTAAGTAGACATGCCTATAAGGGGGAAATAGCAAAAATTCCCACAAAGCTGAATTTTGGTGGAGAGCTAGGGTTTTCCATTAGAAGTAATGTCCTAAAAGTCCACATCGATCCCATGTGTGCAAAAAAAGTTTATCGGGGTCAAAGGAGACATTATTCAGTTTTTTTTTGTTTTTCTCAAAAAGCAAAAACCGCCTGAATTAAAAGTTGTAGATCTAACAATTGTCTAAAAGAATGGTCTTTATGATTTTCAAAAAAGAATTAAAATTTTCGAGATATCGCGATATAAAGGCCACTCCACTCCACTTTTGGAGTAATTGGTTGAGTAGAACCGGGTCTGACCAGGTTTTTAAATCTGGCCGCCCATGAAAATTATACATTTTCGTAATCAGCGTTGTCATCCGTTGGAATCGTTCCCGTTGGGCTTGCGATTACACATGTTGCTTAAATGGGCTAATTTTGCATAAAATTAATCTAACATAGAATAACTCTACTAAAGACTCTCCGATTTTATTGGATTTTTTTTAAAAGATAGGTATAATTGTTCTCTTGAATAACAGAATCGGAGGGACAGAATCGGTTACCCCGGTTATTTTAGCCGGTTCGCCTAATATGTGCATAAAAATGATATGTTTTTTAGAACCGATATACCTCAAGAATGGTTCCTTCAAGGAAAAATATTATAAAGACTAAACTTGTAGATAATTTTTCTGTTTACAATATTTAATCTAGTCACATTTTGATAAGACCCACCGTTTTCAAAAAATAAATACGAAAACCAAAAAGACCCTTAAAATTTTACCTTGGACCCCGAGTAACTCTTTTTGCACACATGGGATCGATGGGGACTTTCAGGACGTTGCTTCTAAAAGCAAACCCTAGCTCTCCGCCAAAATGCAGCTTTGTGGGAATTTTTGCTATTTCAATATCGATTTTGACTAAGCGAATCAAGGTTTTTATGATAATAACAGAGCTTAACTCAATCTATGTAAAAAATTGACAGCCTGTTTCTGTATGTCGATAAGAAAATAAATGTGTACGAAATACTACCATGTGTGCAAAGGTAAAAATATTTCGAAAACTTAAGTTTGGGCGTGTTTCATTCGCACACATTTTTATGTCAGAAATGAAGCAAGCAAAAAAGCTAGGCGGCAAGGCTTCTCATGTGACCACCTTCAATATTTAGTCTGAGATGTATTTTTTGTTAAATATGTACTTTATACAATCTTTTCAGCCGGTAACAATTCTAAAACATAACCACCACAAAATGATGTTTGGAGAAATTCCAAGAAATATGAATATACAACCAGTGGCTAAGTCAGGTATGTTTATAAAATATTTTATTCTTGCATATCTTTATGCTTATAAAATGAGTAGAACTGTAATGATTATATCAAATAATTTGCAGGCTATGACGGTTATGACGACGGATACTATTCAAGTAACTCGCATGCATTTGCTGATCATGAAAATTCTCCCCCTCTTCAGACATCTTTGAGTGATATTGTGGTTAACCAAACTAAAGAAATCGGATTAAAAGACATTACTAACATAGCGCTTACTACCTTGGCATTCTTATCCTTTGGAATGTTTGTGCTGCAAGTATTGATGTGTATCACTATGGTATGTATGCGTATACACCTACCCAGCAAACCAAATGTGGGATGTCCGACGAGTCTGACCGACCTCGGCCTGAAGTCTGGCCGATTAGTCAGAAGAATTTTTTCCTCTCACTGAAAGATCGTTTACTATTTTCTCTTGCGATTCGTCACCAATATTAATTGTAAATAAGCAAACAGTGGTTCAGAATCGTTTTCCCCGGCCAAAACTCTGTAACTTTTGAACGAATAGATATATGTATTTTCATATTCTTTTTGTTTGACCTATAGCACAATCAGCTTTCCTATGTATTAAAAACGATCAAATTCGGTCTAGAAGTTGACAGAAATTCAAGGTCAAAGTTAATGTTTTGAGTTTTTATTTCAATATTTGTATCCAAATATGACTATTTTTGAGTTTTTAGCATGTTCCAATCTATTAAAAAATGTCAAACACCAATAAACAAACAAATAATAATACAAACAATTAAAAAAATGTAAAATTTGTTAGATGATTAAAAAATATACTTGTACAGAATTATGTAGAAATTAATATATTTAATAAGTGTCTATTTGTGTAAAAAGCTATAATTAATATGGGAAAAGGTATAAAAAAACATGTAAAAACACTCTTAGACATCATTCAACGAAAACGAAACTTTGTTCCATGCTGTTCCCTAACCGTTCTAGTCCATTAAATTTGGAATTTCACTAAAACGTAGTACCAGGGGAAAAATAAAAATTAAATGAATAATAAAAATCTTCACACCTTCCAATATTTAGACCTAAATTTGGACCTAAATTTAGATCTAAATTTAGACCTAAATTTAGACCTAAATTTGGACAGGAAAATCGATTTCTGAACCACTGTGCGACGTTTAAATTCCTTCAAGCATTTCTGCATCGAAGAACAAAATTGGTTTAATTTTGTTATGCGTGTTGATCAATGCTTGTTGCTGTTTAGATTTCAAAGATCATTTATAGTGAACTGTTGCATAGATCCGCACTAGAGTAAAATTTTGACATGAAATTAAAAGAAGATGTAAAATAAAACTGTCTGTATTTTAATACGAATATTGAAGCAAAGCAACAATTACAAACACGGTGCATCGCGATGCCGTGACATAATTCCCAACCGTAGATGTCAGCCCATTGCTCCCAGCATTGCTTCCAACTGACATAATCAAAACCTATCTATTGATTTTTAAGTATTTTTTAATACAATTTTTATTTTGAAAAACTGGAAAACTTTCTGGCCTAGGCAACACGCAATGACGTCAGGCGTCATTTGATATTTTATTTTTTTGGAAAGTTTGGCAAGTTTTAGCCTAAGCGTACTCAGGACAGTTTGACATATGACCATGTGTTGTGTTGTTTACAGCGACTTGAAAAAATTACTTTGCAAAAAAAAAGGAATTTACTTGTGAACATTTTCGTCCGATAATTTTTCACAACACCTGGCCGCAAAGCTGGATTTTTCTCGCTAAATTGTGAATAAACACAATTGCGATGCTTCAAACGACATTTATGAGATCGTCACAGACCACGAATCTTAGGAGCCCGAAACAAAACAGGAATCGACCGTTTGGGTCTTCGAAAGCGAGCCAAATCCAACGAAAGCTGTTCATGGAAGAAGACCTTCGAAGCAAATGGCCGCCTGTTTCGTCGGCAAAACTGACCGTGTGAAATGTAGGGCGGTTAATTCTGAATGTTACACTACAATTTGTTTGCCTGAAGTCTCCTGAGAAATTCGAAAAACGAACAAGAGAAGAGAATCTTTCTGCATCATGACAATGCGAGCTCTCACACATCGATTCAAACCAGCGCCTGTTTGACCGGACAAAACGTGGGATTGATGGGTCATGCGCCGAACAGCCCTGACTGGGGATCCAAGGACTTCATTTGCAAGCACATCAAGAAAAAAAGTCAGTGTCAATGATTTTCGTAGCCAGAAGATGATGTAAAAGCGTTCAAAAACCATGTTTTAGAGATGTCTCAATCATGCCACTTTAAACAACCCAACACATGGTCGTATGTCAAACTGTCCTGAGTACGCTTAGATCCAACGTAGGTTCTGATGGAGAGAAATATTGACCACGCTCACTTTTTTAAATATGTTACATCTACTAAACTACTGAACTTATTTTCCTGAAACTTTCAGGGAATGAACAGGTTTGTCCCCCGTAAAAATAGACTGCATATTTTGTGGAATGTATCGGTTAATTTGCGAGACAATAGTGGTTGTGTCTCGGAGACACTGTCTCCTACCTTACGTACTTTGAGGCCTAAGGACCCGACCGCACCTACTTTTTTAAATATGTTATATCTACAAAAGTACTGAACCGATTTTCATGAAATTTTCTAGAATTTGCCGTGGTACACGTACGTACACGCAGAAAAATTTATGTTAGAAATATGTTTGGATCCAAACAAATATATGTTTGGGACCTGTTGCAAACAAATATATGTTTGCAAAATTTTGTAACATATCTCAATTTGATATGTTTGGGTAAAACATATATTTTATGTTAGAACATTTTTTTCATGGGTGGAGAGAGGATGTTTGTCAACGAGAGTAATAACAGTGCTCTCGCGGCTGTGGAATGCTGTTTTATAATAAAGAGTTGTGTGTATTGTATAATAGAAGACGTAGAAGCGAAAAAGGGGGCTTTGGTGGCATGTATGTCTCAAACTCGTGTGTTTCTTGTTTTGTTGTTGTTAACCAACTTAGCAGGCGAAAAAGAAAAGAAGAAATGATATGAATTATATTTTTTTCTTTCTTCAGTGTTTTAGTTGCCTTTGTAGAGTCAAGACGGTAATCTGAGTGAATAAATCAGTGTTTTGTGTTTTCTTAAAGAAATTGTGCTTTTTAGTAAATTAAATGCCTAATACAATTTATAATTGAATCGGAAAGTTGAATGGAATTATTTTATTGGACAAGGAAGAAATCGCATATAATATTGGTAATTACATACATACTTATTTATGTATATTTGAAATATGGCATATCCATATTTATTTATTACATTACATAATCATTTGATTCTAGATGCCGATTCCCCGCTGATGATTTCAACTATGAGGACAATTTGTTTTATTTCACAACTAAGGAGAAGCGTTCAACTACGTTTCTATATATTTTCCTTTTTAAAAGTGTGACTATTTGCAAATTATTTCAATCAGTTTTTCTTTTATTAAAGTGTGTTATGTATTTCTTTGGAATTTTGTATGTACCTATGTGTTTGTTGTTCTTTTGCCTTTCAATAAAAAACCACAACATTTGTGTGTATACTGAGAGCAAGTGAGCACACATTTTAAAGCGTTTTACATTGAATTTTACGCTCCCTTGCTCTCAGTAAGCGCCCACTGGTGCATGTGTTTGTTTATTTTTGTTGTGCCTTTTGGGTTTGTATTTTTTTGCACCCAAACATATAAAATGTTTGCACCCAAACATAAAATTGTTTCCACCCAAACATATCTTTGTTTGCACCCAAACATATATATCTTTGCACCCAAACATAAATATCTTTGCACCCAAACACATATATGTTTACACCCAAACATATATTTGTTTCCACCCAAACATATATTTGTTTGCAGACCCAAACATATATTATGTTTGCGACTGTTGCAAACATATATATGTTTGCTGCAAAATATGTTTGGGACATATGTTAGAGAGGCCGTTTTTTTTGCGTGTATAGATAAGAAATGGTAAGGTTTAACAGTACAAGAAACGGAGATCTGTCCATCAGCAATGAAAAATCAGTAGGCAGAAAAATTCGACTTGAACAGCTTTTTTAACTTTTATAAATAGATCGCGTTAGGATAAAGATAGGGAACAGGGACATTTATCAATCCTAAACAGCATAATTGATTACAGATAAAATTTAAAATCCTAAATGAATAATTCGGTTTGACAATGGACCCGAAGAAAAGAGGTGGAAAATACCGATTTTTAAATTGTAAAGTATAAAAGACATAACAAGTTGCAATTAAAGAACAAAACGACTGGTCAGCAAGGCGTACCCGAGTTTGCTAGTTTTAATAAAAAATTCTATCTACAGAACGGGCATATAGGATGAATTTAAAACTAGTAAAATAATGTCAGCTTATAAAGCTTATATATGTAAATTGATTATGAGTTGAGAAGTAGACATTTGCCGCAGTTGAAGAAAATCGCGCGATTTTTTTATAAAAATATTTTCATAATTTAAGAAAAGTAAGTTTAAAATATGTAATTACTGTTGGCGTTTTTTATTGTTGGACTGCAGAATTTTACATCTTTGTGTTTATTTCAGCTTGAGTCCATATTTTGTTGTATTCAAGTATTTGAATAACAACAAAATGTTTTACAGTGGATATGAAAATGATTAGTTGCGGGCGGAGGGTAGGGGTACTATAGTTTCAGTTGTCACCAAACAACTTCATCAGTTCCCTTTTCCGCGGACTCTGTATCGATGAAACAGGTCAATAAGACCATCCAGCAAATTAAACAAAATGAGAAATTTGCTGATTGCCCTACAATTTGAGTCGAACTAAATAATTTCATATCCACCACTGTTTTTATGTCGTCTTTGCTTTGCAAAGAATACGAACATAGGAATGTTGCTTCAATAAGTCGGGGTAAAACAACGAGAAAGTTGTTTTTGCATTACGCATTGATCAACAAGGCCGTGCTGATGCCTATTATTGTTGTTGGCGTTTTTTATTGTTGGACTGCAGAATTTTACATCTTTGTGTTTATTTCAGCTTGAGTCCATATTTTGTTGTATTCAAGTATTTGAATAACAACAAAATGTTTTACAGTGGATATGAAATTGATTAGTTGCGGACGGAGGGTAGGGAATACTATAGTTTCGGTTGTCACCAAACAACTTCATCATATAGTTTCAGTTGTCACCAAACAACAACAACAGACGACATAAAAACAGTGGCGGATATGAAATTCTTTATTTCGACTCAAATTGTAGGGTAATCAGCTTAGGGCCATACAGCAAATTTCTCATTTTGTTTAATTTGCTGGACGGTCTTATTGACCTGTTTTATCGATACAGAGTTGGCGGAAAAGGGAACTGATGAAGTTGTTTGGTGACAACTGAAACTATAGTATTCCCTACCCTCCGCCCGCAACTAATCAATTTCATATCCACTGTAACACATTTTGTTGTTATTCAAATACTTGAATACAGCAAAATATGGACTCATGCTGAAATAAACACAAAGATATAATATGTAATTACGATTTTAAAAACGCGCAATGTTTATCAAAATTAAAGAAAATGCAAAGTTGTAATTAAAGTATGCTATTACTATTTTTAAAGAAAAACGAGCCGCCTCCGAAATCTTTGTTGATTCGATTTTTTTATAAAAACAAAACATTTTCACAATTTTAGAAAAGACATACTTTGTCATACTTGCTGAAAAACGAATTTTTTTTTTAATCGCTAGATTTTTAAAATATATATATTCTTCTATACCGCAGTCTGGTAAAACTTCTCCGAACTGCTACTGCCAAATTCTGACATAACTTTGCCATTTTTAAATAATTTTATGAAAGCTTGAGGATTTTGTGATGACTTCGGCATTGTTTCGCACCTATACCTTCTCAAACGATCATATCAGCTTCAATTCTAACTTCTTTTCTAAAATTTATAACGTTTCTGTACCAGGTCAATAGAAAATAATTGTAAACTTCGAACAAAAAATTTTTGATATTAAGAAAAAAAATTGTTTTTGGGAGTTATGTGAGCAACGCAGACATAACGTCCATAATCTTTATGTCTGTTATGTCCAGGCACAGATGAAAATAGCAAAAATCGATGTCAAAATTCCAGTGAAATTACTCTAATGTGCTTTGGGACATATATTAATTGAATATTTATATTAATTTAAATTCCCAAAATGTTCGATGCCAAGGATGCTATTCAATCATGGGTGCAAGTGATCTGGCATGCCATCTTTTTAGCATTTTCATCGATGAATTTTCTATAAGCGTGGACCACAAAAGATGCTATTTATTTTTGGATCCAAAGTATGTCATTTACACCAATGCTTTGATATATATGTCATTTCCACCAATGCTTTGGCATGTCATTTCCACCAATGCTTTTGCGTGTAATTTTTCACCTACCCTTGGCAATGACATTATCATTAAGACGAGAGTTTTAACAACGTTGGTTGTGATTTCGAGTCTCCGACTAAATCAAACCTATTGTAAAGAATTCATCTTTTGTATTTAGAAAAATGTGTATAAATAAAAACACAAAATTCATTGGATTGGAATAGGTTTAAATGCTGATGAAAAGATCGTATCTTTCACGACATCCTTTGCATGGGTTCAAATGCTGATAAAACGATCAACGATAATTTTCAGTTGGAAAGTCAAATTGAATCAGCAACTTAAAACGTGTTGTTCTCATTCTGCAAATATGTAAAAGTTATTAGCAGACATTTTTTAAAGTTAAATCATTACTTTTTCGGCAACTGTAAATGGGGTGGCCGACTATTGTAGCATCAGTGGCCGAACTTAGGAACATGCATGCCGACTATTGGTACATAGGGTGTTTTTTCCTAATTACGTAAATCATCAATACTTCCTAAATACTTGATATAAAAATTTTACAAAATTTGAAACATAAACCCTTAGTGAAGTGTAAAATTAAATTTTTACCGGAAAATACTAAATCCATACTCTGTGACATCAGTTTCAAAATGAAAAAAAAGTTAAGAGGCCGACTACTGGTGCATTTACCCTATTATTGGTATGCGTTTTTTATTAGTTTTATTTTCTTAGACTTAAATTATATTTTTCGAGTAGTTTTTCCTTTATTTGGTTAAGCAATTATTGTGCATTTTGTAATTTACTCTGATGTGCCGGTTGGCTTTGAATTACAAGTTAAATAAATAAATTTAAATTGAAAAAATTGATATTTTGTATTATACAAATTTGTTCGTGTATGTTAATGGTGATGAAAAATTAACGATAATATCGAAAGAAATTGATTGTTTGGAATGAAATATCGAAAATATCTAATGTTAGGAATATTGATATTTTGCCAGCCCTAATACAAAAGGTAATGTTTCATATTCGCAGAAACCCTATACCAACAATAAACATTGAAAATATTTGAACACACTTGTCTTTGTTTTTATTTATTCTCTTTTCCTGAGCTGTCGACTGTCATTGGTATCACTCCAACACAATCATTGATAAAAATTGATTTAAAAAGTAAATCGCGAAAATTGCATCCAAGCCCACGGTGTAAAAATGTTTTCGATAAGATAGCTGATAAAAAATACAAAAAAAGGTTTTTTCTACTTGGACCCATATTAAAGAACTTATGAGTATTTCTTTGCACATAGTTTTTAAAATGTTTTGCTGATGAGCAGCATCACCTCAGCAAAGAATAAAGGAAATCAAAAACCTTATTTTGAAAATGTGTCAGATTTCACTCAAAAATCGCCATATATGGCCAAAATAATAAGTCACAGTTTATGTTTGATTTTATGCTTCACCATCGGCTTTTTCTCTAAAAAGATGCGAACTGCTTTACATTTCGAAACTTCTACTTGTAATCAATGATGCAAAAAGCATAAAAACGAAAAAATGGTAACATTTTGTTTCTGTGCCACTTTTGTCTAAAAGTCCAAAATTTGGTTGGCCAAAAAATAAGTACATTTTGAATTTTTTATTATTTATTTTTTTCAGCAGAACAACTGTCCAAAACATGCATCCCCATATGTCAAGGATTGGTTCCAGGACAATATAATAAAGTTACTTGACTCACCTAGACAGTAATCGGACATGAATGCAATAGTTAACCTTTGCGGACACTTAAAACAGTGCATTGGTACACAATCGTTCCATAATAAACATCAAATTTGGAGTTGTATACAAAAATGTGGTATTAAATAACTTTTAAAAATTACAGCAAACTTGTAAGCAATACGCCAAAAAGAATACGAAAAGTAGTTCAACATATAGGTGGAAACTCCAAATATTAATAATATAAACATAGTAAATTTCAATAGATCCTAAAACAATTGAATATATTAATATTACCTTTGTTTCAGAACTAAAAAGTTTTTAAAATTTTTACGACTTTTACTCATTTTTACTCGACAAATTTGAGCGTGTAAAAAATGGTTGCCGGCGTGTGATTGGCAGGTACGCCGACTTTGATATTTGTTCCAGTTTTTTGACGTATTTTCCATTTTTCCGTTCCCGAACTATTTGAAAAAAAAACTTTTGTGTGAGAACAATTGTTTTACAGTTCTCTCTTTTACGAGATTTACTATTAAAAAGTACGGGAACGAAGCTGTTGTATTCGGGTTTATGATTCTTATTGCGGCCCTTTGGTTTATTCAGCCTTAAACGAGAGGACCATCGTTTGAAGAGGGAAGGGAACGAATCGCTGAAGCGAAGTAGTCGAGGCAGCGAAGGAATCGCAGGAAGCTTCGGCTAAGTTGGATATCAGGTCGACTGCGTGTATTCTCGGTCTAACTCCAGCACTTGACGAATTCTGGAGTTGAAAACTGAAATATTTATTCGGGTAGCAAAATGAAGTGAATGAGAATTACTTTCCCATACTTTGTAAGTAATTATCATTTATTTACTTGACGAATTCTGGAGTTGAAAACTGAAATATTTATTCGGGTAGCAAAATGAGGTGAATGAGAATTACTTTCCCATACTTTTTAAGTAATTATCATTTATTTACGTAGAACTAAAATAATTCCATTATATGGACTGTTATTTTTGTATGAAGAAATGTTTCTGGCCTAGTAATGAAAACTCGAATATTTACCATCAAAAATATTTTTATTGTTTTCTTAAGTAGTTTCCAGCATGATTTATACACTTTATACACTCATACACTCAAATCAATTATTGAAGCACTTTTTCCACTCCGATTAAAACACCTCCAAAACATGATTTTTGAACGCTTCAACAGCATCTTCTGCCGACGAAAATCGTTGACCACGCATTTTTTTCTTGATATGCTGGAATCAAATGAAGTCATTGGATCCCTAGTCAGAGCTGTACGGCCATCAAAAATATACTAAAATGTTTGCTGATGAACAATATCACCACAGCAAAACAATAAAGAAAATCCAAAACCTCATTTTGAAAAAGTGTCCAATTTCACTCAGAAATCCCCATATATATTAAAAATGTTTAATTACACCTGAATTACTTACGTATTTTTGTGACACATCTCAAAAATTCAGGTTTGGAGAAAAACGCGTTTTAAGTTGCCGATTGAAATTTAAATTCCAAACTTAAAAAGGCTATTACACAAAATGTAAAATAAGTACTTGGACTATCTTTTGTAAAGAGATGGCCATATATCAGTGCTAAATTTCTGTACAAGATCAAGCATGATTTGAAGTGCTTTAGGGCTTCATAAACTCAAAAAACTTTTTTAATGATTTATGCCAAACGTCTATAAAATAAGCTGTAGCTCGTTGAGTTTTAGAGAGATCAACTTGAAAATTTGTCACAAGATAAAGTAAAAGTCGTAGAAAAAACATAAATCGCTAACTCCAAACCCCATGTTTTGAGTTATGTCACTCTTTGAGTAAATGAACAATATGTTTTCATTGAATATTAAATGTTGTTTGGTCCGAAAAAAATTTTCGAACGGCAGCACTGGTCAAGACTTCGGGTTCTGCTCAATTACCTGAATTGAAGCAAAAGGTTATGTATAATGGCAAACAAAATGACCAACAAAATCATAACAGAACTGATAATGATGCTCAACCATGCAACGCTCATGAACCTTGTTACCGCCGAACAGTGGTCGAAATCACTGATCTAGCGGCGCGAAATTAATAACTTGGAAACGAATGGAGATATCTTTCTGAAATGCACAAACTCAGTGTGTGTTCGTGGGTAATAATGGACAAAATAAGAACAACACTGGCTAATATTTTAGTATAGCCCCCATATAGCGGTACCTCCTGATATTCGGTATTTTGAGGATTAAAGCCACACTTTTCTTCCAAATTAGTTGTTTAGGGTTTCTAGTGATCAATAAACCTTTCCACCAAAAATTGTGGGCATAGGTCCACGTTTGGGTATAGGCCCCTTTTAAGGTACCTCCCGATTTTCAGTATTTTGGGGGTTTAAACCTATATTTTCCGGCCAAATTATGTGTAATTTGGTATTTGGGGTTCCCAGTGAATACAAACATTCTCCACAAAAAATTGTGGACATAGGTCTACGTTTTCATATTGTCCCCATATAACGGTTCATCCCAATATTCGGTATTGTTAGGATTTTGTCTACATTTTCAGACCAAATAAGCTGAATTTTGGCATAGGAGGTTCTCGTTTGTTATACATCTTCTCCACCAAAAATTGTGAACATAGGTCTACATTTTGATATAGCCCCCATATAACTGTATCGACAGATTCTGTGTATTTTTAAGACTTAAGCTATTTTTCAAGACCATTTATCAGCAAGACTTGCAGCTATTTGCAGCTGAATTGTGGTTATTCGGAATCTAGGAAGTTCAAACTAATTAGTAAAAAAAGAATTGGACTGAACCTCAGTGGACCTTGGTAGTTACGATCCATTCAACAAATATTGCACTAAAAACATAAAAAAAATTATAATTTTTGAAAATTTATTGCTACATAACTATGTAAGTAACTTCAGGCCCCAATTTTTTTTTAAATTTATTTTACACCCTCCCCTATCAATAAAAAATAAACTTTGTTTAGTTTTATTACGAATTTATTAAACAATAAAAAATATGAAATCAGGTTTTTAGCAACAATTTTGTTAAAATCTGATGCATCAAAATTTCTTGCACTTGACAGTTAATAACTGAGTGAATATTTACAACAACAAAAAAGTGAAAACAAAATTTTAGTCTGCAGAGTGCCTGTAACCGATACAATGGAAAACATTTCACAATTTTATAATTTGATTGTTTGACTTTCGCGCCGCTAGATCAATGGTTTCGACCAGTGTGCGCCGCTTCTGTTTATTTATTTCTCTTTTTATTTATGTTATGTTACATATGATCGTAACCTTGAATTCTTATGTAGTCATTACTGAATGATCTATTCCTTCGTTGCCCTTTTATTTGTTTACATTGTCCACTGCAAATATATACACACATACATACAAGTGCATGCAATACTTGTTGTTGTCACCTAACGGCAATCAAACAAAAGGCTTCAAAAGGGCAACGAAGGAACTTGAAAATCAGTTCTAAAATACGCGTTGAACAAATTGTTTTTAAAGTGCCTTAGCCTTTCAATATTTTTAATAAGCGTTTTATTCGAATTAACTTCAAAGTGTTTAATTTGGAAGAGGGCAACTATTAAAAGTTGTTTAATAACGCGCGGAACTCAACTTTCTTTAAAAACAATTTAACTCTTTAAAAACAATTTATTAAGCGTTCAGTAGAACAAAATAAAAATATTATCGCGAGTGCTGCAAATTATTACAGTGGTTTCAGCAATAGAAGAGTGTTTATGGCTCATAATAATGAATATAAAAACTGTGAAAAATATCAAAAAGCCGCTGACACAGAATCACATTAAAATAAAGAAATTATTATTCGAGAAATAAAGGAATTATTTTCCAATAAAATAACAAAAAAAATGTCAGAAACGGATTTCAATTGCAATAAATGCGATTCAAAAGATACCGAGCGTATGGTGCAGTGTGACTCCTGTGACAAGTGGTTCCATTTCGAGTGTGTTAAAGTGGACAGCAACATTGAAAATGTAAGCTGGAGTTGTTCTTGCTGTGGTGACCAATCTGTGGCCCAAACAAACGAGTGTGATGGATCGGAGCATATGCCAGCAGTAAATAACACCGCTGATTTCTCCGCCGGGAGGCAGGCTTCATCATCACCGGCTAATATGGCGCAACCTGGCACATCACAAAAACAACAACAAAAAGAAATGGACCCTGTTATTGGAAAAGGTGCATATAAAAAGGCACATAACCCAAGTACAAGTAAACATGGCTCCAGTACAGTGTCGTCAATACCAACAACTATGTCTCAAACGACAGTTATGCCAGTGACAAAAACGGCATCGGCATATTCAAACAGCCTAAATAAGAATTTGCATAAAGATCGCCATTTTTAAGGAAGGGGTTCTATGCGATGACGTGATTTCATGGCATATTTTGCATTGGTTCAAAGCAAGTCGTGAAAGATCCGATCTTTTCATCAGCATTTGAATTACTTGTACAGATCACTATAAACAAACAAGTCGATTTGTACAACCCTACAAGTAGCGACATCAAAACAAAAGAGTATACATTTCCAAAATTTTTGCTATAAAATTACAAATTAAATGTAGGTTCACGAACTAGAAATTCTTTAAGGAGTGCTGTTGGAGTCCATGTCGAAATCTGAACTGGTGATGAAAAGATAATAGAAAAGGTTTGTAAGATAAAACAAAATCAGTGGCTGAGAGTGGACGAAGTAAACTCTGTTGCGGTGCAGCGGCGGTGATTAAATTGAAATTTTGGGTGTAAACTTTATGCTGATAAATTAGTTCTAGTTATTTCATGAAGATCATATTTCAATACAGAATTTTCCATTTTTCAAACAAGACATGAAAATGTCATGCCAAAGGGTTGGTGAAAATGACATGTCAAAGCATTGGTCAAAATGACATGCTTAAGATCCGACAATGAATGCCATCTTAAGATCCGAAAATGAATGTCATCTTATGGTGGTTCCTGCTCATATAAAATTCATGAGTGAAAATGCTAAAAAGATGACAAGCCAGATCACTTGCACCTTTGATTCAATAGCATCCTTGGCATCGAACATTTTGCTGGGATGTTGTCTCAGACACAGTTGCAGCTGCGGATGTTGGAAGAGGAAAACGAATTACAAAGGCAATATTTGGAGAAGAAATATATAATTCTGTCCCAAGACAACGTAAGCCAGCCATCGCGTTCCTTTTCTCAGACGTTTACAACATTTCAACCAACAGCAGCTCAAATTGCAGCCAGACAAATGATACCAAAGGATTTGCCGAATTTTGATGGAAACCCAGAGGATTGGTCGTTGTTGATCAGTAATTTCAAGAACAGTACAGATTGCTGGTTACACTGATGGAGAAAATTTAATGCGTTTGCGTCGTGCTAAGGAGTTAGAAAAAAGCAAATTATTAATTCCTTCCATGGTGGGTGAAATTATCCAGAGGTTGGAAATGTGTTTCGGTCGTCCTGAGCATATTTTAGATGGCATGATCGATAAAGCCATGAGGATTCCACCACAGAAGGACAGACTGGATAGCATAATTGAATATGCATTAACAATTAAAAATATCTGTTCTACAATGGAAGACTTTAGTGGATAAATTGCCAATTAACCATAAATTAAGTTAGGCTATGCATCAAAAGGATTCTAATGTTCCGATAGTAAAGGTGTTCAGTGATTGATATACAACATAGCTGCTGCTGCCAGCCAAGTCGTGTCTCCAATTACAAGCAAGAAAGGAGCATCGGCGAATACACATCAGCATAGTGGCCCAAGGAAACCAGTTTGTTTTTCGTGCAAAAGTGAAGCTCATAAAATTCAGCATTGTGGTGAGTTTCAATCCCTTACCTTGGAAGATAAATAGAAAATAGTGAAAGAAAACAAGTTGAGTCGCCAGTGCCTAAATTCACATCGCAGAAAGTGTTTTTCCAATAAATTGTGTGAAATCGGTGGTTGTAAAGCAAAGCATCATCTATTGTTACATAATCATCAGTCCTCATTGAATGTGAGTGCAAATAATTTCATGCCAACCGAACAAAGCCGAAGTGTAAATTCTCATCGTGACAGTGACATGTTTTAGAATTTTGCCTATTCGAGTTTTTTATGATGGCGGCTCAGTAACAACGTTAGCTTTTTTGGATGATGGTTCTTCCGTGACTCTTATGGAGAAAGAGTTTTTCAATAAGTTTGGAATTAAAGGCAAAAAAGAACCTCTGGAATTACGTTGGACTGGTAACACAACTCGCTCTGAAGATGATTCGGTAAAAATTAATATTGAAGTGTCTGGTATAAAAGGTGATTCTCGCTTTAAGCTGCACGATGTTCGAACAGTGAAAAATCTTGAACTGCCCAAGCAATCATTGAATTTTGAAGAAGTGGTAAAATATAATCCGCATTTAAAAGGGTTACCATTCAAATCGTATGTCAACGCAAAACCGACGATTTAAATTGGTGTCAATAATTGGCGAGTAGCAGTTCCAATGAAAATTCGTAAAGGTGGTTATAACCAGCTTATAGCAACGAAGACTCGACTTGGATGGACCCTTCAAGGTAGTGGCACCAATGTTAATAAAATAGCTTCGCTGAATATACGCACTTGTGAAAGTGAACGCCATTATCAAATCTTACATGATGAAGTAAAAGAATATTTTTCTCTGGATTTATCCCAACCTAAAAATATACTTTCAACCGAGAATCAAAAAGCCATGCAGATTTTGGAGAACAATTGTGTAAAGAAGAGCCGACAATTTAAAGTGAGTCTACTGTGGAAAGATAGTGATCCTCAATTACCTGATAGCGACAATGTCGCAGTTCATCGACTAAAGTGTCTCATGAGGAAGTTTAAGAAAAATCCAGAAATAAAGCAGACTATGCAGATGGAAATCGAGAAGCTTCTCTCAAAAGGATACGCAAGAAAAGTTTTGGACTCCGAAATTAATAATAATCCTGGTCGCACCTGGTATCTTCCAATTTTTGTGGCTCTTAATCCGAATAAGCCTGGTACAGTTCGTCTTGTTTGGGATGCGGCAGCCGAATTCAATAATAAATCACTCAACGATTATTTGATAAGTGGTCCTGATTTGCTTACGTCTCTCTTCAATGTTTTAATCGAATTCCGAGTTGGCCAAGTTGCAGTCTGTGTTGATATTGATGAGATGTTTCACAGAATCAACGTCAAAGTTGAAGACATGCATGCTCAACGATTTTTATGGTTCGAAAATGCTGCCGTAGACATTACCAGTGTTTATGTGATGAAGGCGTTAACTTTTGGAATTGGCTGTGCTCCATGTATTGCTCATTTTGTGCGCAACAAGAATGCATTCGAATTCCGTGATAATTATTCCAGAGCAGTGAAGGCGGTGGAGTCGTACCACTACATGGATGATTTTATCGACAGTGTGCAAAGTGAAGAAGAAGCCCTCGAGTTAGCATTACAAGTTAAAATTATACATGCTGCTGGTGGCTTCCACATGAGAAATTGTGTGTCGAATTCCAAATTGGTGCAGGAAAAATTAGGCGATGGAGAGATGACAAAGAATACGTTTGGAGCCGTCGAAAAAATTCTTGGTATGTATTGGGAATCCAATAATGATGTGTTTCAGTATAATTGCAGATTTTCACGGCTCTTGAGAAACGTATTCGAGTCGCATGTGGTCCCTACCAAGAGGGAGGTTCTTCAAGTCATGATGTCCATATTTGATCCGCTTGGATTCATCTCCCATTACACGATTGGGTTGAAAATACTTCTACAACAGATTTGGCGATCGGCAATTAAATGGGACGATGAATTAAATGAGCAGCTACATAACAACTGGTCTTCATGGTTGTCCAATTTGGAGAAAATTTCACAAGTTAAAGTTCCAAGATGTTACTCCAAGCTGTTGAAGTTCGCTCAAGATGTCCAATTTCATTCGTTGATGTTGGAAAAGACGGATACGCAGCGTTGTGCTACTTTCGCATTAAGTATCTCGAAGAAGTCAATATCAGTCTTGTAGCAGCAAAATCCAAAGTGGCTCCCCTCAAACCAGTTTCTATTCCGAGATTGGAACTTCAAGCAGACCTAACTGGTGTGCGCCTGCCAGACAAAATAGTAAAAACAACGAGACTTCAATGTACGCAAAGTTTCTTCTGGTCGGACTCAAAAACCGTACTGAGCTGGTTGTCCATGGATCCGAAGAAATTTAAGCCGTTCGTCATGTACAGAGTTGGAGAAATCCTGGAGTCTACAAATATTACCCAGTGGAATTGGGTGCCCTCAAAATTAAATCCAGCTGATTTTGCGACGAAAATTGGATCTTTTCATGATGATACGTGGTTCCATGATCGTAAATTCCTCAAAGAAGATGAAAGTTCTTGGCCAAAAAAATCCCGTATTAGGAGAAACCAAAGAAGAGGTACGTAATTGTCTGTTACATATTTCGAAAACTCATTCGTTCACCATAAATATTGAGTATTTTTCATGCTGGAGACGACTTTATAAGGCGCTGTCGCTATTCTTACTTTTTATGGAGAAGTTAAAGTCCGTGGTCCGTAGCTGCAAATTACCAGAAAATGCGAATTTCGAATGTGTTCAGAAAGCCTAACTTGTTTTGTACAAGTATGCCTAAATAAGCGGCTTTTCTGACGGAATATGGTGCCTCAAGAATAACAAGCCTATAGGAAAAGGCAATAAACTAAAACAAATGAATATTTACTTAGACGAAAACGAAGTTTTACGTGTCTCAGGAAGAGCTGAGATGTTAAGTTGCAACAATGCAATAATTCTACCCAATGGTCATTACGTAACGTTTTTGGTGGTTAAATTTTACCATCAAAAATTTCATCATTGTATGCATGAAGCAGTGATGTCAAATATTAAATTCGAATTCTACATCCCCAGATTGAGAGCACTTTATAAGAGTGTACAAAGAAAGTGTCAAGAATGCAAAAATTTAGCAGCAGTACCATGTCCATCTCAAGTGGCAGCGTTACCGTCAGCCCGAGTATCCAGTTTTGAACGTCCATTTACTTACGTCGGAATTGATTTCTTTGGCCCATTATATGTCACAGTGAGAAGGCACAAAGAAAAGAGATGGGGTATTCTGTTTACATGCTTAACGGTACGTGCTATTCACATCGAAGTGGATCATAGTCTTGACACCAGTTCCTGCATAATGTGCATAAGTGCAAATTTCATAAGTCGTCGTGGCTCTCCCAAAGAAATATACACCGATAACGTTACTAATTTTAAATCTGTTGAAAGAATGCTCCAAGAGGAAAGACAACATTTAGAGTTCATTAAAATGTTTTCCAAATGTGATTTTATCAAGTGGCGATTCAACCCTCCAGCTCCAACGCATATGGGCGGTGCATGGCAACGTTCGATACGTTCAGTTAAATCCGTTCTGTACTCAATGTGTCCAGCCTTCAAATTCAACGATGAAACCCTACGATGTGCCCTATATGAAGTTGAGTTTATCATCAGTTCTCGCCCGTTAACATTTGTGGCCCTGGATACTGTTGAAGATGACGCACTGACACCGAACCATTTGTTATTAGGCTCAGCAGCAGGGCAGAAACCTCTTTGTGGATACGACTACGATCTAAGACAACGATGGCATCAAACCCAACAATTTGCAAATAACTTTTGGAGAAGATGGGTACGTGAATATGCACCGATGTTGGTACGAAGAAGCAAGTGGTTCGAAAAGGCTCCACAACCAACTGTCGGAGATGTCGTAATTATAGTTGACGATACACTACCTCGCAACAAATGGCCCAAAGGTATTCTAACCGAGTTATTTGTAGAAAAAGATGGTCAAGTTCGAAGCGTCAAAGTTAGAACCAGTTCAGCGAGTACGAAAGGCCAGTAACCAAAATCGCAGTCCTAGACGTCGGTATTAACCCAGATATGCCCAACGTCCTATATATAGGACACACAAAATTCTTGCTAATTTGATATGTTATGTTTATCAAAGTACCGTTTATTTTGGTGATATACTCAGTACACATCTGTAGCTCTTGAGATATTATGTGTGTACTATTTTAGAGTTTTGAGGTCTAGTTAATCGAAGTTGCCACCTATCGCTTAGTTTTTACAATGATTTGCGTTATGACCGATTAATTATTGGGTAGTTTTATAACGAAAACGTACACGATGTGGAGCCTACTACGAAAAAACGTTAACTAGATGCCGAAAAGGTGTCTTTGGACTATATGTCAAATGTTTTGTGTCCCATAACTCCGAGTTATATGATAAAACCCTGTGTCCAAAAGTGGCCTCAAACACCACTTTTTTAAAAAAAAATTTAAAAAACATATAAACATACTGTTATTATTTCACATGTGCTTCTAAAATAATATAAAAATACTTTTAAAATGATCACGATCAAGCAATGGGCATATCTGGGTTAAGAAGGATGACAGTAAGCTCAAGAGGCCCTAGTTCGCTTACGAAGGGGGGAATGTTACCGCCGCCACTGTTTATTTATTTCTCTTTTTATTTATGTTATGTTACATATGATCGTAACCTTGAATTCTTATGTAGTCATTACTGAATGATCTATTCCTTCGTTGCCCTTTTATTTGTTTACATTGTCCACTGCAAATATATACACACATACATACAAGTGCATGCAATACTTGTTGTTGTCACCTAACGGCAATCAAACAAAAGGCTTCAAAAGGGCAACGAAGGAACTTGAAAATCAGTTCTAAAATACGCGTTGAACAAATTGTTTTTAAAGTGCCTTAGCCTTTCAATATTTTTAATAAGCGTTTTATTCGAATTAACTTCAAAGTGTTTAATTTGGAAGAGGGCAACTATAAAAAGTTGTTTAATAACGCGCGGAACTTAACAAACCTGTTGTTGCTTCTCACACAACAACAAAACCCCAAACTGAGCCTGTGAGTCAAAACAAGACAATGATTCTCCCTGCTTTACGAGTGGCATTAAAGAACCTTCTGCCCTAGGTAACACGTAGCTTCGCCAGGCGTCATTTGACATTTTTTAGGAAAGATTGACAGTTTTTAGCCTAAGCGTACTCAGGACAGTTTGACGTACGACCATGTGTTGGGTTGTTTACAGTGGCTTGATTGGGACACCTCCAAAACATGATTTTTGAATGCTTTTACAGCATCTTGTTTCGACGAAAATCGTTGACATCGCCTTTTTCCTGATATGCAGGGAATCAAATGAGGTCATTGTATTCCAAGTCAGGGCAGTACGGCGGATGACCCATCAGTTCCACTTTTTGTCCGGTCAAAAAGGCGCCTGGTTTGAATCGATATGTGCGAGATCAAAAAACAATTTTTTCATACACTTTAATATTTACATAAATCTTATAATTAGTTGTGCCAAACGTAACATATTTAATCCTATTTAATTTTGTATTAGTCAAATTTTTATTTTTTGTTACTTTAACTTGGATACTAAATGAACATTTATAAATCTTTAAATAATTTAAATAAATCACTTTAAGCTATAATATCTTGTTGTGTAGACATTCAATAAATAAATAAAAAAATTTTGCACAAATCGACAAGAGCCTGTTTGAGCTATTGTCAAATTGTGGTGGATCTAACGAGAAAAACCCATTTTTGCGGCCAGGTGTTCATTCAATATCAAATGTTAGTGGAAGGAATGATTATATCGACTTAGAATTTTATGCTGATCATGATGTATATACCCAGCAAAAGTTCGGATCCGTTTGTCACTATATTACCCATTACAAAGTAATGTAAACAAAAATAACTACTTATATTATTTGTTACTAAGTTATAAGTACGGCGGCACAGAACGTGTGTGTCCGACTACAAATCAGAAGACTGTGTGTTCAACGCTTACCGCCGGCCGGGAACTTTTTATTAAAACAAAGAACAGTTGGTGGTACACATGTAAGCGTTAAAACAACACTTAATGTTCGTTTGCGTGGCCTAGTGTGTAGTGTGTTCGGCTACAAATCAGAAGTTCGCATGATCAAATCCAGCAAAGGGCGATATAAAAAATAATATAAAAACAAGTGAGCCAAGGCTATAGTCGGGTCGGGGCCGACTATGTGATACCCTACAGCACCCCCAAAATTTCGTGAGGATCCGATCAAAATTCCGATCTGTAGTGTGATTACATAAAAAATGGAAAATGGGATGCATTACGACTATTGCGATATCTCTGTTGTTTGACCACCTATGCAACCTACTTTACATCGTTGTAAAAGTGATATTTTTTACGGCCTCACACAGCAAGCAGCCTGAGTACTTTCAGATTTAGAGCTCGCACAGGCTCTAAATCTGAAAGTAGTCATTCTGAATGCTGTGTGAGGCCGCCAATGTGTCATTTCATTGGTGAGCTCGTAAAGTTCTACTTGGATATATCCGGTCAAGCTTGGCACGAGGAACCGATACGGCCAGTTATATCGACACGCAGAACCTTATCACTACTTTTGCTTAGTAAGTCCGAGATCAGAATCGCGATAGAGGTAATTACTGGACACTGTCGCATCAGGTCAAGAACTGGCAAGTGTGACGGTACCTTTGTGAGGATGAGGGAGAGCTAGACACGATTGAGCATCTGTCCAGTGCTTAGATACACTAGACTGAGACTATTGGGTGACTAAAAATTCTCTACTCTCACCGAAGTCTCATCAGCAGATCCTACAACCCTTGTCCGTTTCTCAAAGTCGTACAAAATTGAGAGTATCGTTTTTATTGGGTGTTTTTAAAAACTTAAAAATTTTCTTTCGTTTCAATCTGTATTTTTCACGCTATCTACCACACACTATCATCTCCTTCTTCGTCAACTAGGAACCCTTCGTATCTATCCCTTTATTTCTTTTTAATTTCAGGATGAACACAATGGACCTATGGTCACCGCGTGAAGCGGCTATGATTTATTATGGTCGCGCATCCTTAAACCTAACCTAACCTACTTTCCTTGCCAGGGTTTGCTTTTGATATACCTCTTACTGAAGAGAGATATTCGCTTTGAAATAAAAAGTTGGCCTTTTCTCAAAATAGGTTTTTTTCACATTTCGACCCCTGAATAATATCCGACCATTACCAAAATCAATAGATTTTTCCTCTGTGGGACCCCCCATTAACAACCAAAATTCCCAAAATTTCGTGACGATCCAATCAAAATTGCGACGTGTAGCGTGATTACAAAAGAATTAAAAAATGGGATGTAGTACCGACTAATGCGATATCTCCGTTATTTGGCCACCTACGCCAACCTGCTTTACATCATTGTACATATGGGATTTTCTACTTTCATAGTCAGACTTTGCTTTTGGAAGGTCTCCAACCAAAACTGTGATATTCGTCATTATTATTAAAATCGCAAAAATGAAAAGTTGTGTTCTATTAGCGGCTATTGCGATGTCTTCGTTGTTTGACCACCTACGACAGACTACGTTACATCGTTGCAAAGGTGATATTTTCTACTTTCATAAGCGGATTTGCTTTTGATATACCCCTTATAGAAGCGGAGATATTCGCATTGAAATAAAACGTTGACTTTTTCTCCAAATAAGTTTTTTGCCCATTCCGACCCATGTAATCTGGTAACTCTATACCATGCAAGAGTAAAAAAATACAGCCGCTGACTATTTCGCGTTTTTTAAGTATATCTTTGCGTTGTATTGAACCTGATTTGCATTTAATATCGCTACATTTTGTATCCGGTGCTCGAAAAACATCGATTCATATTGTTTTTCGCAGACAAAAGCTATAAACTTATCAAACAAAATATCTTTGGCCGGCATTGCTTCGTTGCTGTTTTCTTCTTTGCATTCATTCGTGTGTTGTCTTGTAACATGGCTCCCTCAACAACAGCTGTATGCCCATCGTGTAGTGAGAGAGTAACAAAAACATCTGGTGGAGTTTGTTGCTATATTTGCAATGACTGGTATCATCGAGGCGACTGCTCGCAAGTATCAGATGAAACCTTTCTTATTTTGGCAAAAAGCAAAACATTAAAATGGAGGTGTAATGAGTGTTCAGCCCTTAGCATTGTTATTGATGATGATAAAATGTGGAAGGCGATAGACCAACTATCCTTCAAGCTGGATGAGTTTATTTCAACGTTGCCTGCAACTATTAAAAAAGAAATTGATACCATTCTTCTTACAATAAAGCAGGAGATTGGCAACAGTATATCCGTGTTAAAAGACGCTGCCGAAAATGAGAGGAAGAAAAACATTGAGTTTCAAGCCGCTGTAGAACAAAAATTGGAAGCGTATGATGATGAAATTCATAGATCTAGATATCAACGTTGCAGAAATGATATATTAGTTAATGGTCTGCCCCCACTACCGAACCTTTGCAAATGGCCTTAAATATATGTATCAAAGGCGGTTGGGATGAACTTGGCGGTTTCCGATGTGGAATGTTGTTTCTGGCTTGTCAAATCGAAGAAAACCATGCTTCTTAAAATCTGTCGAAGAAGAATCTTAAGCTGAATCAAGTTGTGCCTACTGACATTGAGTCAAGGATTTTTCTCAATGAGAATCTGCCACCTGCGGCAATCAAAATAAAGAATATGTGCCGCGAGTTGATGAGGAGAAAGGAAATTAAGGGCTTTCGCTTAGTCCCATCGGTACCTGCTGCTAATGTATGTTTCGATAGTGGGAGAAATCTTTCTGTCGTTTGCGCCGTATTGAAGCTTTGATCCGTGATGGTGAAGGAGGCGATTTAATTCATCGCAGATTGGGTCGTAGAAGTAATTTGCAGACTGTTGCACAAACGGATACACCTAGGTGTGGGACTACTCATATTTTGTGATAAGTAGCCTAATTGTTATGGATGGGTGGGTGGGTTAGGTTGTAGGGCTTAAGTGCTTAGCAAGATAAATACGTACGTTAAGCATTTTATCCCTGCAACAATGCGCCGGATATATATATATTTTAATTTAGGCTAGATTTGAATGGGTGGGTGGGTGAGTAATCGGATAAGATGGCTTCTCATTCATCGAATCCGATTTTTGCATTCTAGGTTCTCCCTCTATTTGTTTTTTAGTCAGCTATATTAATGTTAGTTTAAATGTTTTATATGTTAATTACGTTTGTCTTTCTAACGCACATTTTTTTGATTATTCGTAATGACTTCGGGTAGTTATATTGGTAAAATTGTCAGTGACGACTCTTATATTAAGAGATTCTGTACTTCCGAGGCGAACCTAAATGTTGATTTTTTCAATGCACAATCTTTAAAGCCTAGTAATTTGTGTACTAAGTTTGATGAAATTAGCAGGTTATTGAGCAGTGGGCATCTGAACATCGTTGGTGTGACTGAAACATGGCTAAAATCTTACGTGCCCAGCAGAGCCGTAAACATTCCAGGCTATAAGCTTTTTAGAAATGATCAATCTGGGGCTCGCGGTGGGGGTGTCGGCGTCTATGTTTCTCGTAATCTGAAAGCAAAAATTCTAACATCTCTGTCTGACCCTCCTCTTTGCGTGTCCTTATTTCTTAAAGTCAGTTCGGGAAATTATTGCTTTGTATTTGGCGTAGTATATCAGCTAGTTAGCACCATCTGGCAGGAAGAACGAGTACCCGACGATTGGAACCTGAGTATCCTGTGTCCGGTCCATAAGAAAGGAGATAAGACTGTATGCTCTAACTATAGCGGCATAAGTCTACTCCCGATTGCCTACAAGATCGTGTCAGGGATATTGTGCGAACGACTAAAGCCTGTGGTCAACGAGATAATTGGGCCATACCAATGCGGCTTTAGACCTGGCAAGTCCACCATTGACCAGATATTTACCCTGCGGAAAATCCTGGAGAAGACCCAAGAGATGCAGATCGACACCTACCACCTCTTCGTCGATTATAGAGCAGCCTTCGACAGCCCACTACGTTCAAAGGTATTCCAGGCCATGTCTGAATTTGGTATCCCTGCAAAGCTCATCCGGCTTTGTAAAATGACTTTAACTGACACGAGGTCCTCAGTTAAAATAGGAAAGAGCCTCTCCGAAGAGTTTTGTACCGTTCAGACAAGGAGACAGTCTTTCGTGTGACCTCTTCAACATCCTGCTAGAAAAGGTTATACTAGTGGCAAACGTCAAAAGATGTGGCACAATCTACACCAATAGTCACATGTTACTTGCTTATGCTGATGATATAGACATCATTGGCCGATCAGTAAAATAAGTAACTGATACCTTTATAAAGGACGAATTAGAATCTGCTAAAGTGGGCCTGGCGGTAAACGGTGAGAAGACCAAGTTGATGGTGTCGACCCGCAATGCGTTCATTGAGCTCGGACCGACTGTGGAAGTTGGTTGCTATAATATTGAGGTAGTAAAAGACTTCGTCTACCTCGGCACCTCCGTAAACACAACAAACGACATCAGTTGTGAAATAAAAAGAAGAATTGTATTGGCCAACAGATGCTACTTTGGTTTAAGTAAGCAGTTTAAAAACAAAGCCACATCTCGTCAAACAAAAATAACGCTCTACAAAACACTGATACTACCCGTGCTGATGTATGGCTCCGAAGCCTGGGTACTTGCGCAAGCAGACATGGCAGTGCTTGGTGTGTTTGAGAGAAAAATTCTTCGAAAGATCTACGGACCAATCTGCGTTGACGGTGAATATCGACGTCGCATGAACCACGAGCTGTACCTGCTATACAACGACATCTATATTGTTAAACGTATCGAGATGCAGCGATTGCGTTGGCTAGGACATATCATAAGAATGAGCGATGATGAACCCGCTAAAAAGGCGTATAAATACGGCGGTGCACGCAGAATTGGCAGGCCAAGGAAAAAATGGCGCAAACAAGTGGATGATGAGATGAAAAGGCGCATACCAGAGTGCGAAGCAACAAATGGAGTGGAATGGAGATCTCTTCTCAGTTCGGCCTATAGAACAAATGTTCTGTAATGGGCCAGCTAAGTAAGTAAGTAAGTAAAGGAAGTACTAGTTAGCTGTCCTACTTCAGTGTTGAGTAGTAGTAAATTTTGCTTTCCAGCTCTAAATTCCTCTCATGCTTTTATGTTATTGCAATATAACCTGCCTGTTCGTAATGAAACTCCTTGTAAAACTTTCCGTGATTATAATTCAATTGATTTTTATGCCCTTTTTAATGATATTTATTTCGCTAATTTTGAGCAAATTTATTTAACCAACGATACTAGTGTGCTGCTCTCCGTTTTGAATAACATTTTGTACAGTCTCTTCGAATGTCACGTTCCCTTAAGAAGTATATTTATTAATCGCAATAGGCCTTGCTGGTATAATAATATAGAGGTAAGGCAAGCAATTATCAATAGAGATTTGACTTATCGTGCTACTTTAGAAAACAACTGTGATAGAAATAAAGCTATTCCTAAAGCATGTAGGTCGATAGCCCGAAGAACTCTTAGACGTGTAAAACGGTCTTATGGAACGCGAATGTTTGAGGGTGTTACTGACTCCAAGGAATTTTGGTCCAGGGTTAGATCAACTGGTGGGCTGGATTCTTACAATGACTGTGATAGCAACTGTGATATTGATCCTGATTTACTGAATACTTATTATACCTCTGTTTCGTCCCCTTCCGTAATTGATGTGAGTTCTGACTCTTTTTCTGATATAGGATATAATAGCTTTTCCTTTAGAATATATCGACACCTCCAAATAATAGTATGCTAAGTCTAAAAAGTGAGTTTTGCAGGAGAAGCTCTCAAAGTTTGGAAATTTTTTTGAACTTCAGTACTATGCTAAGTCAATATTTGTTTATAACTTCTGTTCGGATTGACCGATCATTACCAAAATTAGACAGAATTTAAGTTAAAGGACGTTCGACACCTCCAAATAATAGTTTGCTAATTCTGAAAAGCGAGTTTTGCAGGACAAGCTCTAAAAGTTTGGAAATTTTTTTGACCTTCAGTACTATGCTAAGTAAATATTTGTTTATAACTTCTGTTCGGATTGCCCGATCATTACCAAAATTTGACAGAATTTAAGTTAAAGGACGTTAAATATAAAAATGTAAAGAACTTGAAAACATGCTACGTTGACTTAGCATACTATTGTTTGGAGGCGTCGATATAGCATATTAGCATATTCTTCACGTCTTCAATACTATTTTAATGACCAATACCTTCCCTCGCTCTTGGAAGTTGGCTAGAGTTACTCCCATTCAGAAAAAAGGTACTTCTGGACTTGATTGTTCTGATTTTCGTCCGATATCCATATTGCCAGCTCTTTCCAAAGCCTTCGAAATATTAGTCAAGGATCAGCTAACTGAACATTTATTGCACCCTGTCAATCGGGCTTCAGAAGGTATCACAGCACAACGTCTCTTATGATTAAATTAACACATGAATTTTAGGCGTGCTATTGATTGCAGGAACCCGGTATACTCGCCTCGCTTGACCTCAACAAAGCTTTCGATTCCATTGATCATGGTATTCTCAGCTCTAAACTTCATCACCAATTTAACATATCTAGTTCTTCTTGTAAACTCATTGCATCATTTGCATTCGTTCGATTCTGGCAGGTGTTCCTCAGGGTTCCATTTTGGGCCCAATACTATTTATGTTGTATGTAAATGATATTTGTCTGCCCGTCCAACATGCAGACTTGGCGATTTATGCTGATGATTTGCAGCTATTTAATACTTGCCTTACTAATATTGGCGACTGTATCTCTGAACTGGATGATGATATTGGTCGCATAAGTGAATGGGCTCAGTGTAATAGATTAACTTTAAATATTGCTAAAACCAAGTTTGTTGTTTTTAATGGTTCACGACATCGTGATGCCGTTCATAACATAATTGTTTAAGGTAGTGTCATTAATTCCAGTAAACAAAATACATCCCTTGGATTCACGACTGATAATAGTCTCAAGTTCACTTCTCACATTGCTCATGTTTGCTCCAACCTAAACCTGATCCTGAAAAAGTTGTTTTGCCAACTCAAGTAAAGTATATGTTGGCACAGTCCCTGCTAATGCTTCACTTGCTGTACGGGATAGAGGTGTTTGCATATACTACCGGAAATAATATGAAGAAACTTACGTCCTGTTTTCATAAAATATTAAGGTTCGTCTACGGTAGGCATTGTCGCGTTTTACTCTCCTATTTTAGGTACTTAATTTGAGAATTATCTTAACATGAGGTGCCTTTTTTTCTTCTGTTTGCTGAAACGTGGAGAACCCTCATATCTTCTCCCTTATTTCCAGTTTTTGTCTTCACCAAGGAATACTCAAATACGTATTGAGTCTTTTTTGTCCAGTACTTTTAAGAATTCTTTCAAAATGCGAGTCGCAAGATTATGGAACTCCTTACCCTCGAGTGTCAAATCATTCTCTGTCTCCCTACAGACTTTTAAAACCAATTTGATTAATTACTTCAACAGTCGCCGATATTATCTTGCCAATTTTTATAATCGACATTGACAAAAGTCACCTTTTCACTTTCTTCATTAAATTGTATATTTATCATTATTCAAAAAAATGTGCTTTGTTATACACTGTGTTAATATTATACATGCAACATATGGTCCGTATGGGCTGCGTTGTCGAAATCAATAAATAAATGAAATGAAAAATAAATATTATCCGACCATCACCAAAATCAATAGGCTTCTTCCCCTCCGGGACCTTCACCAAAATTTGGTGGCGATTGGACTAAAATTGCGACATGTAGCGTGATTAAAAGGTTTGGAAGGACAGCTTTTGAATGGTAAAATTCAAAATATTAACATTGCTTTGAATGTCTTCATTAACACAGATCAACTCTGTTGAAACGCATTTAAGTGCATCGTCAGTACAACTCAAATAAAACAAGTGAGCCAAGGCTATAGTCGGGTCGGGGCCAACTATGTGATACCCTACACCACTACCCCTGTGCATAAGCTTTTGACTGGTAAAATTCAAAATATTAAAATTGGGATAGCTTAGCGCCTTTGCTCTGAATGTCAATTTTGTTGAAACGCATTTAAGTACATCGTCAGTAAAACATTAATAAAAAAATTGAGAAGTAGGATGTACGTCAACCATCAATTCTTTCTCTGTGAGACCCCCATCAACCACCAAAATTTCGTGAGGATCCGATCAAAATTCCGACCTGTAGTGTGATTGCACAAAAAATGGAAAAAGGGAAGCATTACCGACTATTGCGATATCTCTGTTGTTTGACTACCTATGACAACCTACTACACATCGTTGTAAAGGTGATATTTTCTACTTTCCTTGCCAGGTTTTTGCATTCGATATACCTCTTACAGAAGAGAGATATTCGCTTTGAAATAAAAAGTTGGCCTTTTCTCCAAATAAGTTTTTCTCAAATTCCGACCCCTGAATAATATCCGACAATTACCAAAATCAAGAACTTTTTTCCTCTGTGGGACCCCCATTAACACCCAAAATTTCGTGACGATCCAATCAAAATTGCGACGTGTAGCGTGATTACAAAAAAAAAAAAAAAAATAAAAATAAAAAATGGGATGTATTACCGAATATTGCGATATCTCCGTTATTTGGCCACCTATGCCAACCTGCTTTACATCATTGTCAAGATGGGATTTTCTACTTTCATAGTCAGACTTTGCTTTTGGAAAGTCGCCAACCAAAGCTGTGATATTCGTCATTATTTTTAAAATCGCAAAAATGAAAAGTTGGGTTTAATTTGCGGTTATTGTGATATCTTCGTTGCTTGACCACCCACGACAAATCCTTTACAACGTTAGAAAGGTGATATTTTCTACTTTCATTAGCAGGTTGTGCTTTTGGCATACTCCTTATGGAAGCTGAGATATTTGCTTTGGAAAAAACGTTGACTTTTCTCCAAATAAGTTTTTTGCCCGTTCCGACCCCTAAATATTATCCGACCATCACCAAAATCAATAGGCTTGTTTCCCTCCAGGACCCTCATCAACACCCAAAATTTGGTGGTTTAGATCGTCTCAGCTCGTCTAGACAATCATTTTGGTGTATATAACTATGGGTCTACGACCATTATTTCGATGCGTTACAAACTTTTTGGGCAAAACCAATATATAATACCGTCCCCACATAGTGGTGTAGGGTATAAAAATGGAAAAGTGGAATGTGCGCCAACAATTAGTAGGCTTCTTTCTCTATGAGACCTCTATCAACCCCAAAAATTTCATGAGGATCCGAACAAAATTGCGGCCTGTAGTGTGATAGCACAAAAACTGGAAACTGGGATGCATTACCGACTATTGCGATATCTCTGTTGTTTGACCAGCTATGACAACCTTCTTTACATCGTTGTAAAAGTGATATTTTCTACTTTCCTTGCCAGGTTTTGCTTTTGATATACCTCTTACAGAAGAGAGATATTCGCTTTGAAATAAAACGTTGGCCTTTTCTCAAAATAAGTTTTTTTCACATTTCGAACCCTGAATAATATCCCACCTTTACCAAAATCAATAGCTTTTTTTCTCTATGGGACCCCCATTAACACCGATCCAATGACGATCCAATCAAAATTGCGACGTGTAGCGTTATTACAAAAGAATTAATGGGTTGTATTACCTATTATTGCGATATCTCCGTTATTTGGCCACCTACGCCAACCTGCTTTACATCATTGTACAGATGGGATTTTCTACTTTCATAGTCAAACTTTTCTTTTGGAAGGTCCACAACCAAAGCTGTGATATTCGTCATTATTATTAAAATCGCAAAAATGAAAAGTTGTGTTCTATTAGCGGCTATTGCGATATCTTCGTTGTGTGACCACCTAAGACAACCTGCGTTACATCGTTGCAAAGATGATATTTTCTACTTTCATTAGCGGGTTTTGCTTTTGATATACCCTATATAGAAGCGGAGATATTCGCTTTGAAATAAAATGTTGACTTTTTCTCCAAATAAGTTTTTTTGCCCATTCCGACCCCTGAATATTATCCGACCATCACCAAAATCAATAGGCTTCTTCTCCTCCGGGAACTTAATCAACACCCAAAATTTGGTGACGATCGGATTAAAATTGCGACCTGTAGCGTGATTATAAGGTTTAGATGGACAGACGGATGAACGAACACACATAGCCAGATCGACTCAGCTCGTCGAGACATTCATTCATGGTATATATTGGTCTTACAAACTTTTTGGCCAAAACCAACTTAAAACACCCTCCCCACGTAGTGGTGTAGGGTATAATTATGAAGTATGTGGAAATTGAAAACAAATTCCACCTCAACTGTTGTTCTAAAAATAGAAATTGTTTTGCTTATTTTTCAAATTTCTACTGGCCACAGAATAACTAGTTATTCTAGTGGTCATAGAATAACTAGTAAATCAGTGCGGCATGCCCTTGTTAAAATAATGGGTTAGTAGGGGGTTTTGTAAGTAGTTACGACTGCCAAAAATCCCTTATATATTATAGGCCATTTAGATATGACTTCATTAGCCGGATTTAGTGCATTATCAGGTTTTATTTGCTAAATCCGGCTATAATCTACCATATTTACCATACAAAATTAAATCCTCGTATTGACTGGATTTGTTTTTAAAAGAAAAAATATCTTTTAAGAGTCATTTGTTACATTTTGTGAATTTAATTGATATTACAAAATAAACAATTATTTTCTGAGAAAGAATAAAATAAAATAAAGTAAATAGAATGGGAATAGGAGAGAAATGTACAGAAAATTGAGTTTTCACACAATACTCGTTGGGCAAATGATTAAATACAAATAATGTGTATTTAAATGTAAACAAAAAGTAACGGACTGTCATTTTAATACTCCTAATGAAATACGTAAATGAAGCGGGATTTATTCTGGATTTATTAAATCCAGGTGAGGTTTTATGAATAATCTAAATCAGCTATTACAATCCTATTACATGCCACGTGTTAACAATTATGTGTTCTGTAATCAATAAATCATACTAATTTTGCATTACATACTCGTTTACAATTGAAAAATGCAATTTTTTTTATTTATTTTATGAAATATTATGTAATCTATTTTATGAAATCGGTGTTAAATATATATGGAAGCTAGACCAAATTCCGCCAAATTAGCATATTATATAATGTTACTTTATATATATTTTTCACTTACTATTCTGCCATTTGACATTTAAAATGTAAAGTGTCCTGAATAATTTTCCACCAAAAATTATTGAAACAGATCATCGACTTGTTGTCTTCTCTACATAAATGTATCAGCCAACTTCAGCATTGGTCGGACCAACTAGACAATTTTTTATTTGTTCTAATTCATTTTTTCAATTTATTATTTACATTTATTATAGAACAAAGAAGATACGACCAACATGTCAATGCTTCCAGTAGATGGGACGGATGATATGAATGGAGCAGATGGCACAGATGAGATCAGGAGGAAACGTCGATCCGTAGTTTATGATAATCAATATTTTATATACAAGGTAAAATAATACTTTATATTGATGAAACAGTCTGTGCATAATATAGAAACAATTGTAGGTTCAAAAATTGGCTGAATCTGCTATATTGTCTATCGACTCAATGTACCATAACAACAGCACTTGTCAACTTTACGTCCTCTGTAAAAATATAAAATTTGCGAAACTACAAAAAAACGAAGGCAAACTCTGGATCCCAATATGGAGGTAAACATGTTATAGGATAACATAGTTTATGAATTTAGTTTAAAAATTTCTTGTCCGCAGTTTGGCAACGGGCTGGATTACTGGAAGAAACGGCGCAAAATCTTCAACTCCACTTCTTGGACAAATTCCTCTAATATCAACATTGAAAGCCGTGCTGATTGGCTTAAGTGGGGACGACTGCACTGACTATTATGAAGTTAGTAATGTGTGTTAATGCCAATGTTATTACTGACAACGTACAATGGAATCACGACAATATGAAAAAATACAAGCTTTTTGGCCCCTTCGATAATATGCATTTTCTCTGAAATTCAATACCTGTATATTTTCACATAATTCTTAATTTTTGGTTGACAACGTCAGCACAATTTTTCTTCACCAATCTTAATATTTCAAAATATAAAAACAAAAAAGCAGACATGTTGAAACAGCACATTCATTGTTGTGAAGTGAAAATGTCATCAACAACTTTTTTTTCCAAAACTGCCCATGAAGATTTAGTCAAAATCAGAAATGATGGCAAATAAAAAACAATATTTTAAATGATGATTTCCCAGACTATAGTTAATTTGGTTTAATGGACAACATTTCGCTCATTTACTCAAAGAGTGACATATCTCAAAAAATCTAGTTTCGAGACAAACGCATTTTTAGTTGGCTATTGAAATTTTAATTCCCAAATTAAAAAGATTATTACACAAAATCTAAAATAACTACATGTACCATATTTTGTAAACAGCTAGCCAGATATCAGTGCTAAATTTCTGTGCAAACTCAAACATGATTTGGAGTGTTTTAGTGTTTCATAAACTCAAAAAACTTTTGTGTTGAATTATTCGAAACTCGTAGTAAATGAGATGTAACTCGTTGAATTTTAGAGATATCAATTTGAAAATTTGACACAAGATAAAGTAGAAGCCGTAGAAAAAATAGAAATTGCTAACTCAGAAAACGCATTTTTTGAGTTATGTCACTCTTTGAGTAAATGAGCGATTTGTAAAATGACTCCTACCGCCATTGTTAAAGTTTCGATTTTACTAACAGATTTATAGAGTTCTGGTAAATTTAAACTTAAAAGTGACCATTAAATTTGAATGAGTTCCTTCTTATCATTAACTTCTTATGTCAAACTTTTATTTTTAATGCCTTCAAATTGGTTTATTATGCGTTTTCAGTGACCCTTAAGGCCATTATAATATGCTTTCTTTTACTATCGGATGGAATTGAAAAAGAAATTTAACATTAAGGAATAAAAATAATTAAACATGTTAAATAAATATACTGAAAAGAATAATAAAAAATATAATAAGATATTCTCTTGTTATAAAATGGAGAATATCTTATTATATTTTTTATTATTCTTTTCAGTATATTTATTTAACATGTTTAATTATTTTTATTCCTTAATGTTAAATTCAAGTTTCATTCTTCTGTCAATCATACTTAAGCGCGCTGTTGATGCTTTGTTATATGTTAAACGTACTTTCAATTATGAATCGTACGGAAAAGACAATAGATATTCCAGGGACGTAACTAGAAACATGGTAAGAGTATTGGCGAAGCAAAGAGATGGCTTGAAAATATGCCATTTAAATTCCCAAAGCATAGTTAAGAAATTCGATGAATTCAAATATATTTTTAAAAAATCTGATATTGACGTCATATGTCTTTCTGAAACTTGGCTTAACTCTTGTTTTCCTGATAGCTTAATAAACTTGACGGGCTACACTGTTTTCACATCCGATAGAGTACGTTGTGGAGGGGGTGTCGCTATCTTTGTAAAGAACAACTTAGGAGCAAGATTTCGTTTAAAATCTGAAGTTAATGACCGAATGGAATACATATTTGTCGAATTGTCCACTAACTCGAAACAAATCTCACTTGGCTGCATTTATCGACCAAATAATACAGTTGATTTTAACCTTCTTCAAGAAGCTGCGACTTTGGGTTATGATGACGTTATTATCACCGGGGACTTCAATTCAAATATTATTGTTGACTCTACTCTTTTAGATAATATGTTAACGATGGGTCTTTTTCCTGTTAACTACACAATCCCCACACATTTCTCATCAACAACCAATACACTCTTAGATTTGGTTTTTGTAATTAATACTCAAAATATTTTACTTTATGACCAGACATCTGCCCCCTGCTTCTCTAGGCATAGTCTTATATATCTCGCCTACGATTTTTCCGTGAGTAAGGAAAAGGCGAATATTTGGTATAGGGATTTTAAAAATTTGAATTATGCAGACCTTAGTTATAAAGTATCACAAATCAACTGGAATGAACTGTATACATTTACTTCAGTCGATCAGCAAGTATTTTTTCTACAATATTATCAACCTTTATAACGCTACTGTTCCCATCAAATACAAAAATCCAACAACAAATAACAAATCATGGTTTAAAAATCTAATAGATGAAAGTGATCTAGCGTACACGAAATTAAGTTCAGCTATAGACTCGAAAAGTGCGTGGAAGGCCATACGTGATATTGGAATTGGAAAACATAAGTCATACACAAAGCTCCTTGGTACTTGGATGATTTAAATAAAAAAATTTGTAGACATTCCTACTATTACTACTGATTCTTCATTTTATGGATACATTAATGAACAAACAGAAAATCCAAATGGCTCACAGTTTGAATTCAGATGTGTAACAGTCGACGAAGTACTGACAAGTTTCTCACGTGTGAAATCAAACGCCACAGGTCTTGATGGCATAGATCCGAAGTTTGTGCGTATTTTACTTCCCCGCCTTCTACCTTTTTTTACCCACCTATTTAATAGTATCCTTACTTCCAGCGTGTACCCAACCATTTGGAAGCATGCAAACGTTATTCCAATTTCAAATTAAATGTTGAGTTCCGTCCTATCTCAATTCGTTGCTATTTATCAAAAGTTTTTGAAAAAATTTTGCATTCTCAAATGTCCGAGTACCTCCATAATGAATCAATGTTGTCTGATATGCAATATGGGTTTCGTCCCAATCACAGTTGCATTAGCGCCTTACTTGAAGTGTCAGAATCCATTCGAAGTGATATCGATGATAATAAAGTCAGCTTTCTCGTGCTTCTCGATAACTCTAAGGCCTTTGATTCTGTCGACCACTTATTTTTATGCATGAAGCTTAAAAGTTTTTTTAAGCTCTCACCTACAGCGTCAAACCTTTTATTGTCTTACCTCACTGACCGACTACAATCAGTCTATGTTGAAGATTCAAAATCTAACCCACTGTTAGTTTCAAAGGGAGTTCCACCAGGCTCAATAATAGGACCATTATTGTTTTGCTTGTATGCTAATGATTTACCCCTTCAACTGATTCATAGTAAAATTGTTATGTACGCTGATGATGCTCATTTTTTAAGTGATTATGTTAAAAATGCCATCGATTGTATAACAAAACTAAATGAAGACCTTTCTAACGTTTTCAAATGGGCCTCTGCAAACGGTTTACTGTTAAACCCACAAAAATCTAAATGTCTTGTCATCCACAAGAATAAACATTTTTCTCTTCAAAATACTGACATTTTCATAAACCAACAAAGAATTTCTGTTGTTTCGAACGCAAAAAAACTTGGGTGTAATTTTCAACAGCTCGCTAAGTGGGTCAAACCATGTTAACGTTGTTGCAGGACTAACATATGCAAAGCTGCTTACTTTATGGAAGACACAATCATTCACGCCTTTTAAAATTCGATTACTATTGGCCAAAACTTTTCTAGTACCAAACCTAATTTATGGTTGCGAACTTTCTTTCTGAAACGTGGCCTAACTCTTGTTTTCCTGATAGCTTAATAAACTTGACGGGCTACACTGTTTTCAGATCCGACAGAGTACGTCGTGGAGGGGGTGTCGCTATCTTTGTAAAGAACAACTTGAGAGCAAGATTTCGTTTAAAATCTGAAGTTAATGACCGAATGGAATACATATTTGTCGAATTGTCCACTAACTCGAAACAAATCTCACTTGGCTGCATTTATCGACCAAATAATACAGTTGATTTTAACCTTCTTCAAGAAGCTGCGACTTTGGGTTATGATGACTGTTTAAGTTAGAAACTCTCAATTGGTATTTTCACTACAAATATCCAGGGAGCCTTTGTTCGCCTTGTTCGGATCGCAGAGAGGCCTCCCTTCCTTAAGTGTTCTCTACAAACCCTCTGAGAAACTATGTTCGCTTACGGCGGACCGTAGGGTGATATTTGCAATCATTGCCCTACAAATCTTCTCAGAGACTATGTTCGCTCAGCGCGGATCGTAGAGAGTACTCTCTTGGTAGTGGAATTTCTCTGCAATTTCTCCCTGGAACTGTATTCGCTCAGTTCGGATCGTAGTGAGAACTTTACAATAAGCAGTGATTGCCTCAGCCTTGATTCACTTTCGGTTTTTATACACAAAACACTTATAAGTCATTCTTCACCAGTACGGTAGTACTTCTCGGTTTACTCGCGAATTGTAACGCGTCTCACCCACACCAGGTAAAGTCATCAGCACTTTTCGCCTAATAAATCACCCTACACACCATTATTATTATTATACCAACTAAAAACCTTTGTGTTTTATTTCCTCTCCTTTTATTTATCGGTAACACTCGGGTTTGTATCACAATTTCTCATCTCCACAAACAACAACTATTCTCTGAGGCCTTTCTGAGCTATCACCTAAACAATGACGTTATTATCACCGGGGACTTCAATTCAAATATTATTGTTGACTCTACTCTTTTAGATAATATGTTAACGATGGGTCTTTTTCTTGTTAACTACACAATCCCCACACATTTCTCATCAACAACCAATACACTCTTAGATTTGGTTTTTGTAATTAATACTCAAAATATTTTACTTTATGACCAGACATCTGCCCCCTGCTTCTCTAGGCATAGTCTTATATATCTCGCCTACGATTTTTCCGTGAGTAAGGAAAAGGCGAATATTTGGTATAGGGATTTTAAAAATTTGAATTATGCAGACCTTAGTTATAAAGTGTCACAAATCAATTGGAATGAACTGTATACATTTACTTCAGTCGATCAGCAAGTATTTTTTCTATAATATTATCAACCTTTATAACGCTACTCTTCCCATCAAATACAAAAATCCAACATCAAATAACAAATCATGGTTTAAAAATCTAATAGATGAAAGAGATCTAGCGTACACCAAATTCAGTTCAGCTCTAGACTCGAAAAGTACTTGGAAGGCCATACGTGATATTGGAATTGGAAAACCTAAGTCATACACAAAGTACCAAGGAGACTTGGATGATTTAAATAAAAAAATTTGTAGACATTCCTACTATTACTACTGATTCTTCATTTTATGGATACATTAATGAACAAACAGAAAATCCAAATGGCTCACAGTTTGAATTCAGATGTGTAACAGTCGACGAAGTACTGACAAGTTTCTCACGTGTGAAATCAAACGCCACAGGTCTTGATGGCATAGATCCGAAGTTTGTGCGTATTTTACTTCCCCACCTTCTACCTTTTTTTACCCACCTATTTAATAGTATCCTTATTTCCAGCGTGTACCCAACCATTTGGAAGCATGCAAACGTTATTCCAATTCCAAAATCAAGTGTTGAGTTCCGTCCTATCTCAATTCTTTGCTATTTATCAAAAGTTTTTGAAAAAAATTTGCATTCTCAAATGTCCGAGTACCTCCATAATGAATCAATGTTGTCTGATATGCAATATGGGTTTCGTCCCAATCACAGTTGCATTAGCGCCTTACTTGAAGTGTCAGAATCCATTCGAAGTGATATCGATGATAATAAAGTCAGCTTTCTCGTGCTTCTCGATAACTCGAAGGCCTTTGATTCTGTCGATCACTTATTTTTATGCATGAAGCTTAAAAGTTTTTTTAAGCTCTCACCTACTGCGTCAAACCTTTTAATGTCTTACCTCACTGACCGACTACATTCAGTCTATGTTGAAGATTCAAAATCTAGCCCACTGTTAGTTTCAAAGGGAGTTCCACCAGGCTCAATAATAGGACCATTATTGTTTTGATTTACCCCTTCAACTGATTCATAGTAAAATTGTTATGTACGCTGATGATGTTCAATTTTTTTAAGTGATTATGTTAAAAATGCCATCGATTGTATAACAAAACTAAATAAAGACCTTTCTAACGTTTTCAGATGGGCCTCTGCAAACGGTTTACTGTTAAAACCACAAAAATCTAAATGTCTTGTCATCCACAAGAATAAACATTTTTCTCTTCAAAATACTTACATTTTCATAAACCAACAAAGAATTTCTGTTGTTTCGAACGCAAAAAACTTGGGTGTAATTTTCAACAGCTCACTGCTTTCAACAATATTACTCGATATGTATATGGCTTGAAAAGATCGCAACATGTTTCGCTTCTTGCCAATACACTTTATGGCTGTAAATTTAAAACATATCTTGTTCCCTGATATTTCTGCACAAAATCAAAACCAGTCAAAAACCGAAAAATCTCTACGTCAAATTAAGACGACGGAGTTTAAATAAAATAAAATAAACCAATTTGGAGACATTAAAAATATAATTTTTTTTTTTGAAAACATAAAGCTAATTCCGCCCGGAAAATATAAAGAAATGTCCCACTAAAATGCGCATTGTTTAGTTATCCTTGACAGTGTATCGAAACCGCTGAAAGAAAGCGAGTCGCAAACGCTGAAAGAAAGCGTTGAAAGAAGGCGCATTGAAAGCGCTGAAAGAAAGCGTATCGAAAGCGCTTAAGAAGTCCCCAAGCGTACCCATAACACCCATAATATTGTCAGAATTTAAAACAAAAAATATATTTATTTCAATACAAAAACAAGAACAATGAATACAAGAACAACAAATATGCGTAGATATACACTAATATTCATTTTTAGAAACTATAGCATTAAATTAATATGGCATATTAATATGATAGGAACATATGTTATAAAATACTAATAATAAATGCTAATTATTTTTTGTCGTCCGATAAAACGTCCTCCTCAACTTTTGCTTTTTTTGTGATTGCAATATTTGTATGATAATAACACTGTGCTACAAAAGTGGACACAATTTTTTGCAGGGGTTCTGATGCATAAATTCGGTATTGTGGGAGTCCATAGAAGACGAAAATATCTTTGGTTTCTTTGGGTCACTTCGTTTTTTGATTTTATCATCAGTTGATCAGCAACATTCGACTGCTTTAAACGTGTTTGTTATGGAGCCCTCCAACAATTCTGTTTGCGCGAAGTGCTTTAAATCTCTAAATACGAAAAACATTGCCTGTCATATATGCAGATCTAAATTTCATTTTATCTGTGCCAATATCGACATTAATATTGGAGTAATATTTGTCAATAATAATAATATTGTTTTCAACTGCAATGACTGTCTTTCTATTACATCCAATTTTATTACTCATATTTCTTCGTTGACGAATGAAGTGAGAGAGCTAAAAACAATAATAAATTCATTGAGTAATGAAGTGCTCGAGAGCAAGAATGGTGTGGAGAAAAGCAAGCAAACTCTAAAAATACAACCAATACAAAACAAACAACATCAACAGCATCTTGGGACTACCAGCATTGATGTTGTTAGTAAGGACCAAAGTCTAAATGTGCCTTTAACAGCTACTGTCGAACAAGCAGCGAACAGTTCTAATACACAACGAGTTGTAACATACGCATCATCTGTGTCATCGTTAGGTACTGTAGATACTAACAACGTAAACAATGATAATAATACGTTGGATCCCGACTAAGTTGGGAAACTGCACAAAAGCAACGTTACAAACGATTTAGATGTGGTAGCCTTTAAGAAGTGGGTGCACATATCGTCATTTAAGCCGTCTGTTTCTTGCGACCAGATTCTAAATTATATCACAAAGAATTCTGAAATTGACAAATCATCGCTAGAATGCTATAAATTAGTGAAAAAAGATGTACAATTGTCTGAATTAAAGAAGGTCAACTTTAAACTTGGTGTGACTTCAAGTCTATATAATGAGATTTTCAATCCTAAATTGTGGCCAAAGGACATTAGAATTCGTCCGTTTAAAAATTTTCCAAAAAAGGAAGCTCAACAGCTGTCTCATTGATCAATGTATCAAAGGGGCTTAAGATATTTTATCAGAATATGTCTGGCATCCGCACAAAAGCACCTACTTTTCTAAATTTTTCATGTCAAGCTGATTTTGATGTGATCGCAATTGTGGAAACTTGGCTTAATGCTGATTTCTTTGACGCTGAATTTTTTGATCTAAATCTTTACAAAGATAGGAGTATGAGTCGCACAGGATGCTCCCGTGGTGGCGGCGTTCTTGTTGCCGTTAAATCGATATATAAATTTTAATATTTGCTGATATTGATGATGCTGATGGCCTGTTGGACCAAATTGGCGTTTACATCTTTGGGCCTAATATAAAATTATTACTAGCCTTATCATATATCCCACCTGGAAGTGTAGAGCTGCTTTATTATAAACATTTATCTAATATTGTTGCATTGGAAGGGAGTACTGATGCCAATACGATTATGTGTGTAATGGGAGATTTTAATTTATCGAGCATTTACTGGTCTATAGTTGACAATAATGGTTTTTTAACGCCTTCTAATGTAAATAGAGGGTTTGAAATTAATTTTGTTGATACTCTATTAAGCTTAGGCTTAGGTCAGTTTAATCATTTGGCCAATATTTTACATCATTTTCTAGACCTCGTATTTCTACCAAGTGAATGCAAATTCAAGCTATATGAATCATTGGTTTCAGTGTCCCCTCCAAATGCAAATCATTTTCCTTTAATAATCCAATTAGATTGTTTTGATTATTTTATGAATACTTCAATTGTTGTAAATGATTTTAATTATAATGCCTGTGATTTTAACATGCTGAATTCAATGCTTGCGTCAATTGACTGGCTATCGATTTTTGCCAACAATAATGCATCTATATGTTAGATATTCCATCTACGGTTAAATACAACAACATGACATCCCAGTCTGGACATGATGTTGTCGACATGTTTGCTAGATTTTTTCAATCAAATTTTAAGGCGGCCTCGATGTGTAACATTACACGCCCAATTTCTTATTCTGCTGTAAACATTGGAAATATATATCTGTGTGATGAAGACGTTCTAGAAGCTATTAAGAAGGTTAAAAATAGTTTTAAAAGCGATATTGATGGTTTATGTGCCTATTTTTTTTTAATGTGTTCCACAAATATTGCATCAGCCTTACGTTTTATTTTTCGCCTGTCTTTACGTGAAGGTATTTATATTTACAAATGGAAAGTTGCAACAATTATTCCTGTCTTTAAGGGTGGAAGAAAAGATGATGTAACATGTTACAGACCCATCTCAAAGCTGTCTTGTATATCAAAAGTGTTTGAGCACATTATTTATAAAAAATATTTGTTAACTGCAAGTCGATTATCACGACACATCAGCACGGGTTTTTCTCTGGTAGATCCACTACCATAAATCTAACATTATTCATTGACTACTGTTTGTCTGCTTTTGAGCATTATAAGCAGGTTGAATGTATATATACTGATCTAAGTAAAGCATTCGATAGAGTTTCACATAACATCTTAAATTCAAAACTACAACGCATAGTGTTTCATTCAAGTTTCCTCGAATGGATTTATTCTTATGTCACATGCAGAGTATGCAAAGTACAAATTGAGGGATTCGTATCTAGTCCTTATCTCCAAACTTCAGATGTGCCTCAAGGTAGTATCCTTGGGCCACTTTTTTTCAATTTGTTCATCAATGATGTCCCTACATGTTTTCTTAACTCAAAATTCCTTTTATACGCAGACGATCTCAAAATTTTTAAAAAAGTAGAATCATTACGTGATATTTTTGATTTGCAAAATGATCTTAACCATTTAGTTTTGTGGTGTGAGGATAATGATCTTAGTATGAACATTGCAAAATGTGCCCATGTTTCATTCTACAGATGCTTAAACCCTATCCAATCAACTTTTAAAATTAGAAACAATATTCTAAAAAATCAAGCACTATCAGAGATTTAGGCGTTATATTTGATACGGCTTTGACTTTTGTTCCGCATGTAGACCACATAATTCCTGAGGCATACAAGGTCCATGCTTTTATAAGAAGAAATTGCGCAGAATTTACAGATCCTTGTACTACAAAACTTGTTTATACAGCGTACGTCAGATCCAAACTTGAGTACGCGTCAATTATTTGGAACCCGTACTGCAATTCCCATAAAGCCCGCATAGAAAGAATACAAAGAAGTTTTACTAAGTTTTCTGTAAAAACTTCTCAGCTGAACTGCCTTCTTATAAATCTAGGTGTTTTTTGTTAGGACTGCAAAGTTTAGAGACTCGAAGAAAGTTTCAATCTGCTTGTTTCATTTTCGATTTACTTAATAACGTAATTGACTCTCCTGATTTATTATCATTAGTTCCAGTGTTTGTTCCCCCGAGGAGCTTACGTGTAGTGAATATGTTTGAAATTTCTTTTCACCGCACGAATTATGGTCGAAATGGACCGTTAACGCGTACTTTTTTGACTTTAGATTCAGTCAGTAATAAACTACAAAAAGAGTCCAAACCATGCATTGACTTTAGCATGTCTTAAGAGAATTTTAAATCAATTTTGTATGAAGTACTTTCTTTGAATACAGTATAATATTTTATTTTTAATAATTAGCTATGTTATCTTAGTCTGTAAGGATAATGAATTCCATTGACTAATAAATAAATTTTATATTTATAACGGTAAATGTAGTGATAAAAAATGTTTTTCCTGGTGCTCTAGGCTGCGTAGAAGACACCAAACTGCGTAATTATCCATTTTATCAAGAATGAAATTTAGTTAGCTTTACAAAATGAAATCGGTAGAAAAATGCGTGAGTTATGCCATCTTTAGTGTTTTAACTTTTTGGTTTTCCCTTATCCATTTGTTACCCGATTTTTAAAAATTATGGCTTGTTCGAAAGACATGATTCCCACCCTCTAAATAAAAAATAAGCTGTACATTTCCAATGTGGAAAAAAGAAGTTATGTCCGTTTAAATTTGAAAATCCAAGAAACCCCGTTTTTCACTACATTTACCGTTATAAAATCAAAAAACGAAGTGACCCAAAGAAACCAAAGGTATTTTCGTCTTCCATGGACTTTCACAGTACCGAATTTATGCATTAGAACCCCTGCAAATTTTCACTGTAGCACAGTGTAATTTTTTACGATTCGAATAAGTGTTTATGAAGTCATTTTTATTGGCGAATGCCGAACCCGCAGCATCCTTAAAAAGAGAGGAGAATATAAATACAATTATATTCAAACAGAAGTCTACTGAACTTACGGTATATAGCTCACATATAATTTTCGTAATTTAGGCTTAGGTATATGTTCCTCTTTCATACAATGTTGACCTCTGATAGCAGCTCAAAAATTTTTTGACTTTGGTTATCAGATTTTGCTGTATAAAACGATATAAAGAAAAGTATAAAAATTATAACTATAATGTTTAATAGTTGAATTACTTCTACGTTTATTAATTTCAGCTGTAGGACAAGCTATCGCGTCATTTTTGCTTGGAAAGCTTAATTTGGTTTGTTGTTATTTATTTATGTATTTAAATTCATCGCATAAAGATATTTTGTTAGTTGGAATAGCGGTACTGTATTATGGTACACATTTGTATTGTCAAAATTCGTAAAGACTGTTGGTAGTACAGTGTCTGTGTTTTTAATTTTTTCTTTTATAATTAATCATTGGTAAGACTTTATTTTTCTTTGATTTTCTCATTTTATAAAACAGCATACATAAACAGTTTGGAAGCATGCAAACGTTATTCCAATTCCAAAATCAAGTGTTGAGTTCCGTCCTATCTCAATTCTTTGCTATTTATCAAAAGTTTTTGAAAAAAATTTGCATTCTCAAATGTCCGAGTACCTCCATAATGAATCAATGTTGTCTGATATGCAATATGGGTTTCGTCCCAATCACAGTTGCATTAGCGCCTTACTTGAAGTGTCAGAATCCATTCGAAGTGATATCGATGATAATAAAGTCAGCTTTCTCGTGCTTCTCGATAACTCGAAGGCCTTTGATTCTGTCGATCACTTATTTTTATGCATGAAGCTTAAAAGTTTTTTTAAGCTCTCACCTACTGCGTCAAACCTTTTAATGTCTTACCTCACTGACCGACTACATTCAGTCTATGTTGAAGATTCAAAATCTAGCCCACTGTTAGTTTCAAAGGGAGTTCCACCAGGCTCAATAATAGGACCATTATTGTTTTCCTTGTATGCTAATGATTTACCCCTTCAACTGATTCATAGTAAAATTGTTATGTACGCTGATGATGTTCAATTTTTTTAAGTGATTATGTTAAAAATGCCATCGATTGTATAACAAAACTAAATAAAGACCTTTCTAACGTTTTCAGATGGGCCTCTGCAAACGTTAGAAATGTCTTGTCATCCACAAGAATAAACATTTTTCTCTTCAAAATACTTACATTTTCATAAACCAACAAAGAATTTCTGTTGTTTCGAACGCAAAAAACTTGGGTGTAATTTTCAACAGCTCACTGCTTTCAACAATATTACTCGATATGTACAGTGACACAGAAAAGTATACATACACCCTACAAAAATGCAGTTTTGGCTAAATAGTTGGGTTTTTTACAGCAACAACTGCACTGTGTGGCTCCTTGGTGACAAAATAACCACAATTACACAAATTTATTTTAATCTAATACGTATATTTAATACAATTAAAGAAATTCAATTTTCGCAACACAGAAAAGTATACATACACCCCAAGGAAATACGAGTATTATCGTAAAATTTATGGAATTAGTAGCTAAATTTATACATTTTTTAGTTTTGGCGAATGTCTATGGGTGTCTGAGATATATTTTAGAGAAAAGAAAATAATTTTTAGGGGTCAAATGCCGTTCTTTAGGGTCAAATTTCTTATATACCTCGTTAAAGCTGACCCTTGCTTAATTTTTTGCGTTTTTAGGTATTGTACTTTATAAAAAAGCACAAAATTCGTATCAGATGGCAAATTTTGGGACCCTAGAAAGCTTTGAAGTTGTTTTTGTGCATAATATACCTTCCTTAATGTCGATAAATGCACGTTTTCACTTAGATTTCTCAGGAAGTGAATAGATTCCGCGGAAATCTTGGTGCAAATTATATATAGATGGCCTTGAATTTCCTTGTAATATTGTCGGATACAATCCTTGGGCATAAATTGACTCAGAAATGTACAATTATACAAAACGTTTCGGTCCTATTGTAACGGTAATGATCATAATACGAAAACAACGTTGTTCACAGTACAAATTTCATGCTTTTTTGGTAGTGCTTATATTTTGTTGCTTTAAAAGCTTTGGGGACAGGTTTGTAACAAAATATGTGACATTTCTGATTCAATTAATGCCCAAGGATTGTATCAGACCATAGTACAAGGCAATTTAATGCATTTTGTATGTAATTTGCGCCAGGAATTCCGCGGAAAATATTAACTTCCTGAGAAATTTGAGGAAAAACGTGCATTAATCGACGTCCAGGAAGGAATATTTTGCTTAGTAAGAACTCCAAAGCTTTCTTGGGTCTCAAGATTTGCAATATGAAACTAATTTTGTGCTTTTTATAAAGTACAATACCTAAAAACGCAGAGAGTTAAGCAAGGGTCAGTTTTAATGTGCTATACAAGAAGTCCGACCTTAAATAACGGCATAAAACAGCCAAAAATGATTAGTTTTCTCTAAAATATATCTGAGACACCCAGATACATTCGCCAAAACTAAAAAATTTATAAATTTTGCTACTAATTCCATAAATTTTACGATAATGCTCGTATTTCCTTGGGGTGTATGTATACTTTTCTGTGTTGTGCAAATTGAATTTCTTTAATTGTATTAAATATACGTATTAGATTAAAATAAATTTGTGTAATTATGGTTATTTTGTCACCAAGGGGCCACACAGTGCAGTTGTTGCTGTAAAAAACCCAACGATTTAGCCTAAACTGCATTTTTGTAGGGTGTATGTATACATTTCTGTGTCACTGTATATGGCTTGAAAAGATCGCAACATGTTTCGCTTCTTGCCAATACACTTTATGGCTGTAAATTTAAAACATATCTTGTTCCCTGATATTTCTGCACAAAATCAAAACCAGTCAAAAACCGAAAAATCTCTACGTCAAATTAAGACGACGGAGTTTAAATAAAATAAAATAAACCAATTTGGAGACATTAAAAATATAATTTTTTTTTTGAAAACATAAAGCTAATTCCGCCCGGAAAATATAAAGAAATGTCCCACTAAAATGCGCATTGTTTAGTTATCCTTGACAGTGTATCGAAACCGCTGAAAGAAAGCGAGTCGCAAACGCTGAAAGAAAGCGTTGAAAGAAGGCGCATTGAAAGCGCTGAAAGAAAGCGTATCGAAAGCGCTTAAGAAGTCCCCAAGCGTACCCATAACACCCATAATATTGTCAGAATTTAAAACAAAAAATATATTTATTTCAATACAAAAACAAGAACAATGAATACAAGAACAACAAATATGCGTAGATATACACTAATATTCATTTTTAGAAACTATAGCATTAAATTAATAAGGCATATTAATATGATAGGAACATATGTTATAAAATACTAATAATAAATGCTAATTATTTTTTGTCGTCCGATAAAACGTCCTCCTCAATTTTTGCTTTTTTTGTGATTGCAATATTTGTATGATAATAACACTGTGCTACAAAAGTGGACACAATTTTTTGCAGGGGTTCTGATGCATAAATTCGGTATTGTGGGAGTCCATAGAAGACGAAAATATCTTTGGTTTCTTTGGGTCACTTCGTTTTTTGATTTTATCATCAGTTGATCAGCAACATTCGACTGCTTTAAACGTGTTTGTTATGGAGCCCTCCAACAATTCTGTTTGCGCGAAGTGCTTTAAATCTCTAAATACGAAAAACAATGCCTGTCATATATGCAGATCTAAATTTCATTTTATCTGTGCCAATATCGACATTAATATTGGAGTAATATTTGTCAATAATAATAATATTGTTTTCAACTGCAATGACTGTCTTTCTATTACATCCAATTTTATTACTCATATTTCTTCGTTGACGAATGAAGTGAGAGAGCTAAAAACAATAATAAATTCATTGAGTAATGAAGTGCTCGAGAGCAAGAATGGTGTGGAGAAAAGCAAGCAAACTCTAAAAATACAACCAATACAAAACAAACAACATCAACAGCATCTTGGGACTACCAGCATTGATGTTGTTAGTAAGGACCAAAGTCTAAATGTGCCTTTAACAGCTACTGTCGAACAAGCAGCGAACAGTTCTAATACACAACGAGTTGTAACATACGCATCATCTGTGTCATCGTTAGGTACTGTAGATACTAACAACGTAAACAATGATAATAATACGTTGGATCCCGACTAAGTTGGGAAACTGCACAAAAGCAACGTTACAAACGATTTAGATGTGGTAGCCTTTAAGAAGTGGGTGCACATATCGTCATTTAAGCCGTCTGTTTCTTGCGACCAGATTCTAAATTATATCACAAAGAATTCTGAAATTGACAAATCATCGCTAGAATGCTATAAATTAGTGAAAAAAGATGTACAATTGTCTGAATTAAAGAAGGTCAACTTTAAACTTGGTGTGACTTCAAGTCTATATAATGAGATTTTCAATCCTAAATTGTGGCCAAAGGACCTTAGAATTCGTCCGTTTAAAAATTTTCCAAAAAAGGAAGCTCAACAGCTGTCTCATTGATCAATGTATCAAAGGGGCTTAAGATATTTTATCAGAATATGTCTGGCATCCGCACAAAAGCACCTACTTTTCTAAATTTTTCATGTCAAGCTGATTTTGATGTGATCGCAATTGTGGAAACTTGGCTTAATGCTGATTTCTTTGACGCTGAATTTTTTGATCTAAATCTTTACAAAGATAGGAGTATGAGTCGCACAGGATGCTCCCGTGGTGGCGGCGTTCTTGTTGCCGTTAAATCGATATATAAATTTTAATATTTGCTGATATTGATGATGCTGATGGCCTGTTGGACCAAATTGGCGTTTACATCTTTGGGCCTAATATAAAATTATTACTAGCCTTATCATATATCCCACCTGGAAGTGTAGAGCTGCTTTATTATAAACATTTATCTAATATTGTTGCATTGGAAGGGAGTACTGATGCCAATACGATTATGTGTGTAATGGGAGATTTTAATTTATCGAGCATTTACTGGTCTATAGTTGACAATAATGGTTTTTTAACGCCTTCTAATGTAAATAGAGGGTTTGAAATTAATTTTGTTGATACTCTATTAAGCTTAGGCTTAGGTCAGTTTAATCATTTGGCCAATATTTTACATCATTTTCTAGACCTCGTATTTCTACCAAGTGAATGCAAATTCAAGCTATATGAATCATTGGTTTCAGTGTCCCCTCCAAATGCAAATCATTTTCCTTTAATAATCCAATTAGATTGTTTTGATTATTTTATGAATACTTCAATTGTTGTAAATGATTTTAATTATAATGCCTGTGATTTTAACATGCTGAATTCAATGCTTGCGTCAATTGACTGGCTATCGATTTTTGCCAACAATAATGCATCTATATGTTAGATATTCCATCTACGGTTAAATACAACAACATGACATCCCAGTCTGGACATGATGTTGTCGACATGTTTGCTAGATTTTTTCAATCAAATTTTAAGGCGGCCTCGATGTGTAACATTACACGCCCAATTTCTTATTCTGCTGTAAACATTGGAAATATATATCTGTGTGATGAAGACGTTCTAGAAGCTATTAAGAAGGTTAAAAATAGTTTTAAAAGCGATATTGATGGTTTATGTGCCTATTTTTTTTTAATGTGTTCCACAAATATTGCATCAGCCTTACGTTTTATTTTTCGCCTGTCTTTACGTGAAGGTATTTTTATTTACAAATGGAAAGTTGCAACAATTATTCCTGTCTTTAAGGATGGAAGAAAAGATGATGTAACATGTTACAGATCCATCTCAAAGCTGTCTTGTATATCAAAAGTATTTGAGCACATTATTTATAAAAAATATTTGTTAACTGCAAGTCGATTATCACGACACATCAGCACGGGGTTTTCTCTGGTAGATCCACTACCATAAATCTAACATTATTCATTGACTACTGTTTGTCTGCTTTTGAGCATTATAAGCAGGTTGAATGTATATATACTGATCTAAGTAAAGCATTCGATAGAGTTTCACATAACATCTTAAATTCAAAACTACAACGCATAGTGTTTCATTCAAGTTTCCTCGAATGGATTTATTCTTATGTCACATGCAGAGTATGCAAAGTACAAATTGAGGGATTCGTATCTAGTCCTTATCTCCAAACTTCAGGTGTGCCTCAAGGTAGTATCCTTGGGCCACTTTTTTTCAATTTGTTCATCAATGATGTCCCTACATGTTTTCGTAACTCAAAATTCCTTTTATACGCAGACGATCTCAAAATTTTTAAAAAAGTAGAATCATTACGTGATATTTTTGATTTGCAAAATGATCTTAACCATTTAGTTTTGTGGTGTGAGGATAATGATCTTAGTATGAACATTGCAAAATGTGCCCATGTTTCATTCTACAGATGCTTAAACCCTATCCAATCAACTTTTAAAATTAGAAACAATATTCTCAAAAAATCAAGCACTATCAGAGATTTAGGCGTTATATTTGATACGGCTTTGACTTTTGTTCCGCATGTAGACCACATAATTCCTGAGGCATACAAGATCCATGCTTTTATAAGAAGAAATTGCGCAGAATTTACAGATCCTTGTACTACAAAACTTGTTTATACAGCGTACGTCAGATCCAAACTTGAGTACGCGTCAATTATTTGGAACCCGTACTGCAATTCCCATAAAGCCCGCATAGAAAGAATACAAAGAAGTTTTACTAAGTTTTCTGTAAAAAACTTCTCAGCTGAACTGCCTTCTTATAAATCTAGGTGTTTTTTGTTAGGACTGCAAAGTTTAGAGACTCGAAGAAAGTTTCAATCTGCTTGTTTCATTTTCGATTTACTTAATAACGTAATTGACTCTCCTGATTTATTATCATTAGTTCCAGTGTTTGTTCCCCCGAGGAGCTTACGTGTAGTGAATATGTTTGAAATTTCTTTTCACCGCACGAATTATGGTCGAAATGGACCGTTAACGCGTACTTTTTTGACTTTAGATTCAGTCAGTAATAAACTACAAAAAGAGTCCAAACCATGCATTGACTTTAGCATGTCTTAAGAGAATTTTAAATCAATTTTGTATGAAGTACTTTCTTTGAATACAGTATAATATTTTATTTTTAATAATTAGCTATGTTATCTTAGTCTGTAAGGATAATGAATTCCATTGACTAATAAATAAATTTTATATTTATAACGGTAAATGTAGTGATAAAAAATGTTTTTCCTGGTGCTCTAGGCTGCGTAGAAAACTGCGTAATTATCCATTTTATCAAGAATGAAATTTAGTTAGCTTTACAAAATGGGGAAAACCAATGAAATCGGTAGAAAAATGCGTGAGTTATGCCATCTTTAGTGTTTTAACTTTTTGGTTTTCCCTTATCCATTTGTTACCCGATTTTTAAAAATTATGGCTTGTTCGAAAGACATGATTCCCACCCTCTAAATAAAAAATAAGCTGTACATTTCCAATGTGGAAAAAAGAAGTTATGTCCGTTTAAATTTGAAAATCCAAGAAACCCCGTTTTTCACTACATTTACCGTTATAAAATCAAAAAACGAAGTGACCCAAAGAAACCAAAGGTATTTTCGTCTTCCATGGACTTTCACAGTACCGAATTTATGCATTAGAACCCCTGCAAATTTTCACTGTAGCACAGTGTAATTTTTTACGATTCGAATAAGTGTTTATGAAGTCATTTTTATTGGCGAATGCCGAACCCGCAGCATCCTTAAAAAGAGAGGAGAATATAAATACAATTATATTCAAACAGAAGTCTACTGAACTTACGGTATATAGCTCACATATAATTTTCGTAATTTAGCAAACGTTTCTCTGTCCAAGTATATTATAACATTTATTATATGTCATATGTCAAGGCTTAGGTATATGTTCCTCTTTCATACAATGTTGACCTCTGATAGCAGCTCAAAAATTTTTTGACTTTGGTTATCAGATTTTGCTGTATAAAACGATATAAAGAAAAGTATAAAAATTATAACTATAATGTTTAATAGTTGAATTACTTCTACGTTTATTAATTTCAGCTGTAGGACAAGCTATCGCGTCATTTTTGCTTGGAAAGCTTAATTTGGTTTGTTGTTATTTATTTATGTATTTAAATTCATCGCATAAAGATATTTTGTTAGTTGGAATAGCGGTACTGTATTATTGTACACATTTGTATTGTCAAAATTCGTAAAGACTGTTGGTAGTACAGTGTCTGTGTTTTTAATTTTTTCTTTTATAATTAATCATTGGTAAGACTTTATTTTTCTTTGATTTTCTCATTTTATAAAACAGCATACATAAACAGTTTAAGAAAACCATGCACCACTTGTTACACACATAAATATACATATGTATGTATGTATAAACACTATACTTTAATTATCTCCAGAACGGATCTGCACAACACCAAAAAAATTACACACAAAAATATCCCGCTACAAACTGTTTATCTTGCGTAGAGACGTCCGTCCGCTTCAAGACTTTAAAAATAACTAATTATGTGATCGCCAAAAAACTGTCGCATACTCTAAATGCAAATTAAGTTTGGAGGATGAATCAGAAATCTGCAATAACACACATGCTCACTTATCTTAGTGAGGAAAATGAAGCGCTTCGGAATCAGCGCGGAATTCATCATTGTAGAAAGCGGTATTGAAGCCATGATATTATTTACTGCTTCTAGCAAGCAAAATCAGCTGTACTGACTTACCACCAACATCACCATTTGAAGAAGGCCTCCTGCAGTTTGTGACTGATGGCTGCTGATACAAAAAAAAAGGAAAATGCTAGGAACTGCTCTTACAAATGTTAAAAATTCTCTGAATAGATTCCTCTCGAATTCTAATATACTCAAATAGAAAAAAATATAACTTAAGTTATGTAATGTAAACTGGAATACTTATAATGATGTTGTCTGGAATATATGTGTAGTTGAAAAGTGAAGGTCCAAAGGCAATCACTGGGATGTATGTGTAGCTTGTATATGTAGCTTGCAATATATTATCTACTTCAATTCGACGAGAATTGCGACAAATGAATAAAATCTGCTGAGACAGGCTGGGGTTTGAACCCACATCCTTAAAAAACACAGGAAAAAAGAGTTGTCACGGCGTGTTAGCGTTCAGAGCCAAACTCATAACTTTCAAAGGCAGCACTAGGCGGTTGTCAGGAAAGCAAAACTAAATGGGAAAATCCTCATTGTTGTTGTAAAAAAACAAAACAAAAATGCATTTGAAAGAAGAAAAGTTCGAGGACAGCGAAGCCGCTCCACATCCGATATGTCTGACGAGCCTTTACCGAAGGCGAAACATGCATGTCACATAATGGTGGGTGTGTGGGTTCGAGTCGTCGGCTTTCCTTTTTCACTTGCATTATAGATCCTAAAGCTCGATGAAAAAAAAAATAAATTAAAAAACAAGTGAGCCAAGGCTATAGTCGGGTCGGGGCCGACTATGTGATACCCTACACCACTACCCCTGTTCATAAGCTTTTGACTAATAAAATTCAAAATATTAAAATTGGGATAGCTTAGCGCCTTTGCTCTGAATGTCTTCATTAACACAGGTCAATTTTTTTGAAACGCATTTAAGTGCATCCACAGTACAACCCAAATAAAAAATGGAAAAGTGGGATGTATGCCAACCATCAATAGGCTTCTTTCTGTGTTAGACCCCATCAACCCCCAAAATTTCGTGAGGATCCGATCAAAATTTCGTAGTGTGATTGCACAAAAATGGAAAAAGGGATGCATTACCGACTATTGCGATATCTCTGTTGTTTGACCACCTATGACAACCTACTTCACATCGTTGTAAAGGTGATATTTTCTACTTTCCTTGCCAGGTTTTGCTTTCGATATACCTCCTACAGAAGGGAGATATTAACTTTGAAATAAAACGTTTTTTCCAAATTTTTTTTTTGTCACATTCCGACCCCTGAATAATATCCGGCCATTATCAAAAATCAAAGGGTTTTTTCCTCTGTGGGACCCCAAATAACACCCAAAATTTCGTGACGATCCAATTAAAATTGCGACTTGTAGCGTGATTTCCAAAAAAGTGGAAAATGGGATGTATTTCCGACTATTGCGATATCTCCGTTATTTGGATACCTTCGCCAACCTGCTTTACATCATTGTAATGATGGGATTTTTTACTTTCATTGTCAGACTTTGTTTTTGGAAGGTCCCGAACCAAAGCTGTGATATTCGTCATTATTATTAAAATCGCAAAAATGAAAAGTTGTGTTCTATTAACGGCTATTGCGATATCTTCGTTGTTTGACCACCTACGACAACCTACGTTGCAAAGGTGATATTTTCTACTTTCATTAGCAGGTTTTGCTTTTGATATACCCCTTTTAGAAGCGGAGATATTCGCTTTGAAATAAAACGTTGACTTTTTCTCAAATAAGTTTTTTCCCATTCCGACCCCTAAATATTATCCGACCATCACCAAAATCAATAGGCTTCTTCATTTCGTGACGATCCGATCACAATTGAGACCTGTAGCGTGATTTCCAAAAAAGTGGAAAAATGGGATGTATTACCTACTATTGTGATATCTCCGTTATTTGGTCACCTACGCCGACCTAGTTTACATCATTGTAAAGATGGGATCTTCTACTTTCACAGCCATGCTTTGCTTTTGGAAACTCCCCAACCAAAGCTGTGATATTCGTCATTATAATTAAAATTGCAAAAATGAAAATTTGGGTTTTATTTGCGACTATTGTGATATCTTCGTTGTTTGATCACCTACGAACACCTACTTTACATCATTAGAAAGGCGATATTTTCTACTTTTATTGTCAGTTTTTGCTTTTGGTATATCCCGTATAGAAGCTGAGATATTCGCTTTGGAAAAAAACGTTGTCTATTTATCCACATAAGTTTTTTGCCCATTCCGACCCCTAAATATTTTCCGACCATCACCAAAATCAATAGGCTTCTTCCCCTCCGGGACCCCCATCAACATCCAAAATTTCGTGTCGATCCGATCAAAATTGCGACCTGTAGCGTGATTACAAGGTTTAGATGGACAGACGGACGGACGGACGGACTGACGGACGGACACACATAGCCAGATCGACTCAGCTCGTCGAGACATTCATTTTGGTATATATAAGTATGGGTCTACGACCATTATTTCGATGCGTTACAAACTTTTTGGCCAAAACCAACTTATAATACCCTCCCCACATAGTGGTGTAGGGTATAATTAATACTAAAAAATGATCTTCGCCTAAAAAGGCAAATTTTTTATATAGGATTTACTTGAAATATATAGGATTCATGTGTGGCAAACTGATTTCTTTATAAACTTGAAACGATGTTAACACTTTGGAAGAATGATCAGACAGGAAGTTCAGGTATAAACGTTCTCAACTTGATGTATTGACAATTTCCAAAACGTAGAATTTTAATAGCAAATGTTGCCACATTTGGTACTTAAGTGTTCATTGTTGCACCAATAAGTATTAACATGTCTGAAGCATGATAATGCTCTGTAGTATTGAAAATGGATGATATTAATTTAAAATTTGGCATTTCTCGTAATTAATTTATCTTTGATTATTCTCGTGTTTTTCATCCGATATGTTTGCCAAACAATTACGTTTAATGTCCGTTTAGTTTGGTAACGACCCATTTACGCTCTGCAGCTTGGACTAAGTCACCACAGAACCAAAACACAAGATCAAAATATAATAACAAAAATATGTTATATCTTCGTTCTCATTGACTAACTGTCAATATTTCATGACCTTTTATTAGCTATTTCATAAACATTCAGATGCATAGTGCTAGTATGTAAAAGTTATCAATAAATATTATTTTGCTTTTTTCAAGAGATTTTGGTAAATTTAGCTAGTGAAATATAAAGAAAAGAAGTGAATTTCATGCAAGAATTGTTTTACCATTTGCAAAGAAATAAATATGTACTATATACGAAGATAGCATCCAAACAAAATCTGTAACATTTTGACGAAATTTGCCAAATATAATGATGACCAACAAAAGCAAAACAGTGTACAGAGCAACAACAACAACTCCGTGCGAAATCCTAAGTCACAGGTAACGATTGGTAAATATTGGTGACAAATAATTAAGAATAACTAACTTGAGTGCGTCAATGATTTATGGGGTATTTTCTTATGTTTGATATGTAGTTTTTCGTTTTTTTTTTTTTTTTCTAAAAAGTACGAACGCCCGTTAACATTTTGACAGCGAATTAATAGGACAAAAAGGGCGTTTATGTTCGTATGTGCTTCGTGGAACGTACCTACAAGTTTGCCATTTAAATCTTTAAGCACATAATAATGAATTCCCATTTTCTCTCTAACCTTTGCTTTTAAAAACACGGGTGTAATGATTAATGATTTTTAGAACTTTAAATTTATTTCTACTAACGCAATTGTTTTAAGACCTGTTATGGGTTCAGTTAATTATACTGGTGATATTGTTAGTGATGATTCTTATGCTTTGTTTACATTTACGAAATCCACTCGATTTCAACTGTCAATTCCATTGCTTAAACGTCAAATTAAATCCAATGGATTTCAGATGAGTTTTCATATACACAAAGGAATTGACAGTTGAAATCAAGTGGATTTCGTAAATGTAAACAAAGCATTAAAAGATTCTGTGTTACAGAAGTAAGCTTAGCTTTCGATATTTTAATGCACAATCATTGAAGCCAAGCAATTTTTCAACTAAATTTGATGAAGTTTCTTATATGCCGAGCAGTGGATATTTACACATTGTCGGTGTTTCTGAGACATGGCTTAAGCCATACGTTCCAAGCAAGGCAGTCAACATTCCGGGCTACAAACTCTTTAGTAAAGATCGTTTGGAAATGCTCGTCGGTGGAGTTGGGTTGTATGTATTCAATAAGTTTAAAGCTAAAGGTATAATAAGTGTTTCTGAACCAACTTAATGTGAAGAACTATTTTTACGCATTTCATCTCAGTGTTGTAATGTGGTGATTGGTAGGGTATATCTCCCCAAAGGCGATATTGACGTCATAGCAACGTAATTATTTATGGTGATTTTAACTGTGATATTTCAAATGCTAGAAAATATTATCTAATCAAGCTTATGTTAACCAGTTGAAATCTTTCTGTAGTCCATAACAACTTGCCGACTCACTTTCATCGGAAATAGAATTCTACGTCTATGATTGATTACTGTTTAGTTAATAATCCCACATTTGTTATTCGTAGCACCCCGTTTTGAAAGTTCATACTAACGAACACTTCTTATTTAACAATGATGTAAACCTTGTTTGAGACTTATATTACTGATGAAATAATTTGCACTACTATTTTCTCATTGAAATGGCATTTTCCAGTTTTTTTTCACAATAAATAGGAGATTATATATGTTCAAAACAATGGGACTATTAATAATCGCATATATTTTTGGAATCATTTTCAAATTGGAGACCCTCGTCAAAATACTTCAGAAGTAGGCTAAAACTCTAGAGTCTATAAGCATCATTCAATTCAGTGATATCACTTTGGTAAGACCAAAGTAGTTTAATGGCAAAAAAGAGAATACAATGGGAAAACCTTAGAAATATCTTAAAATTTTAAAAATAATGTTTTTTGTTTTCAAATATATATTTATTTCAGCACAGAGAATATAGCCAAAGCGCGTTGGATATTACAACTATAAAATTTAATAGGAAATCCACACTTCCTGAAATAGTTTACTTAAACCCCACGACCAAAATTGTGTTAAACAGAAGTTCAAAACTACGGCTTTAATTTGTTAGCTTTAATTTTATTGATTAATTTATTAGAAGATGAGATTATATGAGAATTGATCCACGCGGAGGGAACGTTGGGACATCATGGCGTCCTCCACTTGTACTTTTTTGTATTGATAGGTAGAATTCAGGAGTTGTAAAAGTGATGGGAAAAAACGCGGGGACACATGTCGTCTTTTTTGGTCTTCTATCACTCTGTTGTGTCAGAATATGCTAAACTGTCCATGACCCAAAAATTGCGCACAGTGTTATTATAGTTTCCATACGAGGGTCTGTTAATATACAAATCCTATTACCAAGACGTGGGATGGATTTCTGGAGCTCAATCGTGGTATGTAAATGAGGGTGCCCGGACATAACTCCCAAAATTATTTTGGGCGTATCAGGGCACCATTAATGGGCAACTTCTGACTGCCAATGACGGTTCTGATTGTATTAATATTTTGGCTTCCAAACCGTGTCTTTTCAATATACATATTATGGCGACAAAATCTGAATCTTTTAAAAGAAAAATAATGCCGCCTAATCGTATTTCTTTTAACTGACAAACTCTGGCGCATATGTTGGCGAACAAAGATTGGACTTTTCATACAGAAATTCGGGCGTCCAATCGTTGTTATTTTCATAAAGAAACCAATTGTAGTTTTTTCCTAAATGCTCAATCCTGGATATTATCATAAAGAATTTCTGAATGTTTATAGCGGTTTGTTCATAGAGAACTAATACTGAGCAATTGTGAGTCTATTCATCATAAAACAATAGATAGTTTGTGAATGACAAATTCTGTCTCCCAATCGTGCATCTGTCCGTAGATCAATTTTGGCGTCAAATCGTAGGTCTTCATTTAGGAGAATTCTGGTTTCTTATTGTGTATATTCTCCTAAGTTGTTCAGAAAGAAGCATAACTCTGGCAACATGTCTTGAATTCTTTAAAAATTAAATTCTGGCGCACAATCCAAGATCATCTATACATGTGCAAAAACAAAAACTCTTAGGTCGTTTATAGAGTTCTTCTTTAAAAAAAATCCATGAACACAATTATGACAAATCTACAATTTGTATACCCTCAGTCTTAAGGCTAATGAGGTTATACACACACTTTTATACGACCAAAATGTCCCCCAACGAAATAATGGTTTAAGGCCTCAAGTTTGTTTGGACGAAATCAGTTTCAGACAATTTGTGTGTGGCTGACTGGAGACCACGGTAACTCCCGAATGGATCAACCGATTCGCGCCCTCGTAATATTTTGTTCACACGTAGATCAAGTTCGGGTACCCCCCACAAAAAATTTTAAAAATTTTTCGAAAAGTGCCGTTTAATAATTGCTCTTGAAAGATTTTGATTTTTTTTTAATAACGGGTTTCTCTCGTGGCAACTGTTACGGCAGTACAATTTTTTCAGGGACAAGTCCATACTCCATGAGTAAATTGCCTAAAAGCTATAAAAAACCTCTTATGCCACCACATGGAGTGGCTGTTGCGCACGACAAATGTCGAGCCGGGTAAGGCGTTGGTCAAACTTTGTAATATTTCTGCGAGTCTTGGATGATGTTAGAAGATGGTCCACTCCATCCGACACCTTCCCACAAAAGTTCAAACCTTTTCGCTAAAATAGTACGCACGATATTTCTTGAATGTAACAATCGATTTGGTCCAAGCTTTAGATTTAGTCATATCGATGGGCTCCTTGGGGTAACTACCCCAGAAAATTTCAACATCTTTGATTAAGTGCAGTCTATTCGAGGATCCTTGGACATTTTTACAGAAGGTACTCCTTGTAGTCCTGTTTAGAGCGATGCAGGCTATGGGTATATCCCTGTCGGCAAACCTGACTGATACTTTTTTACTTGTTAACATTTTGAGGAACAAGAAACTGTTTCCGATCATTTTTTTGTCTTCGCAAAGTCCCTTACCGAAGAAATAATATGAAAATTAGAAATATGCCTCCATTGAAGGCACTTTTTTATTACATAGCATACTACTTTACCCCAAATACAGTTGTTGTAATTTTCTACGCTAGATGAAGTCGGTTACATTAATTCTTCTTCTTTGGCTCTAAAAAATAATCATCAGAAAATTAATGTTTATTCAATAGACATTTTAGCAGATATAGTTCAAAATACAGCTTATTTTCTAACGGGTGTATCTCTGAAACTTATTCGAGATAAATCATTGCAGTAGAACAGAAAATATATTATGAAAAATGGTTGATTTGGTTTTTTGCAAAGAGTTTGTACTTGTTATGACAATCAAAATAGCTCAATAGAAAAACGTGTTAAAAACACGAAATCATTTATTTATCCTATCGAAAATTTAAAAAACAGAAAATCACAAGAATTGTATTTCTAGATGTTGTTTCATGATGCTGTACTCATAATAAAAAGTATTTGACGTTTTATGCCACAAACGTTCAATAAATATTGCATTGTTCTAATACTTCCTCCAGTATATTACATATTTCTCGAGAAATTTAAAACAGTTAAAAATTTTACGAAGAAATGAAAGAAAGTGTAGCATAAGCTAATATCCTATGGAAGCAAAAATTATTTTGTGGGGGGGGGATGGGGGGGGGGGGGGTCCGGCTGCTGCTGTTTGGAACCACTACTGTGTAACTATACAACTCTAATTAATAAAAAGGCGGGTATCGCGATTTTTAAAAAAATTTTGCAGTATCGCCCATACGTTTAAGTGTAAACTGCTTTCGTACTTCTTGCATCAACTCCAATAAATAGTAAATTCTTCGATCACTGACTATGGTAAAACCAAAAATGTTCTACAATCGATGAATCTGAGTTTCACCCATTCAGAATTCGCGAACTGTTAACATATTTTATATAGTATGACTGTAATTCTTTAAAATTAATGTTCTAGGAGGGATCCCATAATGTATACCATTAAAATCCCAGCAAAATTTGAAGGAAGGGGTTCCATGCGATGACGTGATTTCATGGCATCTTTTGCATTGGTTGGAAGTCGTGAAAGATCCGATCTTTTCATCAGCATTTGAACCCATTCCATCGATCCAATAGAGACGAATTTTGTGTTTTTCTTTATACACATATTTCTAAATATATAAGATTAATTATTTACAATTCGGAGACTCGAAATCCCAAAAGCGTTGTTAAAACTCTCGTCGTAATGGGAATGTCATTGCAAAGGTTTGGTAAAAATGGAATGCCAAAGCATTGGTGAAAATGACATGTCAAAGCATTGGTGTAAATGACATGCTTTGGATCCAAAAATGAATAGCATCTTTTGGGGTCCACATTCATATAAAATTCATCGATGAAGATGCTAAAAATATAACATGCCAGATCACTTGCACCCATGATTGAATGGCATCTTTGGCATCAAGCATTTTGCTGGGATTAATTTTCGTGGAAGCGGTGTTGACGTCAATGTAGAAATATGGGTAAAAGTGGGTTGAAGCCAACAAGTTTTTTTTTATGTTCCCTTCCAATTTCTTCCTTAACCATACATTTATAGACAAATGTCCGAAGAAAGAATGACAGTATACTACATGGACAACATGATACTAGTGTATGATTTTTCGATATATCCACTGCATTAACCTAAAATTGATGCTGACATTTTGAAGCCGGAATTTCGGTGTTTTTGTAATTTTTTTTTTTAATAATTCGGACGCGCAGCAATATCATATTTCAAACTCATAATAGGATTGTGGAAATCTTGATTTTACGTTGTATAATGTTTATCTCATGAGTGTGCTCCTTACAGTATCCTAGTAATTGGGGTCTAAATGCCAACATTTGATTCGCGAATTTTCTTAAAAAACCTATTTTTTGCGTTTAGAATTTACAAGTGTCATTCAATTTCCTTTGAACCCCGCGTGAATTTAGTTTTTTTTACGCAGCGGATCTAATGAGCCCTTCCGCGATAGGAAATTCAGCAAAAATGTATTTTGACAAATCCACGATTTTCTTCAAAAATTTTTACATAAATTGAATCCTTTATACGCGATTATAATATTTGCGAAAACGCGTGTCATAAATTACAGGAGGCACATCCGCGGTTCTTGAAGAATCTATTTGAAATTGGTGTATATTGACGTATTGGAACCGGATGCGCATAAAAATCGTATGCATATTGCGCGATTTTTACCCACTTTAAGGTTTCTTGCAACTGACAGCACACTTTGGCCGCTGAGTGAAACATCGAAATATGCGTAAATGTTGAAAGAGATTGATTCGCTGTATCCAAAATCGGATGCACATCAAATGATTTTAACTTATTCGCGAAGAACATGCTTTTTGATTTTCATATTTTTTGAATGATTGTACTTTCAATATTATTCTTAATGTCCCATCCTTATGAATTATCACAGTAAGCAGTTAAGCTCTCGCGGAGGTAAACCACGTTTGAAGTGATGAAGTTTTATCAGTATACATTAATTATTGTATGGGATTTTAGCGAAATAGTTGGAGAACTCCCAAATATTTTTTTCTAATTTTTCTAATCGAACCAAAAAATATATTTTGAATAATATTTTAACAATAAGTTTTTTCTCTTTTGTTGTTGCTATAATATGCATTTTAAAAAAATTTAATTAATGTTTATAATTTTGGTTTCATATTTTTTACGCTTTGTCTAGATTCTGTACGTATTTTTAATTAATTTTTTTTAGGTTTTTACGGACTCTGAGTTAGTATAATTTAGATTTGCTCCACGTTTTTTTTTTAATTTTTTTGATATTTCGCTAAAATAAAAACAAATTTTAGAAATTATGGTGTATCTACGGATGGATGTCAAATGCTGTTACTGATATATGCATACATTTTATCAATACAGCAAATAAGAAATTTTAAAATATTTTTTCTTTATAAGAGAATAAAAACGGCTGTAACTTTTGCGCGACTTGCCAATTTTGTGAACGCGAACAGATTTGAAACCAGAATTTTTTCCTTAACCTCTATACCAAAGATCGTAGATGTACTCGGAAAAAATGTTTTAATTTTTTTCAAATGGAATTGTAAAAAAAATTTGGGGTTTACCACATCCTTGTGAGTTTACCTATAACAGCAATTAAAGAAATGTGCGTTAGTTTCGATTTAATATATTGCTTTCCAATAATTTGGTATTTTTCATTATTTTAGATATTAAAATAATGTAATTGTTCAAATTCCGTAATTTGCCATAATACTTTTTTATACAACTTTGAATTTTTGTTCAAAGTTGGCGATGACAAAGATCTGTCAAATTGTGCGGATCTTGTTCCTGCTCTCTCGTTCCTTTTAAATTCACTTGCTTTTCGGATTGTCGTCCGTCAACAACATCGTAGCAACACCATTGTAAATACAAGGTGATCTATATTAGTTCTTCGAATAATATATTAATAAAACCGCCAATTTTATTTTAAAAGAAATTACTGCCTTTTTATTTGGTTTTCTTTTTTTCTCTTATTTACACTGCTCCGCAACGTTTTGGTCACTTCGAGCCGGGAAACTTGCTTTCAGCAACAACAAAACTAGTAACTAGTTTTTAAAAGGCTTGACTTCGTCAACAACCAGCAATATTTGCGCCTAACAATCATCAGCAACATAGCATCAGCTTATCAATAACATCTTTATCATTATATTGATTAATTCATCACATAAAGGTACGTACCGTCTTTACTGAACATTTGTCGCGAGTGATTTTGTACAAACAAATCGTACATACATCGATATAAAATATTCCTAAAACAAAAGCAACTATACAGTGCTTAACTACGGTCGTTTTACAAGTGGCCGTCGGTAATACGTACTTTTTGTTATTTATTTGTCGAAGGTCACACTATAGTGGTTTCATTGAAACTTTTAGGGATTCTTAAATCGAGTTCCCCACTACAGCAACTTCATGATTTTACTCTAGTATGAACATTGACCTAGGAACCCTGGATTTCATGAAATTGTTTCAATGAAACCATCTAGTGTGACCAAGGACTTTCCAACAGTGCCGGTTTCGTATTGTGTTCAATTATTCTCTTCAAGAATATTACACTCTTAATAAAACACTCTTAATTACGATATACGCGTACACATACATAAAAAGTGGAGAAATAAAATAAAACAGTTGGTCGTGATCATATTGTTATATGGTTTAGTTATTGTGTGATTATTGGCATAAAAGAAAATAAATAAAAATACACTAACAACATACTTATTGGTCAGTACAACAACCATACGATCACATATCAGTGCTCAATAACCATTCTGGTTGGTTAGTTCATGAGTAGTCGGTAACCACCCACAAGGTATAAAATACCCCCTATATTCGGTCGTATCAATAATTAATAATATTTAATATATACGATTTTATTTGAATTTTTTAATATTTTGATATTTACATGAATTTTCCCTTTCAATTTTTAAAATTTTATTTATTCTTTTGACTGTAGTGTGCATTTTACAGTCCGTGCAATCGTTTAAAAAATATTGAAAATTATTTGAGTTTTGCGATTTTTTGCGTTATTTTTTATCTTTTTTGATTATTTCTTTTCGGAAATAATTATTTTGTGTATACATATTTCTATACATAAATCTAAAAGCCGTGTATTTTGCGATACACAGTGAGAATATTCGTTCATTTTTTTTTACACTGAGAAAACAGTATTTCCAGTTTTTATTAGTTTTCACTGATATTTTTGCCTGAACGAATAAAAGTTTCTTAACCTTGTTGCATTTTTTAGTATTCGCTTACAAAATAAAATAATTTTTTGATTTTTTTGAAGATTTTCAACTACGATATAAATAATTCCTCTCAATTTTCGTGAGGAGTCATTCAATATCATTTGATTGGTGTTGAAATCTTAAAGCTTTCGATTTTTCAAATCAATTTCCTTTTTTTTTTATTGATTTTCATCTTTTGATCTTATTTGTGATTCAAAATGTCTCTATCTCCACTCGATTGTTTCATCAGAGCATCTGATGCTATTGTACAATTTGAAACCTTCATCAATTCTCTCCGAGATGAAGATTTGGATATTTATATTTTAGAAGTCAGTCTTCTGAGGCTAAGTCGCTTTGGGATAAAGTCAAAGAGACGTATGAACGATAACTTACTTCTACTAATCTTTCGGGCGAGGTACAAGAAACCCTCGAATCAGTCCAAAGTAAGTACATTGTTGCATTTAAGGCATATGTCAACGTCATTGCTACCGCTAATAGGAAGTTGGATCGGCTTCATGCTTCGCAGCAGAGTTCAAATTCATCTACACAACATGATGTAAATAGCTTCCAGCAATCTCAACGTAGAATTCGGACCATATATCGCAATTTTGATCTTCCATCGAACTTTAATACTAATTTTACTAGTACTCCTAGAAGAGATGCTATTCCTCCTGAAGATGCTTTATCCCTGTCTGGTGTTCATACCAAGCAGGAAGGTCATCTGAGGTTTCCGCCTCAAATGATCGCGTTATGCATAGTTTAAATCTTCCACCTTGCGACATAGAAGTTTTTAATGGTGATTTTCTGTGTTGATCCACATTCAGGGATCTTCTTTCTGTTGTGTATATCGACAACAGCCGCCTTAGCGACATCGCAAAATTATGTTATTTGCTAAAGAAAAATAATGGCGAGTTTCGCTCTTGCGTGGTCAGCATTGAATGAGGCATACGACAATGTCCGAATTTTGGGTTAATAACCAACTGCATTCAAAGATTACCTTAAACTACCATCACAATGTGGGAACAGACGGTTTAAAGACAAATCGGCATTGTCTGCGTGGAAGGATTTGGATCGTTTTCTTACGGAAAGGATTAAGACCCTTACTTGTCCCCGAGATATTCGTGGCATAGATTCCTCTAACAAAGTTGAAAAGGTACGAGTCATTTTACAAAGACGGTTCCTTCTCCTTCTTCTCGGGCCTCTGCAGTAAAAACATGTGTTCTTTTTTCCCAAATTAGTACATGCTTTGCGTTTTTGTCTAGAATTTACAAAATTTTCCATAGAAGGTCGTTTAGCAGTGATAAAGCGTTTCTATTGTTGCATTAATTGTCTGACGGTTTGTCATAAGATTAGAAAATGTGTCAGTAAATGTAGTTGCGGTAAATGCAATAAGCGACATCACACACTTTTACACCGTGAGATGTCCGGTTCTACAAGTTCCGCTCGTACAGCGACTTCGTCGCAATCAGCTAGGACTTCATCCTTCGCTCAGACTAACAATGTGAATCCAGATATCCCTTGGACTTCGTCAGGAATATCATACTCTGTTATAGACAAGTGCATCATGTGTCACAAAACAAAAATGTTGTTATGGGTACAGCTATCGTGAATCTAATTCATCAAGGCATCCTGCAGGATAGCACGTGCTCTTATTGATCCAGCTCCTGAGGCGTCGTTCATTACTGAAAGTTTACAACGTCGTCGTGGTATTTCTACCACTTCGACACAAGCTACTATTTCTGGTGTTAACCAAAGTATGTCCACTACTTCCCAAAAATTATGCTCGTTGTGTATAGGTTTACCATTTCGCTATTTCTGGCAATTTACCATCCTTTTCAATTGGTGAGAATTGTATTTCCCGTTTGCCAAATATTCGTTTGGCTGATAGAAATTTTTTCCTGATAGAAATTTCTTCCAATTCCATCTTCTAATATTACGGTTTTAACAGCCACAATTAATTTTCCAGAAGATGATATTAACAAGACTCTTCTTCGTTTTTGGGAGTTGGAACAACCACCAAAGCGCGCTATTTTGTCTCCTTCGGACAAATTTTCAAATTTCAAGAGGACGACTCGTCGGGACTTTGATGGCAGATATATTGTCACACTTCCCATTATACCTGAATTCGCAGGCCAGCTAGGCCATTCTAGGACCAATTGTTTACGACAATTCTTCCGTAACGAGGCTTCCCTCCTAAGAAAACCACAAGTTAAAGACATTTACGATGGGGTGGTCAGGGAATATCTAGAATTAGACCACATGAGACTTGTTTCAAGTTCTTCAACAGACTCTTCGGTTTGCTATTTGCCGCATCATCCGGTTATAAATCCAGATAAGCCAACAACAAAATTGAGAGTGGTTTTCAACGCCTCAAATAAGACTTCTGATGGGAATAGTCTAAATGATATTCTTTATGTTGGTCCAACACTTCAATTAGATTTGGCCCTACTTATTCTAAAATGGACACTTTTCAAATTTGTGTTCAATTGTGACATAACGCAAATGTACGGGCAAATTCGAGTATATCATACTCAGACTCCTCTCCAAAGAATTCTATATCGGGATTTTCCCCACAAACCGGTTCAAGATTTTGAGCTTTAGACCGCAACATTCGGAGTAAATTGTGCTGCATATCTTGTCATTCGGACTTTACTTCAGACCCTAACATTCGGAGTAACTTGTGCTCCATATCTTGTCATTCGGACTTTACTTCAATTGACCGATGACACCGAGAATGAATTTCCGTTAGCCGCACATATCCTTCGGAAGTGCATGTACGTAGATGACGTCTTGACCGGTTATCACGATTTGGAGACAGCTCAAAAATCCAGAGACCAATTAATTGGTGCTCTTTCTTCTGCTAAATTACAATTACGGAAATGGACAGCCAATGATCGCAGCATCTTAGCATCGCTTCCTACGGAGCATCTTTACGACGCTAAGCTACTTACTTTCGTGGAAGCTATTAGTTCAAAACCGCTGGGTTTTCGGTGGTATGCACAGCTAGAACATTTTTATTTCAATGTAAGCCCACTGGAACACCGGTACAAACGGGAAGTTTTGTCAACCATCGCCAAATTATTCGATCCGGTGGGATGGTTAGGACCTGTGATAGTTGTAGCGAAAATAATTATCCAACGTATTTGACTCGTCAACATTGGTTGGGATGATTCGCTTCCGTCTTCGATTGAACGCGAATGGGAAAAATTCGTCGAGTCATATCAGGGCATTTATTCCATTTCAGTTCCTCGTTGGGTCCAGTATTCTCCCACTTGCCAAGCTGAACTTCATGTCTTTTCTGATGCCTCAGAAAAGGCATACGCAGGAGTAGCTTACATCCGCATTGTTTCTTCTACTGGAGAAATTTTCACAAATTTGCTTTCATGCAAAACAAAAGCAGCTCCCTTGAAGTCCATTTTCTTGCCTCGTTTAGAATTATGCGGTGCGGTATTAGCATCCGAACTTCTGAAAGGCATTCTAAACGAGATTGATATTTCATTTCATAAAATTTATTGCTGGACCGATTCAACAATTGTTCCTTCGTGGCTTCAGAAAACTCCATCTACATGGACCACTTTCGTGGTGAATAGGGTCTGTCGCATACAGGAGAATGTTGGGCAAAAAAGGTGGTTCCACGTTCGGTCTGAGGACAATCCTGCAGACTTGGGCACTCGGGGGCTTTCTCCTTTGGAGTTGGCTTCTTCACAAATTTGGTGGCATGGTCCACACTGGCTAGGTCGCGATAGTTCGAGTTGGGACATCCAAAACCTTTCCGTTGATACAGATGTCGAACTTCGTCCAATAAGGACTCATGTTACTTTCATCAAAGACTATGAAGATATTTTAAATCAGTTTTCTTCCATGGACAGGGCACTCCGTGCCACCGCATGTTTTCTTAGATTCCTCTACAACACGCATCCTGCTCATAGAGGAAAATATCACTTTGAAGGGTCCACTCCTTCCAATTCTGAGATTCAGGCAGTCAGATTTCGTCTTGCTGTTTTAGCTCAAAAGGAAATTATCCAGAGCAATACTATGCGTTTCTTCATAAATAGCCACTTCATTCGAAAAGTTCTCTCATGTCTTTAAATCCATTTCTGGATCAAACAGGGGTAATATGGTTAGATGGACGCCTAGCTCAATCTCCAACTCTTTCTACTTCTGAACGGCATCGTATTCTCTTACCCTATCATAGTAGATTCACAAAACTTTTGGTGGAACAAATTCAAATAGAGGCCCCAATTCATATAGAGGAAATCATCTAATGCTTCGTACGCTTCGTTTGGAGTATTGGATTCCTCGAGCTACTTCTCTGATTAGGGCGACAATAAGGCATTGTCGACTGTGCATCTTGGCAAAGAAACACACTTGCACCCAAATCATGGCATCTCATCCTCCGGAAAGAACGTCTATTTCTAGTTCATTTGCTACAACTGGTATCGATTTCCTGGTCCATTTGATATCAAATCCTTTTCAGGTCGAGGTTGCAAAATAACAAAGGGTTATGTTTGCGTCTTCGTTTCCTTTTCTACGAAAGCAATCTATTTGGAAGCAGCATCTGAATTATCCACCGCAACCTTTTTGGCTGCTTTTAATAGAATTATTTCGTGGTAGTCCCAAGACTATCTTCTCGGACAATGCCACTAACTTCCTTGGTGCATCTAGAGAGTTAGAACGAGAATTAGAATTGGCATTAAATGAGATCCGTGTTAAACTCCGTTTATACGAGAATGTCCGAATTTTGGTTAATAAACAACTTAAATTGTTGTTTGACCTTCCGGTCCTGGAAAATGAGTCCAGTGCGGGCTTGAAGAATCTTCAACGGGCAATCAATGAATGCATTTCGGCTATGGCGATCTACGACGATTCTACGAACGATTGGGATCCCATATTGGTCTTCTTATGCATTCAAAGATTACCTTAAACTACCGTCACAATGTGGAAACAGACGGTTAAAGACAAATCGGCATTGTCTGCGTGGAAAGATTTGGATCGTTTTCTTACGGAAAGGATTCAGGCCCTTACTTGTCCCCGAGATATTCGTGGCATAGATTCCTCTAAAAAAGTTGAAAAGAAGGTGCGAGCTCAAATGCAATAAGCGACATCACACACTTTTACACCGTGAGATGTCCCCGAGATATTTGTGGCATAGATTCCTCTAAAAAAGTTGAAAAGAAGGTGCGAGCTCAAATGCAATAAGCGACATCACACACTTTTACACCGTGAGATGTCCGGTTCTCCAAGTTCCGCTCGTACAGCGACTTCGTCGCAATCAGCTACGACTTCATCCTTAGCTCAGACTAACAATGTGAATCCAGATATCCCTTGGACTTCGTCAGGAATATCATACTCTGTTAATAGACAAGTGCATCATATTTCACAAAACAAAAATGTTGTTCTGGGTACAGCTATGGTGAATCTAATTCATCAAGGCATCACCTATCCTGCACGTGCTCTTATTGATCCAGCTCCTGAGGCGTCGTTCATTACTGAAAGTTTACAACGTCGTCGTGGTATTTCTACCACTTAGCCACAAGCTACTATTTCTGGTGTTAACCAAAGTATGTCCACTATTTCCCAAAAATTATGCTCGTTGTGTATAGGTTTACCATTCAGCTATTTCTGGCAATTTACCATCCTTTTCAATTGGTGAGAAATTGATTTCCCTTTTGCCAAATATTCGTTTGGCTGATAGAAATTTCTTTGAAACTAGAACAGTCCGATCTATTACTAGGCGCTGATTTATATCCTAGAATTCTTCTTCAGGGAATTCAATCAAACATCCTAGGTTCGTTAATGGTGCAAAAAGCTGATTTTGGCTGGATCATTACCTGTCCAATCCCATCTTCTAATATTACGGTTTTAACAGCCACAATTAATTATGCAGCAGATGATCTTAACAAGACTCTTCTTCGTTTCTGGGAGTTGGTAGAACCAACAAAGCGCGCTATTTTGTCTCCTTCGGAAAAATTTTGCGAAGAAAATTTCAATAGGACGACTCGTCGGGACATAGATGGCAGATATATCGTCACTAGGGTTATGACTTTTTGACATTTTTCCTCAAAAATGATTTCCTGTAGCAGGGATGAATGAACTTTTGCCTATTAATCACTATGCTATCCTTTATTCCATTGAAATATAAAAAAAGTTCACGCACAAATCGATTTTAAAAAAATAATGTTTTGAAAAAATATATGAAATGAAAAAAAAAATTTTTTTCAAAAAATTATTTTTTGTTGCGCGAATGAATAAATATAAGCCTAATAATAACTATAATAACGTTTATTTCATTCAAATATTAAAAAAGTCGCGAAAAAAGTCACTTTGGAAAAATTTAAAATTTTTTGTTTTTTGTTAAAAAATTATATTTTTGAATAAAAGCGTTTACGACATTTTTACGATTCTCAGAATTGAAGAAAAATAGTGAGAAATAAATTTTATGTCATTTTAATTATCTCATGTGGCTCTAAAGTTTATTTTCAATTATATATCTGTTTTCAGTGACTTCAAAAAATTGTCCATAATTTTGATAAATTCAAATTTTAAAATCACTTTGTGCGTGAGGTTTTTTCACCGAATGACCTTATAATTAAGATTTTATGTAATCTTATGGCAAAACTCATCACGCTGTGATACAGGGATATGAGGTTGTAAAAAAGTCATAACCCTAATCGTCACACTTCCCATCATACCTGAATCACTCCACTTTGCCCGATGAATTATGGTTTTGACACTACGGTGGCCCTTACGCCTGGGCATTTTCTTATCGGATCTCCGATCCCTGCTCCTCCAGAGCGCATAATAGATGAATCTTCACTGGATATCGTAAACCGGTTTCGAAAACTTAAAGCTCTTTCTCAACAATTCTGCCTTCGGTGGAAAGAAGAATATAGAAAGAGCCTCCACCATCGTTATAAGTGGAAATTTCCGCAACGCGATATTCAAATGGGTGATTTAGTAGTCCTTCGACACGAACATTTACCTCCTACCGCGTGGAAACTCGGTCGCGTCGTAAAAGTCTATGCGGGAATCGGCGGTCATGTTAGAATCGCGGATGTGAAAACAGAAGACGGTATTGTAAAACGGCCCGTAGTTAAGCTGGTCATTCTGACCGACGACGACTAATACAAATTTTCAACTCTCTCTATCGTGCCATCTCAATTTTTTCACAGATATGGAAAACTTGAGTAAGATGACCGCTTCCCTTCCAATTGTGGAGGAGGACATCCCTATGTCGGATGAAGAGAGAGCAGTTGATGACGCCAATATGGTACCTTTGGGGTCTCAAGACTCTGACCTGGGCGAGGTCACCATAGATGCCGCTGCTCTACGGAAGCCTGCACAGGCACTACCAATCGGCCCGTCCATATTGACGCATCCAGTAGGTGTTGCTTCTACTCTACGGGAGAATTGCACAGCAACGCTTGCTGCCAACCCGGGATCTGAATCCCAAACGGCAGGAGATACCTCTCAGGTAATCCTCGCCGCAAATATCGACCAGTTCACCGAGGTCTCAGATACCGCTTATCTACTGTGGGAGATTGCACAGGCGAGTTCTGGGTCTCAAGGCTCAACCTGGACCAAAGGTTCGGCATCTCCTCTACGGGAAATTGCACCCGTCTTTCCCGATCTTCCCCCAATAGAAGTGGCTACCGAAACCTCAAGGCAAACTCACAGTGGCAAGGTCAGTTCGACAACAAGGCCTCAAATGTGTTTGTGCACGCAGAGGCATTTCCTAAGGGCGTGTCACGATTTTCCAACAATGACTTGCGAGGAACGTATTCGCTTTGTGGTTCAGGGGCATTTCTGCTCGAACTGCTTAGGCAGGTCCCATATCCGACGTGATTGTTTAATTCGCAATCGTTGTCAGAAGTGTAAAGATGACCACCATACACTTCTCCATCGAACAAAAACACCCGTTCCTCAAAGAAATGGCCACCCTTCGGGTAACAAGACATTGCGTCTACTTCTCTCCATATGTCGCCTACAACGAAACAGACTCCGTGTGGGCAAAAGTCCTCTAAGAAACGTCAGTCCGCCACGTCTGATCCGGTCTCGTCCATGTGTTCGACATCTGTCAGTCCGACTATACAGTCCATACAGCGCATTGTTACCCTGGGGACAACAATGGTTGTAAAGCTCCTTCTTCCTGATTCTCAGGTATTAGTGCGAGCACTGTTGGACCCATGTGCTGGACATAGCCGTATATGCTCCACGCTGGCTACTAAGCCTCAACGCATTTCTTTAAAAGACAGAATGTCTTCCGACAACTAACCCTACAATCTTGCTACGATTCTGCTCAACTTGTTCGCGTCCCAGCGAGAAGTGTGTCCTTAGAGCATGTGGTCGCGACATAGTAATACTTTATTATACAACTTTGACTTTTTGTTCAAAGTTGGCGATGACAAATTACAGCGAGTAAGATCTGTCAAGTTGTGCGGCTATTGTGACATCTATGCTCTCTCGTTCCTTTTAAATTGACTTGTTTTTCGGATTTTCGTCCATCAACAACATCGTAGCAACACCATTGTAAATACAAGGTAATCTATATTCGTTCTTCGACTAATATATGTAAAGAAACGACACTAACGCACTCTGCCGGCAATTCCTTAAATTATAATAAACAAAAGACAGATAAAAACATATGTGGAATAAACAACTGAGACATAATAAAATGATGAAGAGAGAAAATGAGAGAGCGATAGAAAAGTAAACAAATTTGGATTAACACAAAGTTTTAAGTCAGATAAAAGTGAGGAGCACATAAAAAGGAATTGAAAGTGAAGTAATAGACTTTAATTGTCGTTTCTTTATTTATAGGTAATAATGTTTGTAAATAGTTGTAAGTTTGATCATTGAAAAAAATATATCACTTTATTTATAGAGCAACACTCCGAAGTCTATTTATTTACAATTCCTTAAATCGAAGTGGCATTGATGGCCACTTTTTCTTTTATGCACCAATAATAAAAATATGTTTGTACATTTAGATTCGATTGATATTCGCCTGATGATTATTATACAAAAATAGCTGATTCCTCCTAGGGATCGCAAGGACCATATGTTAAGGTATGTTATGATACAATACCGGTAACTCCTGCGGCTTCAAAATACCCGACTCGAATCGCGGTACCGACACGTTGCCGTCCAGAATGTAATGGAATGTAATAGAAACCATCAAAAATTGTTTAGGTGGTTAAAAACAGCACAAAGCGACGTCGACACCATGACAGAGAGTAACACACCGACGGCAGAGACAGAGAATAACACACCGACGGCATAGAGATCAAATATGCTGCGTGTGAGTGTGTGGCTGTGGATGCGTACCTTTAGATTCGATTGATATTCGCCTGATGATTACACTGTGCTACAGTGAAAATTTGCAGGGGTTCTAATGCATAAATTCGGTTTTGTGGGAGTCCACAGAAGACGAAAATACCTTTGGTTTCTTTGGGTCACTTCGGTTTTTCATTTTATAACGGTAAATGTAGTGAAAAATGGGCTTTCTTGGATTTTCAACTTTAAACGGACATCACTTCTTTTTTCCACAACCGATTTGCACACACTGCAAAAAAGTTGAAACACAAAAAATGCCATATCGTATTAATTTTTCAAAGGATTTTGTTGGTTTTTCCCATTTTGGAAAGCCAACTGAATTTTCTACTTGTTAACAGTAAATAAATGTACTGTTAGGTGTCGTTTACGCAGCCTAGAGCACAAGGAAAAACATTTTACTGTTTTTTAATGCGTTTTTGTCACACTTAAACCACTATTACTTAGCCATTTCTTAACCGATTTTAAAAATCTATGGCTTGTTCGAAAGGCATTACTCTCCCCTTTTGAAACAGTGTGTGCAAATTGGTAGTGGAAAAAAGAAGTAATGTCCTTTTAAAGTTGAAATTGCAAGAAAGCCCATTTGTCACTACATTTCCCGTTATAAGATCAAAACCCGAAGTGACCCGAAGAAACCAAAGGTATTTTCGTGTTCTATGGACTCCTACAAAACCGAATTTGCGCATCAGAAATCCTGCAAAAAATTTTGTCCACTTTTGTATCACAGTGTTATTATACAAAAATAGCTGATTCCTCGTAGGGATCGCAAGGGCCATATGTTATGGTATGTTATGATAGAGTACCGGTAACTCCTGCGGCTTCAAAATACCCGACTCGAATCGCGGTACCGGCCGTCCATACGCACTTGGACACCACACAACCGAACTATGTATTGGGCAGCCTTACTGGGGCAGAAAAGATGGAAGATAGCTTAAGCCCAACCGGTGCAGTTTAAAACGATAATATTCTCTTTGTTGCAAAGGAAGGCACGATTAATTACCCAACTGGGATAATTAGAAAATCTGTCACACTATGTATATTATTGGTTTTACCGTGTTGGCTTTTTTCCAAATTAAAATACAGTGGTTGGTTTGGGTAGGTTTTCATATAACTGGGTGGATTTATTTACTTCACTATTTCCACAATGATTTCACGTATTTTGACAATATGCTGAGTGCTAACTTTAGGTTTGGTTCTACAAAAAAAAAAAAAAAAAAAAAAAAAAAAAAAAACATGAGGAACATTGCTCGTCCCAACCGGTCGCTTCGATCACGTTAACATAATAATAAAAAAAAAAAGTTGAAAAGAAGCAAAAAAGAACAATTAAATAGAGAGAGAGTGATTGTTTCCATCAGCGACCAGTGTTGGAATGTATAGTTTATGTGCACAGGGGTGGGAAGTTTCACAACGATAATATAACAGAGCGAGTTTACATAGTTGTTCAAGTTTAGATTTTTAATAATTGATTGTAATTCCAAATAATTGTAATGAAGCCCCTGTGCACATGAATACATGTAAACAAAATAAGGAAATGTCTACAAGTTATTGGAATTTATAAAACTAATATTTTTTCACATTTGATTGAATATTTTGAAAAACATGAATGAAAATTCTTTAAATTTTTAATTTGAAAGTACCCATATCATTCCACTAATTGGATAATTTTACGCAAGAATTAGAATTCTTGCAATTGTTATCGACAATGGGAGCAAATTCAGAGCCAATGACTTAAACGCTTTCTTCACTTTTTTAGGTATCAATCACGTATATACGGCATTATACTCGCCACAGTCTAATGCATTAGAAAGAGTGAATCGGTCTCTGCTTTCGAAAAGAAACAAAAACATTATAACCTACGTACTCGCCAACAAACGTTTTCAGTTGGTCAAGAAGTTTTCCGACGAAACTTCTCACAATCCAATATGGACAAATATTTTTATTTATTTATTTATTTAATAACAAAATGCCCAACCTCGGGCTACAAATTATTGAAATTAATACAAAAAAATCAAGATTACTGTTGCGGAGCAGTGTAAATAAAGGAAAAAAAGAAACCCAAATAAAAAGGCAGTAATTTCTTTTACAATAAAATTTGCGGTTTTATTAATATATATAAGGCCAAAGTCAACTGCCACTTCGATTTAAGGAATTGTAAATAAATAGACTTCGGAGTGTTGCTCTATAAATAAAGTGATATATTTTTTTCAATGATCAAACTTACAACTATTTACAAACATTATTACCTATAAATAAAGAAACGACAATTAAAGTCTATTACTTCACTTTCAATTCCTTTTTATGTGCTCCTCACTTTTATCTGACTTAAAACTTTGTGTTAATCCAAATTTGTTTACTTTTCTATCGCTCTCTCATTTTCTCTCTTCATCATTTTATTATGTCTCAGTTGTTTATTCCACATATGTTTTTATCTGTCTTTTGTTTATTATAATTTAAGGAATTGCCGGCAGAGTGCGTTAGTGTCGTTTCTTTACATCCCCCCCCCTAAGGGAAGATGATTTTGGAAGGATAAAAAGGAATTGAAAGTGAAGTAATAGACTTTAATTGTCGTTTCTTTATTTATAGGTAATAATGTTTGTAAATAGTTGTAAGTTTGATCATTGAAAAAAATATATCACTTTATTTATAGAGCAACACTCCGAAGTCTATTTATTTACAATTCCTTAAATCGAAGTGGCAGTTGACTTTGGCCTTATAAAACGACAATTAAAGTCTATTACTTCACTTTCAATTCCTTTTTATCCTTCCAAAATCATCTTCCCTTAGGGGGGGGGATGTAAAGAAACGACACTAACGCACTCTGCCGGCAATTCCTTAAATTATAATAAACAAAAGACAGATAAAAACATATGTGGAATAAACAACTGAGACATAATAAAATGATGAAGAGAGAAAATGAGAGAGCGATAGAAAAGTAAACAAATTTGGATTAACACAAAGTTTTAAGTCAGATAAAAGTGAGGAGCACATAAAAAGGAATTGAAAGTGAAGTAATAGACTTTAATTGTCGTTTCTTTATTTATAGGTAATAATGTTTGTAAATAGTTGTAAGTTTGATCATTGAAAAAAATATATCACTTTATTTATAGTGCAACACTCCGAAGTCTATTTATTTACAATTCCTTAAATCGAAGTGGCAGTTGACTTTGGCCTTATATATATTAATAAAACCGCAAATTTTATTGTAAAAGAAATTACTGCCTTTTTATTTGGGTTTCTTTTTTTCCTTTATTTACACTGCTCCGCAACAGTAATCTTGATTTTTTTGTATTAATTTCAATAATTTGTAGCCCGAGGTTGGGCATTTTGTTATTAAATAAATAAATAAATAAAAATATTTGTCCATATTGGATTGTGAGAAGTTTCGTCGGAAAACTTCTTGACCAACTGAAAACGTTTGTTGGCGAGTACGTAGGTTATAATGTTTTTGTTTCTTTTCGAAAGCAGAGACCGATTCACTCTTTCTAATGCATTAGACTGTGGCGAGTATAATGCCGTATATACGTGATTGATACCTAAAAAAGTGAAGAAAGCGTTTAAGTCATTGGCTCTGAATTTGCTCCCATTGTCGATAACAATTGTGCCATTTTTGCAAGAATTCTAATTCTTGCGTAAAATTATCCAATTAGTGGAATGATATGGGTACTTTCAAATTAAAAATTTAAAGAATTTTCATTCATGTTTTTCAAAATATTCAATCAAATGTGAAAAAATATTAGTTTTATAAATTCCAATAACTTGTAGACATTTCCTTATTTTGTTTACATGTATTCATGTGCACAGGGGCTTCATTACAATTATTTGGAATTACAATCAATTATTAAAAATCTAAACTTGAACAACTATGTAAACTCGCTCTGTTATATTATCGTTGTGAAACTTCCCACCCCTGTGCACATAAACTATACATTCCAACACTGGTCGCTGATGGAAACAATCACTCTCTCTCTATTTAATTGTTCTTTTTTGCTTCTTTTCAACTTTTTTTTTTTATTATTATGTTAACGTGATCGAAGCGACCGGTTGGGACGAGCAATGTTCCTCATGTTTTTTTTTTTTTTTTTTTTTTTTTTTTTTTGTAGAACCAAACCTAAAGTTAGCACTCAGCATATTGTCAAAATACGTGAAATCATTGTGGAAATAGTGAAGGAAATAAATCCACCCAGTTATATGAAAACCTACCCAAACCAACCACTGTATTTTAATTTGGAAAAAAGCCAACACGGTAAAACCAATAATATACATAGTGTGACAGATTTTCTAATTATCCCAGTTGGGTAATTAATCGTGCCTTCCTTTGCAACAAAGAGAATATTATCGTTTTAAACTGCACCGGTTGGGCTTAAGCTATCTTCCATCTTTTCTGCCCCAGTAAGGCTGCCCAATTACATAGTTCGGTTGTGTGGTGTCCAAGTGCGTATGGACGGCCGGTACCGCGATTCGAGTCGGGTATTTTGAAGCCGCAGGAGTTACCGGTACTCTATCATAACATACCATAACATATGGCCCTTGCGATCCCTACGAGGAATCAGCTATTTTTGTATAATAACACTGTGATACAAAAGTGGACAAAATTTTTTTGCAGGATTTCTGATGCGCAAATTCGGTTTTGTAGGAGTCCATAGAACACGAAAATACCTTTGGTTTCTTCGGGTCACTTCGGGTTTTGATCTTATAACGGGAAATGTAGTGACAAATGGGCTTTCTTGCAATTTCAACTTTAAAAGGACATTACTTCTTTTTTCCACTACCAATTTGCACACACTGTTTCTAAAGGGGAGAGTAATGCCTTTCGAACAAGCCATAGATTTTTAAAATCGGTTAAGAAATGGCTAAGTAATAGTGGTTTAAGTGTGACAAAAACGCATTAAAAAACAGTAAAATGTTTTTCCTTGTGCTCTAGGCTGCGTAAACGACACCTAACAGTACATTTATTTACTGTTAACAAGTAGAAAATTCAGTTGGCTTTCCAAAATGGGAAAAACCAACAAAATCCTTTGAAAAATTAATACGATATGGCATTTTTTGTGTTTCAACTTTTTTGCAGTGTGTGCAAATCGGTTGTGGAAAAAAGAAGTGATGTCCGTTTAAAGTTGAAAATCCAAGAAAGCCCATTTTTCACTACATTTACCGTTATAAAATGAAAAACCGAAGTGACCCAAAGAAACCAAAGGTATTTTCGTCTTCTGTGGACTCCCACAAAACCGAATTTATGCATTAGAACCCCTGCAAATTTTCACTGTAGCACAGTGTAATCATCAGGCGAATATCAATCGAATCTAAAGGTACGCATCCACAGCCACACACTCACACGCAGCATATTTGATCTCTATGCCGTCGGTGTGTTATTCTCTGTCTCTGCCGTCGGTGTGTTACTCTCTGTCATGGTGTCGACGTCGCTTTGTGCTGTTTTTAACCACCTAAACAATTTTTGATGGTTTCTATTACATTCCATTACATTCTGGACGGCAACGTGTCGGTACCGCGATTCGAGTCGGGTATTTTGAAGCCGCAGGAGTTACCGGTATTGTATCATAACATACCTTAACATATGGTCCTTGCGATCCCTAGGAGGAATCAGCTATTTTTGTATAATAATCATCAGGCGAATATCAATCGAATCTAAATGTACAAACATATTTTTATTATTGGTGCATAAAAGAAAAAGTGGCCATCAAATCCATCCATACAATTACCCAATACCTATCCCAAAACCTTTCCCTATTTGCTGCGTTGCAAACTTTCAATGTTCTGGATAACATTTTAGCAGCAAAATCCATATCCCGTTACTCCAAAATCTTGGGGAAGATTAGAATCATTCCATTCCCGCGAAAATTAAATAAAAATAAAAACATCAACAAGAAATTGAGTGGGGTTTACTATACACACCAAATAAACCAACGTGCACACATACATATGTACAATAGGGATATAACTTTTTGCACTTTTTTGCAAATATCAAAAATACCACCACATAGCCGTGTAGAGCATGAAAAACTATTATGAAATACGGTGTCAATTTTTCTCTACCGCGAAAAAAGTTTCCGCACCAAATGCATTGAAGTTCTGTAATGCATTTTTTAATTTTATCTGTCATAACAACATATTTGCTTTTCATTAAAATTTTTATTTTTTTGTAATCTAATTTAAAATCATTAACAAAGCGTTCTGGACCAATTTATTCTCAAATCGCGCCATTTCGGACCATATTAGGATTTTTTGACACTATTGCAATTTTTGGTTTTTCTTTATAAATTCGTGAATTTTATGTTTAAATTTTTAAGCTATCGGACAAGAGAAAATGGAGTCATTTGCAACTAATTCGCGAAAGTTACAGGCTGTTTTTGTTGAATTTGCCTGTGAGAATTGTATTTTTTTCTATAAATATTTATTCAAACAAAGCAAATTTAAAATTTTAAGTAGAAAAAAAATCAAAAGGGTTTTAGTAATCACGGCCGGTGCGGGAACTTTTTTCACAGAATCGGTCTTAGAAACGCGTTTTCATTATTAGGACAAAATTCCCCACATGGTAGTGGTGTGATATTTTTGTAGAAAACAAATACGATTCTCACAAGCAAAGTCAACAAAAACAGCCTGTAACTTTCGCGAATTCGTTTCAAATGACCCCATATTCCCTGGTCCGATAGGTTAAAAAAATATAAACATAAAATTCACGAGTTTATAAAGAAAAACCAAAAATTGCAATAGTGTCAAAAAATTTTAATGTGGTCCGAAATGGCGCGATTTGAGAAGAAATTGGTCCAGAACGCTTTGATAATGATTTTAAATTAGATTACAAAAAAATAAAAATTTTAATGAAAAGCAAATATGTTGTTATGACAGATAAAATTAAAAAATGCATTACAGAACGTCAATGCATTTGGTGCGGAAACTTTTTTCGCGATAGAGAAAAATTGACACCGTGTTTCATAATAGTTTTCCATGCTCTACACGGCTATGTGGTGGTATTTTTTTGGTTATAGCCCTAATGTACAAATATTAATGACGGAAAGATTGAGTTGTTACGTCGTTGATTCTGTCGGTCTCTCTGCCTCAATCAATGAGAAGAAGAACAACAATACAAAGAGCAACACAGTGGTAGGAAGAAGCGAACATATTTGACTGACCCAAAAAGGAAAAAATTATAAATAAATAAATAGAAAAGGGTGCCACCGTGGTGCAATGGTATGCACTCCCGCCTTGCACGCAGAAGGTCGGGGGTTTGATTCCCCGCAACATCAAACATTTTTCAACGGTGGCAAAATACCCCTCAGTAATATTGGCGACATTTCCTGAGTATTTCAGCCTTGAAAAACTTCTCCACAAGTGGTGTCTTAAGACGCGCCGTTCGGACTCGGCGATAAACAGTATGTCCCATATCATTGAGCTAAATATGAATCGGGGTGGACTCATTGATATGAGAGAAGTCTCCCTTGTCCCGTATGGGATGTTGTGGAACAATGTTTTTTTTTTTTTTTTAATAAATAGAAAACATTTGATCAATATTTACACAACAATCAGATTTTAGTGTCATTATTTATTTTGCGGGAATTTTAATGATTGGATTGATGCATTTGTTGACATATTTGTTGGAAAGGAACTGTTGTTGAAGAAAAAAGTGTAAACCTCTGCATACGCAGCCACACACTCACACGCAGTATATTTGATCTCTCTGCCGTCGGTGTGTTACTCTCTGTCATGGTGTCGACGTCGCTTTGTGCTGTTTTCAACCACCTAAACAAGTGCTGATGGTTTCTATTACATTCCATTAGGAAACCATTTAACGAATATTGAAACAAAAGAACATTTCATAGCACAGTGGGTTGAAAGGAGAATACAGTTGAAGATACATAAATAAAGTTCACTACGTAATTTATCCCTCGACCATATCGGATTGTGTTTGGAATCATAGAAGAGAAACAAACTCTGTCGTTCACCAAAATGGATGTTGTCCATTTCTTGTTTAACTGTCAAAGGCAGAATCACGGTAATTTCAAAGAAAACTGTTGTTGGCATACAAGAAGTTTGTTGGTGTTGGTCTCGCACTTGAAATTTGTTTGCTCTTGGAATTGTTGGTGGGGGTTACCATTAAAAAATAATTTGGCAAACATTCTTGCAAATCAAGTTATCACGACACAGTGGTTTCGTAAAAAATATATACACAGCTGTTTGCGTAGCAATATGAAAAGAAAATTAGAAGGAAATAAAACTCGATGTGAAAGTATTTTTTCTAATCGCAGTGGACTGTATTTTTATTGATTTAACGTTCGTGGAATGGTATTACCTTTGTACAAAGGGCTTGACGAGTAGGACGTGATACTATCGTTGGTGTTAGTTTTAATAACTCTAGCGTAGATACTGAGATGCGGGCTTTTCTGACCCGTCACTCATTACATTCTGTCATTACTTTTGATATTATGTACGAAGTACATAGTCGTATTTTAAGGTAGTAGACAGACTCTAATGATGAGAAAAAAAGCATCCTTGGAACCAATTTAAGAATTAAAAGTTATTTAAAAAAGTACTTTACATTCGTGTGCCCGTGGGGCACGATCGTGCAATGCTTCGTAGAGGCCTGATCATCATGTAAAGATTGTAAAAGGTGATTGAAGACCACCTCTTACAGATCTACGTGGCGAGACCACAAGTTTCTCCTGAAGGAACACCGAGGAGTCGCCTAGGGCGAAATTAATTTGTCTAAAAATAGGACTGTATTCTACGAAGGAAGTACAGTACCACATGTCCTTTTTGCCGTAGGCTTCATGTGGAGTGGCTTTTTAATCAGCTTGTTGTTCCTCGTCGTGCATGGGGACGTCATCCTCATACCATCGTCGCAACCATCATTCGAAATTTTCCAAGTCATAAGAAAAATGGAGAGGAAGCGAGAATTAAACAAAAAAACATACTCTTAGGTCAGAGGGACCTCTTAACCGTTGGTCATTTTACATATATATAGCCCGATGCTTCACGGCTCTAACACGTCCATCAAAGCTATATTTTTTTAATAACACGAAAAAGTAGTAAGGTCGCTTAGACGCCTCGAAACATGGTCTATTAATGATTGACTCCGTGGGAGTGGGAATAAGGATTTTTAAGTGCCGTCGAGATTAAATCCCGTTATCAGTATTGATACCGTCTTTCGAATATATAAATATTTTTGCTCCGGAGGATCTGGAGTTGAAGATCCAGTGACCGATTTTATTTTAAGTTGGAATTTCAAACAAAAGCCAGATGAACATCTTGGGATATGCCCATAAAAATAAGCAAAAAAGCGGCCGTAGAGCCAAAGCTTACGTAGTAAATTTACATTCCAATTAAGTGAATGGTCGTATAACGAATGTTTGCGTAGCAAGTAATTAAGAAGTGTAGGCGATGTAATCCCTGTTTTCAGTGCGAAAACTAACCTAGCATGACCTTCTAGCCCGTCAACACACACCACCGAAGGTTAAGTGCATGAATGACAATAACTTCCATATGGATAAAGTGGAGCCCAAAGACTCAACGTCCCCAGTCTTCTATCCTAACTATTTCAAGGAGAATCCCTAAATATACGGCACAGTATGGGTGGATTGAACCTGTAAGGATCCAGCCGAAGACTGTACTCTGTGCTATCAGTGAACCTAAGACTTTGGTAGGTGCACCTTGTAGCAGAATCTTCGGATAAAGATCTGCACCAAGAAGAAAGTCAACAGGACGGGAAGAGAATAGGTTGGGATCGTAGATTTTTCAATTGAGGTAAAGTGTTGATTGGAATAGAAAAGGAGGGCAGATTATCTGCAATGGTCGGGACGATAAGAGCAGTTGTGTCCATTGAATGCGTAGCTACATTTGTTGCTATACCTATTCTACTCTGCATATTTGTAGAAATGAAAGTTGATTCAGAAGCAGGATCAATTAAATGTTCTGGATAACATTTTAGCAGCAAAATCCATATCCCGTTACTCCAAAATCTTGGGGAAGATTAGATTCATTCCATTCCCGCGAAAATTAAATAAAAATAAAAACATCAACAAGAAATTGAGTGGGGTTTACTATACACACCAAATAAACCAACGTGCACACATACATATGTACAAATATTAATGACGGAAAGATTGAGTTGTTACGTCGTTGATTCTGTCGGTCTCTCTGCCTCAATCAATGAGAAGAAGAACAACAATACAAAGAGCAACACAGTGGTAGGAAGAAGCGAACATATTTGACTGACCCAAAAAGGAAAAAATTATAAATAAATAAATAGAAAAGGGTGCCACCGTGGTGCAATGGTATGCACTCCCGCCTTGCACGCAGAAGGTCGGGGGTTTGATTCCCCGCAACATCAAACATTTTTCAACGGTGGCAAAATACCCCTCAGTAATATTGGCGACATTTCCTGAGTATTTCAGCCTTGAAAAACTTCTCCACAAGTGGTGTCTTAAGACGCGCCGTTCGGACTCGGCGATAAACAGTAAGTCCCATATCATTGAGCTAAATATGAATCGGGGTGGACTCATTGATATGAGAGAAGTCTCCCTTGTCCCGTATGGGATGTTGTGGAACAATGTTTTTTTTTAAATAAATAGAAAACATTTGATCAATATTTACACAACAGTCACTCATTAGATTCTGTCATTACCTTTGATATTATGTACGAAGTACATAGTCGTATTTTAAGGTAGTAGACAGACTCTAATGATGAGAAAAAAAGCATCCTTGGAACCAATTTAAGAATTAAAAGTTATTTAAAAAAGTACTTTACATTCGTGTGCCCGTGGGGCACGATCGTGCAATGCTTCGTAGAGGCCTGATCATCATGTAAAGATTGTAAAAGGTGATTGAAGACCACCTCTTACAGATCTACGTGGCGAGACCACAAGTTTCTCCTGAAGGAACACCGAGGAGTCGCCTAGGGCGAAATTAATTTGTCTAAAAATAGGACTGTATTCTACGAAGGAAGTACAGTACCACATGTCCTTTTTGCCGTAGGCTTCATGTGGAGTGGCTTTTTAATCAGCTTGTTGTTCCTCGTCGTGCATGGGGACGTCATCCTCATACCATCGTCGCAACCATCATTCGAAATTTTCCAAGTCATAAGAAAAATGGAGAGGAAGCGAGAATTAAACAAAAAAACATACTCTTAGGTCAGAGGGACCTCTTAACCGTTGGTCATTTTACATATATATATAGCCCGATGCTTCACGGCTCTAACACGTCCATCAAAGCTATATTTTTTAATAACACGAAAAAGTAGTAAGGTCGCTTAGACGCCTCGAAACATGGTCTATTAATGATTGACTCCGTGGGAGTGGGAATAAGGATTTTTAAGTGCCGTCGAGATTAAATCCCGTTATCAGTATTGATACCGTCTTTCGAATATATAAATATTTTTGCTCCGGAGGATCTGGGGTTGAAGATCCAGTGACCGATTTTATTTTAAGTTGGAATTTCAAACAAAAGCCAGATGAACATCTTGGGATATGCCCATAAAAATAAGCAAAAAAGCGGCCGTAGAGCCAAAGCTTACGTAGTAAATTTACATTCCAATTAAGTGAATGGTCGTATAACGAATGTTTGCGTAGCAAGTAATTAAGAAGTGTAGGCGATGTAATCCCTGTTTTCAGTGCGAAAACTAACCTAGCATGACCTTCTAGCCCGTCAACACACACCACCGAAGGTTAAGTGCATGAATGACAATAACTTCCATATGGATAAAGTGGAGCCCAAAGACTCAACGTCCCCAGTCTTCTATCCTAACTATTTCAAGGAGAATCCCTAAATATACGGCACAGTATGGGTGGATTGAACCTGTAAGGATCCAGCCGAAGACTGTACTCTGTGCTATCAGTGAACCTAAGACTTTGGTAGGGGCACCTTGTAGCAGAATCTTCGGATAAAGATCTGCACCAAGAAGAAAGTCAACAGGACGGGAAGAGAATAGGTTGGGATCGTAGATTTTTCAATTGAGGTAAAGTGTTGATTGGAATAGAAAAGGAGGGCAGATTATCTGCAATGGTCGGGACGATAAGAGCAGTTGTGTCCATTGAATGCGTAGCTACATTTGTTGCTATACCTATTCTACTCTGCATATTTGTAGAAATGAAAGTTGATTCAGAAGCAGGATCAATTAAAGCCCTGGCTGGGTACATAGTATCTTGGTGCACAATATGGACCATAGCCGTGCCTAACAATACTTTCCTGTTCTGAGTGGTATGGAATACCTGTCTCGAAATAGACCCAGATGAAAAAACTGTAGAGGTAGAAGGGGAACATACCTCAACTAAACTCCTGGAAACAGGTGACGTCGGAGACGTGTGAAGTGGTGAGACCTCCCTGTGATGCCTTTTAGTACATTTGCTACAATTATGTACACTATTACATTTGTAAGCTTTATGTTCGTGGGACAAACAGTTAAGACAACAGCAAAGCTTCTTAACTATACTTAACCCGCCAGGAACTTAAAGTCTAAGGAATTTTTGGCAAACCCTAAGTTGGGGCCTTTGTCGTGAACAAAGAGCACACAATTTAGGCGAGAGTCCACGAGAATACCGTGAAGAACGAGGTGTGCTTTGTGGTGTGGCCACAGATGTTTTAGTGCTTTCACCATTCATGGAATGGGAAAGTCTTTTGTTGTGATTTAGAGGTTCGACGAAGTCTATGCCCCTAATATCACGTAAGCAGGTCAGAGTTTGGATTCTTTCCGTGAGAAATTGATCCAAATCAGCCCACGAGGACAATGCAGACTTGTTTTTAATGCATTGTTCCCATAGCACAACGCAGTGTTTAGGTAATCTCTGAAGACAAAGGAAAATTAGAATTGGATCCCAGTCTTCTGTCGGCACGTCATAATTAGACATGGACGAAATACGACCGTTTATGCCTCTTTGCAAAGTCTTCAACCCTAAACTAATTTCCTCTTCTAAAACTGGTAGGTCAAAGAGGCGTTTTAGTTGGTGGTTCACCAAAATACGTGGATTGTCGTAAGTTTGTTGCAAAGCAGTCGACGTCAGACTAAAATTTGTGTGGGTGAGCGAAAACTTAGCCACTATTTCATGCGCATCACCACTGGTCTTTTTCTTTAAATGACAAGCGTTCTATATCACTTATGCCGCTGTTGTTTATATAGAGGGCAGAAAATAAATCCCTGAACGTAGGCCAGGAGAGAAAATCGCCATTAAACACTTCGATGTCACAGGAGGGCAAATTAAGTCTGTGACCAGCATTAACATCTCCACAGGATGTGAAGGATGAGTTATTTGAAGGTGTCAATCGATGTGAAACATCAGAAATGGTCGATGTATCTTCAGTACGTGGTACTGTAGGTTTATCTATATGGGATTTTGGAGAAGTGAAAGTAGGTGACTGAGACGAGGTCCGGAGTACACCTAACTTTCTATTAATGGGCGATAAAACATTCATAAAACACTTGTATGCGACATCGAATTTGATGTCGGCAGGTTGTCCTTATTGAAATTTTTATCTTAATATAGATAATTGAGGCATATATCAGATTGTAGTTTAACTTTTTCCATAATGTTCTCGCCTCAGCTCCTAGCAATTCTAAGATATAAACATCGAACTCATCGTCCCGTTGGGAACTGAAGTAGGCATCAAATTTGACTAAAGCATCAGCAGCTCTATTGAATAAATCTAAAGGAGTGAGGGGCATTTTGAATGAAATTCAGGATTAAAGTCAAAAACAAGGATAATTTGTGACACGAAATGTCGTATTGAGAAATTAAATGTAGTCGAAGACTAAATAAATTTCCTAAATAATGCACGTAGTTGTACAAATTCAACAAAATTGCACGAATTGTATGCGAAAATCCAGTAAATGTAGTAAATTTTCACTAAAATATTAGAAAAAATAATTTTAAAACACGTGACGCTTCAAAATAAAATTATTTTATTGGTAAAATACACTGATTTTATTAGTAGTCGTAGACTGCTTCAATAATGTATCGTGGATACGGCAATATACTTGAGGTTTAACGTGATTAAACCACAAAAAAAATTCTTTAAATTTTAAGAAAAATGTAAAACTAAATCATATTTTCAAATTTTCAGCTTAAAGATGCTGATTTAAAAGAATATAATGGAATTGCTTTAGATACAGAAAAGCAGGAGTTAGAACAGGACAGAGTTAAAGCAACCTCTTCAACAGCACAGACGAAAACTATCTCGTCAACTGCTGTACCACCGTGTGACACAGAGGTGTTCCACGGAGACTATTTAAATTGGCCCAGCTTTCGAGACTTATTCACAGCAATATACGTGACTAATGAGAAGTCCAGTGGAAAAATTCTACCACTTGATCCAAAAAAACTAGTGGAGAAGCGAGACAAATTATCCAGCATATCCCCCTAACTGAAGTGGGTTTCGATATAGCGTGGGAAAATCTCAAATCTCAATATGAGAATAAGCGAATTCTGATAAATAACCAATTGAGAACCATATTTAATCTGCCCCAATTTTCTCAAGAATCCCCAAGTTAATTGAAAAAGCTACAAAGAGACATAAATAACGCTATTGCAGTTCTCAAGTTATACAAAATAGATATCGGATCATGGGATCCTATCTTTGTATTTCAATGTTCCTCAAAACTACCAAAATTAACTTTGTCTCTTTGGGAGCAGTTGATAGCTAAAAAGACAGAAATGCCTTCCTGGGAAGAGTTAACTGACTAACTGAAAGACTTCAAGCACTTGAGAGTGTTTCAGACATATATGGCCTACAAAGCTCACGTTCCTCTTTGCTCCAGCAGCAAAAATTTAACAGTTTTTATAGGACAAAGAACTATAAGGTCCACCACACCAAAGTGAACAGTTCCAAATGCATTTTTTTTCTTCCATGTTTTTCTTTATTTATATTTCATAAGCCCCAGCGCCAATAGGTTTTGTAGGGGCAATACTGGCAACCATCGTTATAATATTTTTACTTTACAATTTCTAAAAATATATATTTTTAATGAATGAAATAAATAGTGTTTTAACAAAATTTACGCCAGAAGTGTGTCTATGTTGGATAGCAGGTATTTTTTTAATTTGTCTTTAAACGACGAGGTTGTTTGTGTGTTTCTTAAAACCAATGGCAATTTATTAAACTCGCTTGGTCCAGCAAACCCAATTTTTTGCTTTGTAATTTCAACCCGGCACATAGCAGTATGTAGCAATCCAGATTGTCGCGTATTTCTTCCAGTCCTCTCAGAGTTTCCGCTGAAATTTATAGAACTGGATCCCCTCGTTCTTATCGATTTAAATACATATCTTAGTACGTGCTGCAAGTATAAGCCTCGTACTGGCAATATACTTTTTACAACATCCTTGTAAAGTCTTGATGTTGGATATCTTAATGGCAATTTAAAAACAACTTTTAATTGTGCACGCTCTAAATCTTTTCAAGATCTACACTCTTTACTAGCATAAATTTCTGGCATGTACGTTAGATGTGAGTGTATTAATGCCTGATATATCATGAGCATACTCTCAGTGCTCAAAAGTCGTTTAAATTTATAAAGAATACCAGTAGCTGATGAAATGTTTGACTTCAATTCGTCTATATGGCTGTTCCACAATATGTTATTTTTCATCATGATTCACAAATATCTTACCGACCAGACAACGAAGCCGACCCGGTTTTTCGACTCGCTCGCTCAGTACATTTGACCGACAATCGGCGGCGGCGCGCCGATTAGTTTACCGACTGGCGGCTTATTTTGCCATATTTTGTAGTACACAAATTGCCGTAAGTTCATATTTATATTAGGCAATTTTCCTTGCGGCAATTGTCAGTTTGATGGAGAGAGAGGTGAGCCATATGGTAACCCTTTGCCTCTCAACACCCTCTCTCACCGACAAACTGACAATTGCCGCAAGGAAAATTGCCTAATGTAAATATGGACTAAAGAAAAGTTTTTTTGAGAGATCGTGGGGAGGAAATATTCTTGATGTTTTTGTTGTTCTACTAAAACATGTAATCAGTTTGTAACTTATAAATTTATAAAGAAAAAATTGTTTAAAGTAGTAAAATTTTCAATTTTTCAGATAGATTTCGACCATGATACAATAAAAAGGTAGCAGCAACTGCGGTTTTTGTAATATAAGATTTCAAAATTTGACATTAATTCAATGCAATTGACACATTATGTTACCATCAGCTGGGCTGATAATGCTACCTTCTTACTGTATCATGATTTCGATGTTCTATTGAGCTGTATGCCGGTACTCAAAAAACACAATATTCCTTTCGAAGCAATGACAGATCTTCTTTCAGGAGTAATGTGATCATTTTGGATTTTGGAAGAATTGCGGATACGTTGGTATCCAATATCATGGAAGTCCCTAAATTCCTGTCTTGAATTATGAAAAAGTTCGAGTTTGTCACCGTCCTCCAGCAATAAGTGCCGAACTAAAATATGTATGGGTTGTTTTCGCAAAACATTACTGGTGTAATTAAATTAGTACTGTGAGAACTATAGGCAATATAGTTTAAATTTTATCCGAGAACACGCAACCTGTTCTTATGCCTAAATGTTTGAACTTTTGTATGGGAGATACAGGATGAGGTGGACCGATATAGACCATCTTCGAATTTGACATATGTATATAAGTTAGGCCTAAATCGACATCATTTAAGGTGGCTATAGAGTTTTTAAAACTTAACTTCAGTAAGTAAAATTATACTGTCGTTATACCAACGACAAGGACCCGTTGTAAAAGCTATCCTAGACATGTCACTAAACCGCACAGCTTTGAAAATTTTGAGTAGAAGTAGTAATAGTTGGATCGATATAGTGCAAATTCGCACTTGATTTAAGTGCGAAAGAAATAATACGATGCGCGGCATACTATGAATGTAGTGCCCGGACTCAGAAATTATTTTCCATCTGTCCATAGGAGAAAGTCTCAAATCCCCGATGCGCAAAGGTTGGACCAATGTCGCAATCACTCCTTTTCATATCTATGTCCGTCAGGCACTTTAGTTGGTCACCGTGGATTTTTTTGAACTTTTGGACCATGAATGAACTAAGAACATTATATCGCTGTAGACCACAAGAAGTAATCTCGCTAAAAATATTAAAGATCCTCGTACAGCCCTTATGGCCTGCGTACATAAGCTGCCTTGCCTGCTTACCTTGCATGCTTCTGATAAAAGAATAAAAAAGAGAAGGGCAACACAGTCCGAAATTTGGTCGGCCTTCTTTATTCTTTTATTTTTATTATGTCAGAAATGAAGTAGGAAACAAGGCAACCAGGTGAGGCAGCTTATGTACGCAGGCCTTTAGACTGGACTTGAACAAAAATGTTGAACTTTTGTGCAGTAGGTACCTTGTAAATTCTTGGAACTTGATGTACATACGTTTGTGAAAAATTTACGATATGCAAAGTTTCGGCTAAATCAGATAATCAACTAAAATCTATGGGCAAAATCGCAAAATCGACTACAGCGATAAAAATATCGGCGCGCGCCATCTGCAATCGAGTTAACGGCGGCGATTTTTAGCCGATTTGAGCCGATGTAATCGGCGGCGGGCTGAAACCTTAAAAAAGAGAAGCGGCGGCGCGCCGCCGACCGAACATCGACTCGCTTCCACCTCTGTTACCGACTCAGATTCAGTAATTCGAATTCCATTTATATGAACCGCCATTGTATCACCATTCTGATGCGGTCTGAATATTATAAGCTTCGTTTTCGATGAATTTAAAACAAGTTTGTTAAATCTAGCATACTCTCCCAATAATAATGAGTCGTATTCAATTTGTGTTTGAACAACCATTTCATCCTTAAATGTGTAAAAAAGACTAACACAATCGGCATACATCACCAGTTCACCAAAGCAGTTCATGTTTTTTATGTCGTTAATGTAGATTTTGAATAAAAGTGGACCCAGAACACTTCCTTGGGCAACTCCATGCTGTCACCAACTCTTACATACTGGAATCGTTGCTTTAAAAAATCTTCAAAAATAGTAAAGATTCGCGTTTGAAGCCAATATATCGTAGCTTCTTAATGAGAATGTTATGGCCTATAAAATCAAATGCCTTTGTGAAATCATAAAACACTCCAGCAGCACCTTTAAACCCGGCATCAATTCCATTGCAGACGTATTCCATGATATTGAAAACCGCTTCATCAGTACCAGAAGCTTTCTTGAATCCAAATTGATTAATATACAAGATTTTATTCTCCTCGACATAGGATGTGATTTGTTCAGAAATAAGTTTTTCAAAAACTTTATGCACTACCGATAAGATTGCAACCGGTCAAAAATCTTGCAGGCATCTAGAAATTTGTTTCTTTGGCACTGGATTTATTTTTTGAACTTTTAAAATATCAGGATATTTCCCGGCTCTAATCATATTATGAAAAATGTTCAATAGAATGTCAGCTATCTCCGATTTTCTTATAGACAGCATCTTGGGTTTATAGCATCCGCTCCGCAACACTTGTTTTGATCTAATGCGTCAATCTGTTTCACTATCTGATTCTTGAAAACCTCAGCTAAACAAAATTCGTTTGCTTCCAAAGTTAATGTACCATATATGTTGATATCATCACTGCCGTCTCGTTGTATGTTATTTCGCAATTCTACCACCGAATGTTGGAAGTAAGTGTTGAGTTTGTTAGCTTTATCAAAATCCCCTTCAATAGTGTTGCCATTCGAGACAACTAATTCTCCTGTACATGCCTTCTTTCTTCCAAGTTCATTGTTAAGGAAATTCCATACTTCCCTTATGTCTCCATTGCCTGAGCGTATGTTTCTGTTATAATAACCGTCTCTTAAACTTTTGTTGCAAAACTTAATAACATTGCTAATTCTTTTTAATCGGCTATTTATATTTCGATCATTTCGATTTATACGTCGTAATACTAGCAACTTGTTTTTATAATTTATCAAAGAAATTAAATTATCTGTGATCCATGGAGCAATACTTTGCCATTGATTCACATTCTTTGTAACAGATTTTGTACTTTGATGTGCTGCCGAACTCAGTAAACCAACAAGTGCATTACACAATTGGGATGAATCGTCAATTGTCGCAAGCGAATCTATATTTATGTCAATAACTTCAGCAAATTTCACATAGTTTACTTTTTTAATGGTCACTACTGGAGTTTCGGGCACATTAACCATATTTATACAACAACTTAACATGTTGTGATCAGAAAACCTGTTCCCAATACTATGAACTAAGACACAATTGTTATGGTTGCTGAAGACCCAATCAATGCATTTATTCGAAATTGGCCTTGTCACAAGATTGTGACAGGTTTGCATATTATGTTTCGCCAATAGATCAAACATGTATTGTTGCTGTTTCGTTTAATTGAACAAGTCAATTTTCGTATCTCCAACCAGCACAATGAACCCATTAGGCATATCATTTAGAACTCTTTCAACTTTACTCAAATGTGGCACCACTACATCAAGGTGATCTATAAAACGATGTGATTTTTAATTTTGAATTACGTATACAAATGTCTGGAAGCTCCAAAACAATCAAGTCCATATTATCCTCACTTCTTTTAACCAGTGTTTTATATTTTAAGGATGCATTGATATAAATCGATGTACCACCGAATCCATCTGACCTTTCGCAATGAACAACATTGTAACTTTCTATGTTGTAAAGTCTTGAAAATTGGCTGCTGAACCAAGTCTCTTGGATTGCAATAATTTCTGGCAATTTGTGAAGTCTAGAAATTTCATTTCTAAATTTATTAAATTTTTTTACAGAAGACACACTTCTAACTTTAACAGATAAAATATTTTAACGACGATGCAGTTGGAAGAAAAAGATAAAAAAATACATTCATCACTGAGTCAAACTGAGTCAGAAAGAAAAATTTATATTGAGAGTATTTAAAGAAACTAAGGCATTTTTAAAGAAATATAAAGACGATATAGTTATCACAAAAGCTGACAAGGGTAACAAAACCGTAGTGATGTACAAAGAAACCTACAAGAAAAGAATGAAAGATCTCCTGGATGATAAAACCACATACAAAAAAATACGCACGGATCCAACGCAAACATTACAAAGACTGGACTTATATAAACAAAATTATATTACAACTCTAGACAAATACAAACTCACATCGCATGCCTCAAACGCACCCAGACTTTATGGTCTTCCAAAGGTGCATAAGCCAAACATGCCTCTCAGACCCATATCGTCGTCAATAGAAGTGCCTTGCTACAAATTATCTAAGCACGTTGGAAATATCCTAAAAAACATGATCATTAAAGAATATAATATTAAAAACTCGTTCGAACTAAAGGAAAAACTAGATGAAATAACAATCGACGATAATGGTATCTTAGTATCCTTTGACGTGGTATCATTATTTACAAATATACCGATTCATTTAGCCATAAAAAACATAATGACACAGTGGGGAAACATTGAGAAACACACACAAATACCTAAATCAGAATTTATGAAGATCCTCCAGATCTGCCTCAACGAAAACAATTATTTTATGTATGACGGAGACTTCTACACTCAAGTATATGGAATGCCAATGGGAAATCCACTATCCCCAACAATAGCTGATATAGTTCTCGACACCCTCTTGACGCAAATAATAGATGATCTTGACAAACAAAATATAAAATTTAAGTTCTTGACGAAATACGTTGACGACATGTTTGCAATTATTAAAAACGGAGAACAAACCAAAATACTCGAAGCCTTAAACAATTACCACAATAAGCTAAAGTTCCCCATTGAATTGGAGGAAAATAACTGCATACCGTTTTTAGATATCAAAATCCACAAACAAGGCAACCAAATATACACTGATTGGTATTCAAAACCAACGGCCTCCGGAAGAATAATAAATTATCATTCAACACAGCCTATCCAACAAAAACAAAATACAGCCACCAGCCTAATTAAAAAAGTACTAAAATTGAGTCATGAACAGTTCACCAACAAAAATATAGATACAATAAAACATATTCTAAAACAAAATAATTATCCGACCAAAATAATCAATAAGCTTTTAAAGAACTCACTCTCCCAGAAAGAAACAAACAGGTAAAGATCTGATAACACCAAATATTATTCAGTGCAATACATACCGAGACTTACAGAAACTAAACTAATGAAACAAATAATGGAAGATGAAGAAATAGCGTTAGCCCACGAACCATACAAAGCGATTTCATCACTGTACACAAACACCAAAACAAAAATAGAAAAGACGGACCAAAATAATGTTGTGTACGAAATAAAATGCAACGGCAATAAAGAAGACAAATGCGGGAAACTATACGTAGGGACAACAAAACGCTGCTTAGCCACGAGAATAACTGAACACAATAACGACATACAAAAAGGTAAACAAACGACAGCTTTGGCACAACATTGCATAGAGAATAATCACGTAGCAGATCTTAACAACGTCAAGATGCTAGACAAAGAGAGAACAGAAAATAAACGATATACAATAGAGAGCCTGCGAATTCAACAGAAAATGGAACTTGCAATAAACAGAAAAGAAGATAAGGACAACACGAATGCAATTTACACGCTAGCAATATTTTAGTCGTATTTTTAACTTCTGTGATTTTAGTATTAGGACTACTGTGATATTTAGACCTATATTTAATTATTTTTGCATTTACTTTTATTTTATTTGTGTGTCGTTTTTCTAATAACCTACAATTAATTAAATTTAAATGTAAAATTGGCGAAGGATTATTTGTGAGTATACATTTTCATAATGCTGAATGAAACAGAATGTAAAAATATAAAAACTAATTATTGTTTTGTATATATATTCGTTGTCGTTGCCAGATTAATAAAAATTACCCCTGAAGATGTTAGAAAATCCCAACGAAACGTCGGGTAGAAAAATGAAATAAACAGTCTTTATTTTCATTGATTAACGAAGACCGTATAGCCCGATAAGACGAAGTCTTAAAATATAATAAACAAAAACTTGAAAGGTCGAGAAACTTTAAATTGAACATTTTTTTACTTTATTTGAAATGAATGAATTATACAAATCAATGTCTTGAAAATATTTAGAATTCATAATAAATATTATAATAATTATTAGAACAGTTTACATTGACATTTTCTAACAAATTAGTTTGGTGGCATAAATCCATCTTCATTGTTATCATCATCCACAGTATCAGATCATCGCTTATCTCTACCTCAATCAAATTGCGCAAATGTTTACCCTTTGATACGGTTTGTTTCAGCATATCATCAACATCAACCATAGATTTTATGCGAATCTGCCTTGAATTTTCATCCTTTTTACAAACACCTTCCCGCCACTAGTATATACGCGTTGGAATCCAACCGAATTAAGTGATTTTGCATGATTAAAAAGTTCCATAGTATATTTAGATACAAAATGATTTATATAAACATTCTTAGTTTCAGGATTATCTCTTAGTTTTTTTTTTCTCCTTCATGAAATTACATCGTAATTACATTACCGTCAGTCAGAACAAGGCATTACTTCTTCTTTTAGTTTCGTATTCTCTTTTTCCAATATTTTTTATTTTTATTGTGTTCTTCTTCACACCTTAAGAATGTCATCATATTGAGAGGACATAAATTTCATTGTTTTTTTCAAGTCTCTCATCTCTAACAAAAAGCTTTAATGTCTGCTTTATCGTCATTAGTCGGGACACAGTATTGACATTTAAACGGGAGAGCTCTGTCAGTAGAAAGTTTCTCAATCTCCACATTATTCAGTTGTGTACACTGAGAGTGGAGACTTTTTTGCAAATATCGCACTCTAGAGAATCATCGTTTTCCAACACTTCTGTTTTGCAATGCAAACACAGAACTCTTTTCTTTTTGTTATTAAGACTTTTTCTTTGTTTACCGGGCATTCTTCAACACTCACAAATAAACAAAACAGTCTGCTATTGAGTTAGATATTATGATTAACAAAATGTTAGCGTTTAACGAGATAAAACGATATTTTTATGAGCGCACAGCGAATGTAGCAAAAATTTACGTCTATTCCGCGTTAGGGTTGCCAGGGTCATGATTATGTAAAGGAAATCATGATTTGCGCTCATGTCCCAAATTTTTAAGTATGGATTTAAAAAATAGAATATCCATTATTGGGTGTCCAAAAACCGGGTTTCCCAAACAAAACTGTTTTCGGTTAACCGAAATTTTACATTTTTTCAAAAACCGGCTTTCGGTTTTCAAAAATTTTTAAAACCGGTTTAAACTTTTTTGTAAAATAGGTACAAAATTGCTCATAATTGATAAATATTTGATTAAAAATGTGCGGAAAGGGATAAACTAAGTATAACGTCTTCGTTATTTTATAATTACCTCATAATATCCCTGTTATTTGAGATTCAAACTCGAAGGGGACAGCAAAATTAAGACTGAAATTGTGCTCTAAGAATAGTAAATACCCTTACGTAACATTTTATTAAGTTTTGATTCTCCCTCATGCGTTGAGAACCTCAAATTATCATGCCGGAATCAAACATGCATTTTGTTGTCGTTACTCTGTACAACCTTAAATTCGACAAGTTCTTAGTTTCCTGTACTAATTCAGAAAAGTATGAGTAACGTCATTCAAACTACCATGTGATATTACGTATACGCAGTTTTTCATAGATCGTTCAGTTGAACTAGAGGCACATCTTTACATTTTACACAACATATTTTTCAACTTTAAAGGTACCTAACATTTACAACATGGCCCGTACCTAATGTTAGTTATGTTTAGCTTACTTTCAAGAATGCAATTTTAATTTAATATTAGAAATATTACTATTTTTGCAAAACCGGTCAACCGACACAAAAAACCGGTTTTTCGGTTAACCGAAAAATACGTTTTTTGCGAAAAACGGTTTCGGTTTTGTAACTCAAAACCGGTTTCGGTGTTGGGCACCCTAATCCATTGCCAAAGGGTCACATGGTGACAAATTGCACAAGCCAGAAAAGTTAGTCGGAATGTAATTCAAAGCACCATACACTCTTGCACAAATCAGACATATCGTCGGTGTCATGCTTAAGTGTTCCATACGCCATTTGCCTGATTCCAGAAAAACTCTAGTTAATGTTTAAGGCCATAAAGGATAAAAATTGTGCAATAATCCAATACTTTAAGAGCGCAGTTCTTCTTAACTAAACTAATAGAATATATCAGTATTTTTTTTCAGTCAGATATCTGTGATAGTCTAGAAATTATGGCCAATTTTTATAATTGCAAAAAGTTGTTTTATTGTTCTATGGAATCTTTTTTTTTCATGTTTTTGGCAGTTTGTGTCACATGGAACACGTTTTGTCACATTTCAACCAAAACACTTTTTGTCAATCGTGCTCCACCTCCCTTATATGAAGTGCTACTGTGAAATTTAAAAATCAGGACTTTAAATGAAAATTTTATATTTCTTATATAAATACTAGAAGAACCATTATTATAGGTTTCCTTAACATTTATTTAAGGAATTGCCTGCACTTATCACTATTTTTTGTGGTAAAAATTTCCATCGGACAAAACTGATTGATATTTTGCATTTCTAAGGTAACATAAAACATTTAAACGCGTTTTTCTTATAAAACCATTTTTGTAGGCGGTGTCCACCCTAGCTTCAAGTCGAATGGACGTTTTTGCGTATATTTATGTGGAGTTACATCAAGGTTAGGTTAGGGGATGTGCATCCACTAACTTGTGACTGCGTCACTAGGAGACCTTCCGGTCCATTGTGATCATCCAGAGGAAGTTGTTAGAAAAGTAAAGAACGAATAAATTACAAGAAAGTTTAAGAGGGGAGGAATAGTTTTAGAGAAGGAAAAAAGATTTATTTAATTTTTATTTATTTTTTTATGGTAGGCAGAATAGTTGAAACACAATTTAGGTTAGGTTGCGCTGTCCCAGCCACTTCAGATTTTTGATGATATTGTAGATTACAGCAGGTTCCACAGTTGAGTAGAAAGTTAGACTCGGTGGAAAGTGAACACCTACTAACCTATGCCGTCTACGAGCCATTGCTGGACAACGACACAGGATGTGCTCGATCGTCTCTAACTCCTCCTCATCCTCACAGAGTCTGCAGTAGTCAGTAACATCCTCATCTCATTTGATGGTATGGGCCCTGATATAGCAGTGTCCAGTAATGACTCCCGTCGTTACTCTAACTTCAGCTTTACTCAGGTTCAACAGAGAGTTCGTTCTTTTGACTGACAGAGACGGCCATATGGATCTTGCCACAATGCACCTAGGTTCATTATGCCACAATTCACTGGCTCTTTCGTCAGAGAACGTTTCAATTTTTTGAAAGAAATGACAAATGGGTGGTTTGATAGAGTCAGCGATAGCTAGATCTGTAGACTGCGATCCTCGTCTAGCTAATTCATCTGCTCTTTCATTACCCAGATAGTCGCGGTGTCCTGGTACCCAGCATAGCCGGAAGCCGTTAGTTAGCGTTCCCAAGGCTGATCTACATTTAACGACGACATCGGATTTGATGTTGCAGGATTTGATGGCTTTAAGAGCCGCTTGACTATCCACAAAGATAGTCACCGGTTCAAAGATTTCTGCATCCAAACTTTTTATCAATTCCGCTGCCTTCCAAATCGCGAAGATTTCAGCCTGGAAGACACTACAGTTGCTGTCTAGCCTGTAGGTGTACTCAAGAGATAGCCTTTCACAGTAGACGCCAGCCCCGGTACCTTCCTCCATCTTGGAACCGTCTGTATAAAAAGCCAGACCGTCCAGAGGGGGTTACTGCGGTTCCACTCGTCTCTACTAGGTCTAACGACGTCTATATCGTCAAATCTCAGGACTGGTGATATATAGTCGCTCAGTTTTCCCCGTTGGTTCACATTTATGCCTGTTTCGTTCAGAATACATCCATGCCCATAGGTACAACCGCGCCAGAGATCCTGTTCCTGCAGCCGTAGGGTACTGCGAGTTACCTGACACTCAGTGGTTTTAAGTTCAGCATTGCGTTCAGAGAAGCCTGTGGTGTGCTCCTGTTTGCTCCAGTTATGAGAATCGAGGCAGCTCTTTGTACCTTGTCAAGCCTACCGGATGTCGATTTTTGGCGCAAAGAGTGCCACGAAACAAGAGAACCATAGGATAAGATGAGTCTAACTACGGTGTTATACAACCAGTGTATAATCGATGGGTTTAGACGCCAACTTTTCCCAATAGAATTCTTACATGAATAAAGTGCAATCAATCCTTTCTTCGCCCTTTCCTCAGCATTCCTGTTCCATCGCAATTGACAGTCCAGGATTGTGCCAAGGTATTTAGCTCGGGCGAGAGCTGAAGCTGCACTCCATCCAGTGTTGGTGGTACAAATATGCCGAGCTTACGCTTTCTCGTGAACATTACCAGTTCTGTCTTGGTTGGGTTTACTCCAAGGCCATTGGTCTTAGCCCAGCGCGACAGCGTCGATAATGCTCCTTGCATAAGCTCCGAAATGGTTGACGGAAACTTACCGGAAATCAGTAGTACAACGTCGTTCGCATAGGCAACAACTTTTATACCTTGATTGTCCAGATCAGTCAAAATATTGTTTATAACAAGTAGCCACCATAACGGTGAGAGCACCCCTCCTTGGGGGTGCCTCTAGTTACTTTTTTTCCTAATTTTTGTCTCCCCAATGCTGGAGTTTATAATTCTGCTTTCTAGCATATTATTTATCCAGCAAGTTAGAGGTTCAGGTGTGTTAACTTTCTTAAGTGAGTTTTATGGACTCAAGTTCTACGTTGTTAAAGGCTCCTTCTACGTCCAGAAAGGCAGCCAAGGTAAAGTTTGAGTTTCCCATATTCCTCTTAATGAAGCCAACCACCTCATGCAAGGCAGACTCCACAGATTTGCCTTTAATATAGGCGTGTTGTGATCGATCAGTCTTTCGAGAGTCTTAAGGAGAAAGGATGATAAATTGATGGGTCTGTAGTCCTTTGGTGCAGAGTGACTAGGTTTTCCCGCTTTGGGAATGTAAGTAACTTTTACCTCTTTCCACAGACCCGGTACATATGAGAGAGTCAAACACGCCCTATAGATCTCCTCCAGGATTTGATATAAACGTGGCGATGCAAATTGAAGCATCGCCGGCGTTATACCATCTGGTCCAGGTGACTTATATGGCTTGAAAGTGTTGACAGCCCATTTAATCTTATTTCTGTTAACCACCTTATCAATGAGATCCGAATCCATAGGCTCTTGAATTTGGAGGTCGTCACATTCATTATTGACGGTGTCCTCATCCTTACAGCCTGGGAAGTGGGTCTCTGCCAAGAGGTTAAGAGTCTCGGTAGCACAGTCTGTCCACGCACCATCTTGCTTCTTGATACTTATGATGGATTTAGGGTCCTTGGAAAGTAACCTTCGAAACCTAGCTGCATCGTTGACTTCTTCCACTGACTCACTGAAATTAACCCAAAATTTGTTTTAGCTCGCTTGATCTCACTCTTGTATTTATTGAAACTCACCTTGTAGGAGTCCCAATCAATGTCGAGTTTAGTCTCATGCGCCCTGTTATACAGCCACCTGGTGGTTTTTCTAAGCTCGCCAAGTTCCTTGTTCCACCACACGGGCTGAGATTTCTTCACAGCATAGGTTAGTGGACAGGATTCCTTATGGCAACGGAGAAGAACGTCTCTAAGATTTTTAACGGTCCCATTAAGATCCTCAACTGTTTCTACATTAATATTAAGAGCCAGTTGAGAACTCGTTAGTTCCGTGTACTTATCCCAGCATGTTGTTCTTCGCGGGTTCCTATAAGGAATTTGGCGACCTCCGCCCCAAAAGACATCAAAGTATATCTTCATATGATCCGAGAAGGAACATTCTTTAGATACCCTCAAATTCCTTAGGACGGAGTCATCTAGATTAGAGAGGGTTAGGTCGATGACCTCCTCCCTATCCCTAATTTTAAAGGTTGGATCATTACCCCTGTTACATATTCGTAAATTATATGATAAAATAAAATCGAATATAGACTCACCCCTTTTGTTGGTGTCCTTGTTGCCCCATTGCAAATGGTGAGCATTTGCGTCGCATCCCAGGATCACGTTGCAGGTACCCATCATATCACCGAGCAACCGTCGGACATCCAGGTTTGGTGGGTCTGGGGCCTCAAAAGGCGGACGACAGCAGCGTGGCCATCCCCGTACCATGCTCCAGCCTAACCGTGCACATGTCACCGTTGCTGTAATTAGATAGAAAGATACGATTTAAGCCCTTTTTACCTACTATACAAGTCCTCACCTTGTCCCCCTCGGACGCGGCGAAGATGTCGAAATTGGCATTGCTTAGTCCAGAAACCTTATTCTTATAGATATAAGGCTCCTGGACTAAGACAATGTCCACTTCAGAGGTCGTGAGGGACAAGAGTAGTTCAGAGGCGGCGGCTTTGCAATGATGCGGATTAATCTGCATGGTGCGCAGCCCTTGCCGCTTCCCTACCCTTACTGAGTTTCGTGGGGTGGACTCAGTCGAAACCGAACCCATCCTGAACCGAAATTCAGTTTTCCCTCACGTTATCTAAGATAAAACTCCCCAGAGGTGTCAACCGCCACTCTTGCAACCAAACCACCATCCTCGTTACAGGGTGCTAGACTTATTACAGTCCAGTCCGACGTAGTGAGGTTGGGATTTTGCAATCTCAGCATTTTCAGCAGGAGCTCCTTATCCAAAGTAGGTGGGGCAATCCACGCGCAAAGAACCTTCCTGGACGGAATATCGGATAGGGAGACCGCCGCAAGATCAGCTCCTTCCCACAGAGCGCCAAAGCCCTCAACTGTCCGAACAAGAAAATCTCGTGACTTCTTCTTGTTCAGACAGTTAATAACCTTGACACCCTTTCGTAAGAAGGCGCTGCCGGTCTTCCTGATCTTCCTGAACTATGACAGACCGAAGACCAGTTTCAAAAAGTAACTAGTGACTGTCGCTGATTCTACCATTTGGGTCAGCTCTGTCGATGATTGCCAAATGAAGGTCTTTATCATCTGCCACTGTAACCGGTCTACTGTATGGCTTCTTGCGTCCTTGACCGTGCGCCTTGGGATTAACTTTTCCGGAGGAGGTGGATGCCTTATCTATACTCAGTTGCTTCCCCTTGGTTGTACGCTCAACAGCCGGCGCATACGAGGTTGATGGTTCAACCAGCTGAGAAGTCATCGTCTTCTTTGGTGAAGGCTGTGGACCCTCGGAGGAACGAACGCGCTTCACAAATTTATGCTGCGGGGCATTGTTCGTTCCTCCAGAAGACAATGTTTCCTTAACTGGCCTAACCATCTTTCTATTGAGACCAGCATTTCCAGCCGCTTCACCCTTGACTTTCGGAGCAGAATCGGGCTTTGAGGCAGAGTCTTTTACCGGTCGGTCATCACTAGGGGTGCCCGTAGGTTTGGGGGTGCACTCATTAGTCTTTTCCTTTACCTGTCGGTTCGGGTTAAGCTTCTGAATAGGTTTCGGCACAGCACATTTGCCAGAGGCAGTAGGCTTAGCCGACTCCACTACTTTATCCGGGAGGAAGATCCTTACTACCTGGAGCTCTCGATGAAATTCACGCGGGTAAGTTCTCTCGAACTTCCTTATGAATTTCAGCTTACCCCTGATAAGGTGGACCTCCCTCGCCGAATGCAAGTTCGCATCTCTCCCTACGAACTTGCGGAGATAGGATACAGCACGTTTATAGTGCTTCGCCGAGTGCCGACACAGGACCAGTTGGAATCAGACTTGCATCCGGTTGGGTATCAGGGCTCGCACTCCCTTTGTAAGAGTCACAGCAATCTTTCTGTGTAGACTTGGCCGGGATCATCGTGGTGTCCAGCTCATCGTCAGTCCTCACAATGCTCATGCGGTACAAACCTATCCAGCTGGTCGAGGAGTTCCCTACTTTGCCTCTCTAAACTGTCATGAATAGTTCTGAGGGTCCCGTGAAGGTCGTCCCCTCCCACAACTGCGGTCCTGTCTGCCGTAGACTGACTTTCACCAGCCCTGGCTAAATCGACGACACATGGCTTGTGGTCACACCAACGCTTGCCGCCGGTACTGGGTTATTAACTCCCTGCGCCGTAACTTTATTTCTCCTGTTCTTTCTACCCCTTTTAATTAATTTATTTAAGGGAACTACCCCGATCCAATTTTTGGTCCACGAGGGGTCCGAAGACCCCCAGGGTCTCCACGATGTGTGGGGTCGGGTCCGGCTTTGGTTGCCCAAAGACGGCTCCGACTCCACACATTGCAGTGACCCCCTTCCCATCCACCAGCCGGGAAGACGCGCCTGGTAGGAGAATGGCAAACTCCCCCAGGGGAGTTACATCAAAGTTTTGTCTTTAAACTAGGGAGTTTTTGTTTAAACCATTGATAAATGTTCGTTTTCATATAACAACACAATATTCAAAAATATTTGGATTTAGAAACTATAATTCTTCAGTTTTTAAAACAAGTCCTTTAAAACAACTTGTTCCATACGCCACATTATTCGTAACTTGGCATAAATGGGCAATTTTTTGTTCCAAACGCCATCATTTTTGGTGCGGAACAATTCGTTTTTGTCTCTTTTTTTTCTATACGCCAAACGACATGGATATGGAACTAAAAAGTTCAAAGTTGTTATGTTCCATACGCCAGGCTTTATGGATATGGAACAAAACCACAAGATTTTTTAGGTTTTCTCAGAAACTAAAAGAGATAGAGAAAAACCGACCAAAAATCTGAAAGAGCATGGTTCAAAATCTTGTAAGGTACCTTTATCTCAAATTGTCAAAAATGGCGAATGGAACACATAAGCATGACACCGACGATATCCCAACAGGGAAATAATAAGACGAGATAATCGAAAAAGTTTCTCAATCTTCTCAAACAACCATACAGTCCATAAATTCGCGTCAATCATCCGAAAATTTAAGAATATTTCATACTTCTGTATCAAGCAAGACAATGTTGGCCACCGCTTGGGTGACAATCATCAGAAATGATATATCTCATCGAGTTAGAGCACTGATAGATACCCTGCCCGGATGATTCCTTTGTCTCGGAAAGGATACAAAAATCATTGAAATTGCCTACCATGCCGATTGCGGCTGATATTAGTGGTCTGGGAGGCAAATGCGTATCTAGATGTAACAAAGTAGCGGCGTTTACTATTTCTTCAGTGGTAAACCCAACATTTTCGGTCGATATCGATGCCTTGGTTGTCCCTGATATTACGGGAAACGTTCCTACTCATTCCTTTAATCATGTTAACAGAAAAAGATTACCAAAATTACAAGTTGCTGACCCAGAGTTCTACAAAAGAGCCCCAGTGGATATCCTCATAGATTAGGAAAACAGACGATTAGAACTTCTCATTGCACGAGAGTGTCAATCGACAAGCAATTGGCCCGGATTTGGGAGATAGAGGAGGTCCCTTCAAAACCAAATATCTCTAAAGAGGACAAAATTTGTGAAAATATTTACACAACGACAGTGTAAAGGAACAGCGATGGGATCTACATGGTCAATTTGCCCTTTAAATCGACATCGATTTCTGACCCATGTTTTTATTTGCCTCATCATGGCGTATACAAGCCAGAAAGTTCCACAACAAAACTCCGAGTAGTTTTAAATGGATCATGCCCAATGGCATCTGGCAAAAGTCTTAATGACTTGTTGTATGTAGGACCTACATTGTAGGTCCTGTCCTACAGAAGGATATAATTTTCTTAATCTTAATCTTAAAAAAGGCGTATGTACAGATATGTCTTCAACGCGGACAGATCGAAAATGTATAAACAATTTCTGATCAATCCCAATCATACCACTTTTCAGAGAATCGTATATCGTTCTTTCCCTGACGAGGAAATTAGAGACTATAAGTTGAAAATGGTCACGTTCGGTCTCAATTGTGCATACTTTGAACATTGCTTCAACTGGCCGACGAAGGAGAGCATAGATTCCCCATAGGTGCAAACATCTTAAGAGAAAATATGTACGTTGACGATGCGCTTGAAGGTACGCATTCTATCTCTGAGGGGATTGCTGCGAAAGAGACATATTAAAGTCTGCAGGATTCCATAAACGAAAATGGACATCAGACTATAGAGAAATAATCCAACATCAACCCCGAGACCATCTGCTCAACGTAGAATTCCTAGACTTTGACGATAAGAGCACGGCAAAGAATCTAGGAATAAGATGGAATGCTGCCACAGACAAATCTTACATCGTAACAGAAAAGATTCGAATTAGTATTGTCAGTTATAGCCCGTCTCTTTGACCCCTTGGGATGGTTGGCGCTGGTAATAATCACGGCAAAAATATTTATGCAACAACTGTGGTTAGATGATATTTAGTGGATTACAGAATTAGTTAATGCATTTTTGCCTCAGTTAAGCGTCGAAAAATATACTCTGTGTCTCTGGTCGGACTCCACAATTTTTCTAGCATGGCTTAGAAAACCATCGTTCACATGTACAATATTTGTTGCCAACAGAGTGGCCAAGAATCAAGACATGATGAGTGATAACTGGAGACATGTTTCTACACACGACAACCCCGCAGATCTATCAACCCGGTGGGTGGCTCTTTTAGAGTTAATGGAGAGAGATATGTGGTGGTTCAGACCAAGCAGGCTCCGTAAGTATAAACAGTTCTGGCCCTCAACTATTACCATTCCGGAGATACGTCTGCAAATGAAAGCATCACAAGAACATGTCCCGGATCCACATAGAAAGGATAAGTAAGTTTTCCAAATTTGCGGAGTCGTCACAACCTCGAAAAGAGTCTGAAGTAGACAAAGAAGATCCGGAAAGACACTTGGACCACCTTCACCGTTTCAGCTCAGCTGTACATGCGTTTGGATACCTAGAAAGGTTTATAAGAGGCCTTCATCCTGCTACAAGACAAAATTGTCTTTCACTGAGTTATTCGCTGGTCGGAAACATCTCATCACGCTGTCCCAGAAGGCATACTTCCCGGAGGAACACGAAGCATTATCCCAGAGGAAACCACTTAATAATAGTAGTCATCTTTTAACTCTGACCCCCTTTATGGATCAGTATGGAATTATTCGTGCTAACGGTAGGCTAGGATCAACAATGTCGATGTCTTATAGCGAAAGACATCCCTTCATTCTGTCCCCGAAGAGCAAGTTTACAAAACTCTATGTTTCGTTTATCCACGAGATGACTAGACATGGTGGACCCCAACTGATGAAGGCTACTATACGTCTAGAATGTTGAATAATCCGGGGAAAGAATCTGATAAAGGCACATATCAATAATTGCGTCAAATGCGTTCTGGCCCGAAAGAAGCTACAAGGCCAATTAATGGCAACCCTTCCCCCAGAAAGGACAACTATGCCGGGCCATTTGATCTGAAGACCTTTTCCGGTCGGGGGTGCCGCATAATTAAGGCTAACTTTGTCTATTTGTGTGCTTTGCTACCAAAGCCATCCATTTGGAAGCAGTAAGCGATCTAATTTAATTTTATTTATTTGTATTTGACTCCTACACAACAAGATTAGAATCTTATAAATTACAGTGTAGGATTAAAATGTGAAAAACATGTCCATCTTAAATTTAAAGTATTACATGTATGTGAGATCAATAAAAGAATCATAAAAAACGAAATTAAAAACGACATTATAAAGAAGATAATCAAATTGGAAGTTATTACAATTTAATAATTGGTGAAGACAATAATTGAAAAAGAAAGTTAATATATGAACTGAAAACAAGAAAATCATATGGTTACACTCGTCGGATCGTTTCCAAATGTTAGAAATAGTTCTTAATTTTATAGTTACGGATGCCTTGCAATTCGTGGGGAAGAGAATTCCAGAGACTTACAGTGCTTATAAAAAATTGCAATCTGATACAAGGCTCTGCCGTCTCAATGATTTAATTTTTTTACCTCTATTAGATCTTCCGCATTTTAGACGTTCAAAGAGATATTTAGGTTTTCCGTTATAGACAACTTTCTGTAGGATTATTAGGGCTTTAATGCAGAGAAGAGAGTTTAAACTGATGCCATACAGGGATTTACTCTATTGCGAAATATGCTCCGTTCTACGCAAGCCATAAACATAGCGAATGATACTGTTAAAAGCCACATTCAGTTTGCGTCTACTCAGGGAGTCGCAGTTCGCAAAGAGCTCGCAGCCGTAAATTAATCCTGGAACTAAGTATGTTTTGGCCAGTAGACATCTTATATTAATTGGAGTAAATGACTGAGTAAGCCATAGAGCACGTAATGTAGCATAGGTATTGCCCACTGCTTGATTAATATGGTCTGTCCAGCTTAAAGAGGAGTTGAAGGTTACGTCCTGTATTTTTGCGCTCTGAAGAATTGCAATATTTTCAAGATTTAGGAAAATTTCAATGTTTTCTATGGTGAAATTTTTCCTTTTGTGAATAGCTAAACACATAGATTTTTTAGGATTTAAGGCAAGACCGTTTGCGATGGCCCATTTGCAGACTCTGTTAAGGTCGTCGTTTAGGTTATTAATGCACCGACTGATATCGTCGACAGAACTGCTCAGGTATATCTGAACATTATCAGCGTACATGTGTATTCGACTGTGCATTAGTTGAAGGGGTAGGTCATTAGCATATAAAGAGAATAAGAGTGGGCCAATAATAGACCCTTGAGGGACTCCTTTCTTAACTATCAAAAGCATTGATATAGAGTGGCCGTAGTACACAGACTGTGGCCGATCGGATAAATATCCAGCAAAATGTTCGATGACAAATCATGAGTTGAATCATGGGTGCAAGTGATCTGGCATGTCATCTTTTTGTCATTTTCACTCATGAATTTTATATGAGCTTGACCCCCAAAGGATGTCGTTCTTTTTTGGATTCCTAGCATGTCATTTTAACCAATGCGTTGACATGTCATTTTCACTAATGCTTTGACATATCATTTTAACCAATGCATTGTCATGTTATTTTCATCAATGCTTTGACATGTCATTTTAACCAATGCATTGACATGTCATTTTCACCAATGTTTTGACATGTCATTTTCACCAGTGCTTTGGCATGAAATTTTCATGTCTTGTTTGAAAAATGAAAGCTGTATTTAAATATGATTTTCATGACAAACAAAACTCTTTATTAATTCAAACGAAAACATACATGAAATAATTACAACCAATTTATAAGCAAAAAATTATATAAAAAATTGCAATTTATCATCGTCGATGTACCGCAATAGAGTTTACTTCCTCCGCTCTCCGTGTATTACTTTCAATTGTATAAAAAAACTTGGAAATTTATAGTACATATTTCATTTCGGGAAGAACTGACATCGCTACGTAGGGATCTACAAATCGACTTGCTGTTTAGGAATCTCTAGAGAATCATTTGTAACGAAAGGAAACGAGGGACTTTTTCAGGAAAATATCATTTATGCGTTATTCATATATTCCTTTTCGTATACGTCAAATGAAATATTACCTGAAATCCATTGGATTTTTTTGACCTTTAAGCTATGGAATTGACAGTTGAAATCGACTGGATTTCGTAAATGTAAACTTACTATATGTGAGATTTCGAAGAGACAAGAAATTTTTATAATACCTTTTTATTGCAGTGTCTGAAGGACGTTTCGAGCTAGGTACAACACCAATAGTTTAGAAGTCGTACTTGTATGAAATACGGGAAATATGAGACAACATTATGACGAGAGTTTTGACAACTTTGGTCGCGATTTTGAGTCTCCGACAACATCAAACCTATTGTAAATAGTAAACCTTATATAGCTTTACTAGCAAAATGCCCGATACTTCGTATGCGGAAAAGAAATAATATTCAAATAAACATTTAATATGGTGAACACTGAACATTTTTATGTACTTATAGCTATTTAAATTGATATTTAATTTCTTTCAAGTACTGTTCGTGCATGTTTTGTTCGAATCTCAAAAAAAAGACCTCTTAACTTCAACAGCGACCTACATTTTAAATTTCAGTCCGAATTTTGGAATTTGTGATATCAAAATGTAGAAAACCGATCAATTCCCCGGTCAGGCAAGATCAAATTTTCGAGGGTTGCAAAATACCCCTCAGTAATGTTGGTGACATTTACTGAGTATTTCAGTCATGTATAACTTCTCTACAAATGGTGTCGTAAGGCACGCCGTTCGGACTCGGCGATAATCAGTACGTCCCATATCATTGATCTAATATGAATCGGGGTGCACTCATTGATATGAGAGAGTCTGGGATGTTTGTGAAACAATTATTACATTATTTAGAAACCGAATTCGTGTTAACATAGAAACAATAGAACATTATTCAGTACAATTTTTAGAATCCAGAACCTTAGCTCATTAGCTTGTTACAGTTTTAGCTCTACTTGTTCACCCAATGTCAATAGTATTACATGTGGAAACCTTTCATACATTTAAAGGTGGATTTTAATAAACATTCTGATCCAATCTCAACAGTGATCCTCACAACAAATTTCAATTATCGATTCACCCAATACCAGTGCTTCAATATTTAGTATTACTTAATACTCCTAGTACATTTATTGTACGACCACTTCTAAAAATGAACCTGTCAAATAGATAATATACCTATTCCTTAGCCCAATACCAAATTGATTGCAATTTTGTACTTTTCAACACTAATTATATTATTCCAGCTTCATTGCTACACCAAAGTCAAATTTAATACCATTGTGTATTTCTCAATAAGTCAGCCAGCCCTAAGCCTAATTTCAGAATTTGTATGCATTTAAAAAAAAAAAATTCTTATCTAAACACCAACACCATCCCTCAACAACAATTCGAAATTCCACTTTATCCCTTCAACGCCAAACTGGTACCAAATTCAGTACCTATAATATGTATAAGTTAAAAAACTACTGCCTTTTATCCAAAACATAATCGCTACCGCAGTTTAGTATTTTTCGTATACATAAGTACGTACACATAATATCGAATTTCGCAATTTCAACTCTACTAATTTACACAATAACAGTTTGAACCAAATTCTGTGCCATTCAACCCTACACATCAAGAGGATCCATAATACCAAATTTCCGAATTCCATCTCTATTCATAATACCATTAATACTTTTCGTATGAAAGTACGAATTTCAATAACTATCTCCAACAGTAATTCCAAATTTCGGGATACTACCCTATCCGTCCACCTAAAACTAAATTGTACGAAATTAAGTACCATTTAGTACTTTTCGTAACCATAAGTACGAACTTCCAAACCTATCTCAGTCCTACACTCCAACAGTAATCTAAAATTCAGGATTCCAGCTCTCTCCGTTCACCCAAATATAAATTGTACCAATTTAGTACCACTTAGTACATTCCGTGCCCATAAGTACGAATTTCCAAAACTTCCTTAACCCTATACTCCAACAATAACCTTAACTCGAAATTCCAGGATTCCTGCTCTATCCATTCACCCAAATCCAAATTGTACCAAATTCACGACCGTTTAGTACTTTTCGTACAATATTTCAAAACTACCTCAATCTTATACTCTAACAATAATAATAATTCAAAATTTCAGGATTCCACCTCTACCCATTCACCCAAATCCAAATTGTACCAAATTTAGTACTTTTCGTACACATAAGTACGAATTTCCAAAAATAACCCTCATATCTCAATCCTACTCTTCAATAGTAGTCTTAATTTTAAAATTCAAGTTTCCAGCTTTATCCGTTCACTCAAATCCAAATTGTACTAAATTTAGTAGACTTTAGTACTTTTCGTACACATGAGAACGAATTTCCTTTCATAAACACCACCTCCCATCCTTTATTTCCATACCAAATTTCAAGATTCTAGCTATAGCCGTTCAAAATATACAACTGGTACTAAATTTTATAACTTTTAGTACTTTTCGTACACTTCTAGGTCGAAATTCCAAAAACCCTTTGGTACATCTCTCTAACTCTCCACCAGTGACCCTCATCCCAAATTTCAGAATTCTAGCTTTTCCCGTTTGCCTAATACAAGGGGTACCATATTTAGTACTTTTCGTACCCTTCCAGTTCGAATTTCCAAAAACCGAGCTTATCTCATGCCTACATACCAACACCAACCTACACTCAAAATTTCAAGCTTCTAGCTTCATCCGTTTCGTCTGGGCATTGATTATAAGGCAGTCAGCCATACAAATGAGACACTTTTTAGTACATTTTAGTGCTTTTCGCATCCTTCTAGGACGAATTTCCAAAAACCCAGCCTTATCGAGCACCTTCGCCCCAAGATTAACCCTCACACAAAATTTCAAGATTCTAGCTTCAGCCGTTTCGTCTGAGCGTTGATTATTAATCAGTCAGCCACACAAAAAGCACCATTGTTAGTACATTTTAGTACTTTTCGCACCCTTCTAGGACAAATTTCCAAAAACCCAGCCATATCGGGCACCTTCGCCACAAGTCTAACCCTCACCCAAATTTTCAAGATTCTAGCTTCAGCCGTTTCGTCTGAGCGTTGATTATTAGGCGGTCAGCCACACAAATTTGACAATTTTTAGTACATTTTAGTGCTTTTCGCACCCTTGCAGGACGAATTTCCAAAAACCCATCCTTATCGAGCACCTTCGCCCCAAAACTAACCCTCACACAAAATTTCAGGTTTCCAGCCGTTTCGTCTGGGCGTTGATTATTAGGCGGCCAGCCACACAAATTTGAAAATTTTTAGTACATTTTAGTGCTTTTTGCACCCTTGTAGGACGAATTTCCAAAAACCCAGCCTTATCTAGCACCTTCGCCCCAAGACTAATCCTCACCCAAAATTTGGGAATTCTAGCTTCAGCCGTTTCGTCTGGGCGTTGATTCTTAGTCGGTCCCCCACACATATTTGACCATTTTAGTGCTTTTCGCACCCTTGTAGGACGAATTTCCAAAAACCCAGCCTTATCTAGCACCTTCGCCCCAAGACTAATCCTCACACAAAATTTGGGAATTATAGCTTCAGCCGTTTAGTCTGGGCGTTGATTCTTAGTCGGCCCCCCACACAAATGGTAAGATTTTTAGTACATTTTAGTACTTTTCGTACCCTTCTAGGACGAATTTCCAAAAACCCAGCCTTATCGAGCACCTTCGCCCCAAGACTAATCCTCACACAAAAGTTGGGGATTCTAGCTTCAGCCGTTTCGTCTGGGCGTTGTAGATCTGTCAGTCATCACTTTACTCTTTTATATATATATATATGATCACTATTTCTATAAATTTACTTTACACATGTATCAAAAATGTTAGACTTTTATTTAAATTTACTTTGCACTTTATTATCTCAAATTTTAAGGAATTAGGTACTCCAAATTAAGAAAATTACGTGCTCAAAGTTGTCAATCAATCCAAAAAGAATGATTAAAACACTTATGTAGAATTTTACACAAACACTGTAGCCAATATTGAAAATTTGTACAAGATCATATTAAAAACCATCACTTCGTCTAAAGTTAACGAAACAGTGGTTTCGTTTGGGCGTTGATTATTAGGCGGTCAGCCACACAAATGTGACCATTTTTAGTACATTTTAGTGCTTTTCGCACCCTTGTAGGACGAATTTCCAAAAACCCAGCCTTATCGAGCACCTTCGCCCCAAGACTAATCCTCACCCAAAATTTGGGAATTCTAGCTTAAGCAGTTTCGTCTGGGCGTTGATTCTTAGTCGGCCCCCCACACAAATTTGACCATTTTTAGTACATTTTAGTGCTTTTCGCACCCTTGTAGGACGAATTTCCAAAAACCCAGCCTTATCGAGCACCTTCGCCCCAAGACTAATCCTCACCTAAAATTTGGGAATTCTAGCTTCAGCCGTTTCGTCTGGGCGTTGATTCTTAGTCGGCCCCCCACACAAATGGTACCATTTTTAGTACATTTTAGTACTTTTCGTACCCTTCTAGGACGAATTTCCAAAAACCCAGCCTTATCGAGCACCTTCGCCCCAAGACTAATCCTCACCCAAAATTTGGGAATTCTAGCTTCAGCCGTTTCGTCTTGGCGTTGATTCTTAGTCGGCCCCACACAAATTTGACCATTTTTAGTACATTTTAGTGCTTTTCGCACCCTTGTAGGACGAATTTCCAAAAACCCAGCCTTATCGAGCACCTTCGCCCCAAGACTAATCCTCACCCAAAATTTGGGAATTCTAGCTTAAGCAGTTTCGTCTGGGCGTTGATTCTTAGTCGGCCCCCCACACAAATTTGACCAGTTTTAGTACATTTTAGTTCTTTTCGCACCCTTGTAGGACGAATTTCCAAAAACCCAGCCTTATCGAGCACCTTCGCCCCAAGACTAATCCTCACCCAAAATTTGGGAATTCTAGCTTCAGCCGTTTCGCCTGGGCGTTGATTCTTAGTCGGCCCCCCACACAAATTTTACAATTTTTAGTACACTTTAGTGCTTTTCGCACCCTTGTAGGACGAATTTCCAAAAACCCAGCCTTATCGAGCACCTTCGCCCCAAGACTAATCCTCACCTAAAATTTGGGAATTCTAGCTTCAGCCGTTTCGTCTGGGCGTTGATTCTTAGTCGGCCCCCCACACAAATGGTACCATTTTTAGTACGTTTTAGTAGTTTTCGTACCATTCTAGGACGAATTTCCAAAAACCCAGCCTTATCGAGCACCTTTGCCCCAAGACTAATCCTCACACATAATTTGGGGATTCTAGCTCCAGCCGTTTCGTCTGGGCGTTGTAGATCACATCATCACTTTACTCTTTTATATATATAGATAAATAAAAAACAAAAACATCATATTTAATGGATCGATGAAATGGGTTCAAATGCTGATAAAAAGATCGGATTTGACACGGCTTCTTTTACACGGGTTCAAATGCTAATGAAAAGATCGGATCTTTCACGACTTCCTTTGCATGGGTTCAAATGCTAATGAAAGATCGGATCTTTCACGACTTCGTTTGAACCAATGCAAAAGATGACATGAAATCACGTCATCGCATAAACCACTTCCTTCAAATTTTGCTGGGTAGCTCTGAATAAGATGTATCGAGGACTGAGAAAAGTTAAGTTATTAAAATTACGCAGTTTAAGGCAGAGGTTGCTATGGTCGAAAGTGTCGAATGCCTTAGAATGGTCTAATAGAACCAGAAAACATACCTTGTTATCATCGATGTCGCTTCTTATTGATTCTGAAACATCTATTAGTACTGATACGCAACTGTGACCGGAGCGGAATCCTGATTGCACTTTTGTCAGTAAAGATTCACGTTCAAGGAATTCCGACATCTGTATATGAATTATTTTTTCAAAGACTTTTGAGAGATAAGGAAGTATTGCAATGGGTCGAAACTCTGAATTAAGCTTGGTACTGGTATGATCTTTGCATGTTTCCAAATGGTGGGGAATACACTGGTGATTAAAATTGTATTAAAAAGGTGAGTGAAGTGAGGTAGTAAACGCGGGATTAGGATTCGAATAAACTTAGGATCAATTTCATCTGGACCTATCGCGTTCGATTTGACACTGGAGAAACAGCTCAGAACTTCTAGATGTGTGACACATCGAAACTCAAATATTCCCTTCGAATGTATGTCATCATCAGACGTGTAGAGAAGGGGATCTGCATACGTAGTTGGTATATTGACGAAAGTTTTGTTAAGATCGTCTACGTCGTCTATACCAGTATAAGAATTCTGTAACTTTTATCGATTAAAAAGTTGGTTTTTTGAGCTTGAGGTCATTAGTTTGATTTTTATTTTTCCAGTTTTATTATCCTTATCTGGATGTCTTAGTAATCAGAAATAAAGACAATGGTATCGATTTAAACTGGTACCAGAAGCCCACGGCATCTGGGAGATTAATTAACTTCTACTCGAAGCACACAAAACGAACAATCATCAATACAGCTAAAAATCTTATAAACAGAGTTCTAAATATAAGTGACAAGAAATTCCACGACGAAAATAAAACAAAAATTGAAAACATATTAGACATGAATAACTTTCCTAAGCATATGATAAAATCCTTAATTAACAATTACAAACCTAGAACACCAGAACCAACAGATATAAAACCGGACAAGATTTATAAATCACTGATATATGTACCAAATATATCAGAAAGATTTGAAAAGTCTGATATATATGACAAAAATAAATACACAATAGCACATAGTTCATATCATACAACCAAATCAATGTTCAGTAACTTAAAAAGCAAAATTCCAAAGATGGACAAAAACAATGTTATTTATAAAATCGAATGTGGTGGCAACGATGAGGAAACATGTGGCAAACTCTATGTCGGCACGACAAAAAACAAATTAAAAACTCGCATGTCGGCACACAAATCAGACATAAAATTGAGGAATACAAATATAACACAGAAGACAGCGCTTGCAGAACACTGTAAGCATAATAACCACTCACCAAACATCGACGAGGTGAGAATATTGCAAACAGAAAACAATTACAACAAAAGACTCACACTAGAGATGCTACACATAAATAGCTTAACAACAACAAAAAGAATAAACCACAAAGCAGATACGGACAACACAGCTTATTGTTACAGGCAGCTTACACAGAGAAGAGATCGAGTAATTAGTAAATAACATCCAGTGCGATAATAACTCTTGACGACGGTAGACATGCTACGCTAGTTTTAAGTTTTATTGTTAATGATATTTACACGTAAGCGATCTTTTATTCTCCTGTGATTATACAAACAACAATTATTTATTTATACATTTTATTTAGTTTGTAACAATTCTGTGATATAGATTATAAGTCGTACTTTATTATTATTACTTTTGTTTTTCATTTTGTAGATAAAATTAAACTCCCTGAAGATGGAATTCAAAGAATTCCGAAATATTGGATAATAAAACTGGAAAAATAAAAATCAAACTAATGACCTCAAGCTCAAAAAACCACTTCTATTTATTTAAAAACAGAAAGGTCAAAGAAAACAATAAAAATAGTTATGATTAAAAAGTTGTTAAAATTTCTTTTGTTTTTGTAACAACTACAAAACAAACAAATGAAATTGTTCAGTATAGGAATTCTGTAACTTTTATCGATTAAAAAGTTGTTAAAATTTCTTTTGTTTTTGTAACAACTACAAAACAAACAAATGAAATTGTTGTAAAATAAACAATGAGTAAAGTTGTTAAAAAGTTACGGAATAGGGGGGCAGGGTTCATTTTTAAGTGTGATTAATTTATTTCTGATGGGAACAGTGGCGTTGTACAACAGAAGTAGGTTATTTTGCAGGAATTGGAGTTGTTGATCAGCTGAAATTAGGGTATATATTTCATTCCAATTTGATTTGCAAAAATTTATCCTCCAACTCATAGTAACAGATTCCTATAGTCACGAAACGAATATGTTTGATCGACGGTAAATGCATTAAAACTGTGTGAAAGGAATATTAGATATGAAAGGAAAACTTGATCATAGAGCAGAATATTGGAGGTGTTATTTACAAAGAATAGGTCTAACAAAGTATAAACTGTTGAGGAGAAGTGGATGGGTATCGTGTTATTGACTGCATACAAACCCAACGCTAGCATGTTGTTTGTCAGAAGGGAGTTAGCAATTATATTAGAGTTAAAATCGCCAGTGAGTATATCACTATACCCCAGAGATATACTTTCAAGAATTTCTTGTAAGGGATCCAGATCAATAAAACTGTATGGACGATAAATACATCCTACTAGCATTTTCTTATTATTAGATTTGAGTTCTATGAATATAAATTCAATATCATCACCCGTTTTTGACTTTAATATGAACTTCGCATTTAATTTGTTTTTTGCAATAATGGCTACTCCGCCGCCACGGCGCTCTCTGTCAGATATAAACAGAGTATATGCCTGAAGATTAATAAATGCATCTGGAATAGAAGAGTTGAGCCACGTTTCAGAGACAAATATCAAGTCCATTCCTGAGTTTTCGAATATATATTTAAATTCATCTGATTTATTTACTAAGCTTTGCGCGTTTATGTGACATATGTTAGCGCCTTTCCGTTGTCTGGCTAAATTCTGACAATATTTTTGGTAGCGTCACTGGAATCTATTTCAGTATTACCGAATTGCATCATAATTAAAAGTATAGAGATAGAATAGAGGGGCATCAGTATGGAACATAGCTAAACATTTTTGCATCCAAACTGTTGATATATAAAACTGATTGGTGAAAAAGTGTAACGGTATGATGGAGCTTAATATAAAAAAAGTAATTGAAGTATGAAATAACATTATTGACAATTAAACATATGGGTAAAAAAGATATGTGTAAGAAATATAAGCGTAAAAGAGTATCCTGTGCTTTAATTGCGATTCTATTGAGGATGTGGTTCCATGATGGGTCCCTGTTCCGTCCTCCGAAATTCATCAAGTATTTTTTTGGTGGTAGACACATACAGAATCGCTGTTGTTGAGACTTCTGATGTATACAATACCACGAAAAGTATACGCTGCTTGTATTAGGCCTTTTTTCTTTAGTCATATGGCCTCTTGCAGAAAATGAAAGTTCGTGTTTGAGATGTTCTCGTTTATGTAAAACTGGGTATTTGACTTGAACCCGATGAAACTCAGCGTTAATTTATTGTTATTGGCCTTCTTATAGCCGTTGAGGGACTTGAGGAAAGCGTTTTTGTCATAAGGTGACATAAATTTGACTATTATGACACCATCGGGCGAATTAACGTTTTTCGTATTGTTTCGGTATTGAAGACGATGTACCGATTTAATTCGAGGAGCAGCAATATGAAAAGAGTCGCAGATATTACGGAATATATCCATCAAATACTCTTTTGTATCTAATGGAATTCCATTTAATCTTATTTCACAAGAAACGTGCGCATTTTCATGTCTGAGAAGTTCAATGCGAATTTCTTCTAGCTCTTTGTTTAAAGGTCGAGAGTCATGGTCAGCTGCAGCCTTTTCAAGTTCTGACACTCTTTCATGGATATCGTTACATTGGTGTATAGGTCCGAAAGTTTTGTGTCGAACTCTTTCAGTATGAGATTTTCAGCATCTGTGAGCATTTTTTTGAGCTGATTTTCAGTTTCAGTGAGCAACGTTTTAAATTGACTCATTAGTCGGTCGCTTAATTTACTGAAGCGGTCATCGATCATTTGCAATATTCGAAATGGGGAGTCAGTCGTCCGCGGTGTTTTTGACGAGTTACCATAAGAACGGCGAATGAGGCTGTCTCTGTCACGTTTCGGTGCTCTAGCGTCTCTAATTATGACATTATTTTCCATCGAAATATTCATATGTGTGATATCGGCTTATCGGAAACCCCAATTAAGAAAAAAAGGCTACTCACAGGGTGTTAAATAAAAAGGCAATCTTGGTTCGAGAGAAAAACTGTTGGTTCCAGAGAAAGTCGTGGCAGACTTTTAGTCGTAAGATTGTTCACAATGATTACGACGGTTTTATTTACGAGAAAAATAAAGTATACTTTTCGGTGCAATAGGATATTTTAATAGTCTTTTAGACTTAGTTACTGTTATTAAAATTTTTTGTGTTTGAAAAGCTTTCAATGACTGTTATTAACACTGTCTTTATTGATGGGAACAATTTTGTGTTGATTGATTTCTTGTTGAATTTGACACTTAACGGAGGAATAAAATTCTGGGTAAAGCACTCTCACAAATGTTCCCTTTTTCTCACTCTTGCTCTGTTTGTATTTTTATTTTTGTTTTGCAATTTCTTTGACGATTTGTTAAAAGGAGGAAATAAATATTGTAAATAATTACACCTTTAGGTATTCCACAGAGTTAGTTTTTAGATTATTGATTACAGGGTGTTACGCCAAATTACTTGGATATTAAAGTTTTTCTTGTAATATCGGCTTTGTGTTATAAACAGCGGAAATTAGCAGAGCTTAGAGAAACACGTCCATACGCATCGACGTCCACACGCGGCATTCATGGCAGCATTGACAAGGTTCGTTTCGCGCCGTGGCTCCCCCCAGTAAGATATTTTCCGACAATGGTCGAAATTTTGTGGGTGCTGCCCGAGAAATCCAAGAAAATTTCAAAAAGGTTGTCTCGGAAGTTAAGTAAGCGGCCCTATTACGATACGGTCAGTAGCAACTCGACTCGCATTTCATTCCCTCTTCTTCTCCACATATGGGAGGACTATGGAAGGCGAGTGTCAAGAGCTGTAAGATGCACCTCAAGAAGATTGTGGGACAAATTCACTACACGTATGAAGAGTTCAGCACAATTCTAGCAGCCTTTGAATCCTGTCTAAACTCACGTCCTCTGGCCGCACAATCGGATAACATCGACGACTTGACAGCTTTTACGCCCGGCCAATTCCTAATTGGGTCCTCTTTACTGTCCCCAGCCGAACCGGAGCAAATTCCCTCTAAAACATCTCTTCTAAATCGGTGGCGGAACCTGAAAGTAGTACAACAAGAAATTTGCCACCGGTGGAAGTCAGACTACTTTAAGGAGCCAAATAAAAGAAATAAATGGAAACGTCCAGTAAATAACCTGCGAATAAATGACCTAGTGGTCTTGTCCCAGGAAATGGGGAGCCCTAATGAGTGGCGGTTAGGACGTGTTGTGCAACTATATCCTGGCCCCGATGGGCATGTGAGAGTCGTTGACCTAAGAACATCTTCAGTCAGAACATCTTGGTACGGCCATCACACTCTCCTTCACGCTTTGGACCATACTAAATCCCAATGGCTTCAGATGACGGCCCTAGCCCTGATGCACCGTCCTGGGGTGGACAAACGAATCTTAATGGACCCGAATAGCACAGATGGCTACCTCGTACATGACGCCATTTTGCCATTTGAGATCGAGTCGAGCGTGGACCAGTATGAAGTCCAATTGACGGACCGCCACAGCGAGGTTAGAACCCTTAGTCTGAAATTGAAAGTGAAGCTTAGGGCAAAGCACTTCACTCCGAAAGCCCATTGTGTCCCCGACGCGGTGTGGAAGAAATACGACATAGAAGATGGTCATGTTGTGTTGTGGTGGGAAAGGATCAATCAAAATACCTTGGGATTGCCCCAGGAATATAAGAGCATACCTTATGTTCAAAATAGGATTTTTGGGTATGCATTTTTTTGGCCCAATACAGACGGACAGGGAAAGTACCAGATTAGCGGAGGATTTGTATAAGGAAAATGAACTCGTGGGCGTTTTTTTTTTAAATATGTCTCTGTCCCCAACAGAACACTGATAATTAGCTCATCGTAAGAACTGTTTTTTTTTCTGCAGCAGTAGGGCGTTGACTGCCTTGAGTTATTGTATTACAACCCCCCGTAAACATATAAGTCGTTCTATTTAGCTTTTATTGCCCCTGGAGGGCATTTAATGAATTATAACTAATTTGACACTAAAATTACTTTTAATATGTACATTTTATATTTTGTACTGACCGTCCAAGGGAGGCAGTATATTTATGTGCTATGTGTTATGGGGCTTCATTACAATTATTTGGAATTGCAATCAATTATTATCTAAACTTGAACAACTATGTAAACTCGCTCTGTTATATTATCGTTGTGATACTTCCCACCCCTGTGCACATAAACGATACATTCCAACACTGGTCGCTGATGGAAACAATCACTCTCTCTCTATTTACATTTAGTTATTTTTTTCTTCTTGTCAACTTTTTTCTTTTATTATTGTGTTAACGTGATCGAAGCGACCGGTTGGAACGAGCAATATTCCTCTTGCTTTTTTTTGTGGACCCAAACCTAAAGTTAACATTCAGAATATTGTCAAAATACGTGAAATCATTGTGGAAATAGTGAAGTAAATAAATCCACCCAGTTATATGAAAACCTACCCAAACCAACCACTGTATTTTAATTTGAAAAAAAGTCAACACGGTAAAACCAATAATATACATAGTGTGACAGATTTCTTAATTATCCCAGTTGGGTAAATAACCGTGCCTTCCTTTGCAACAAAGAGAACATCGTTTTAAATGCCCCGATTGGGCTTAAGCTATCTTCCATTTTTTCTGCCCCAGTGTGGCTGCCCAATTACATAGTTCGGTTGTGTGGTGTCCAAGGGCGTCTGGGCGGCAACGTGTTGGTACCGCGATTCGAGTCGGGTATTTTGAAGCAGCAGGAGGTAACGGTATTGTATCATAACATACCATAACAACATGTACCGGTTACAGTAACGTTATAAACAAAAACAAATTCCTTTGCTGTTGTTGTTGAGTTGTATTTACTTTACTTTGTAGTATTTACTTTAACTTCTTTGTTCTACCATGTCGGTAGATGCAAATTTTTTGAGTGGAAAAAGTGATACTTTTCAAATGATCAAGTACAATCAGTAACCCGATTTTGCTGCGAGGGTATGGTCCAAGTATGTATATGTACATCCTTTAAAAGGGACGAAGTGATACAGGAGGGTTACCTATAGGAGGTTTCATTACCATATTAGGTGCCTTAGTTTGTTTACAGATATCACATTCTCTGACATACTTTCTTACGTCTGTGACTATTCCTGGCCAGTAGAGGTGTCTTCCTAGGAGCTGCAGAGTTTTACTCATACCTCCGTGAGCGTTTACAGGGGTGTCGTGGGCAACTGATATTACTTTCGTCCTCAACCGGAGTGGAACCCACAACTTCCATGCTTCTTCATTTTCTTGGTCATCGCCTGTGTAGTGTTGTGTCCTGTAGTACACATACTTATCAATGATTTTCACATCTGGGAACTTTGACTGGTTTTGTGTCACTTTGTCTTTTAGCATTTTATAGTCTTCATCTTGGAAGAATGGAGAGTCCAAGTCAATTTCTGGCTCGGATAACTTCAGAGCTGAAATCTCCTCGCCCGGTATCCTAGATAACGCGTATGGGACGACATTATCCTTCCCCTTCCTATGGCTTAAATTTGAACCTTTGCAACTTAAATACCCAGCGGGCCAGACGACCGGTTAGGTCTGGTTGACGCATAAGTCATAGTAATGCCAAGTTTATACTTGCGCTCCAAAATCCAATGGATTTCACGAAATCCTGAAATACACCCCGGTGTTTACACTTATTTTTTGTTGATTTCAAACATATCACAATGATCAAGGTAGATGCATATGCGCAGCGGATCGAACATGAATGTTCAAAACAAGTTGTTGTAAATTGAATTAATCATCAAATATATACGACAATATAGAACTTTAAAACTTTATTTGGAAAATTATCGTAAAATTATCTATATATCGTATTAATTGTGTATAGTACTAACAAATTGAAAAATAAAAAAATAATTTTATCTTTGAGACATCGTTATAATAAATTTTAGCTCTGTTCCACAATTTTTTAAAATTTTTACCACTTTTACACATTTTTCGTTCCCTTACACAAAAAAAATCTAGCAAGACTTGCACTTCTCTTTAAACAAAAATAGCGCCGAATAACACCCTCTTCTCCTGTTTTCTGCCATACAATTTTGGCCTAGTAGAAACTAGCAGCAATCATGTTCATTGGCATCTAATATGATAGCCGATACGTTGATTTTGATATTTATGCTGGAGTTTTTGCAACTTCCGTCATTTTTTCGTTCCCGTATTTTTTAAGAAATTTGTATGGGGAAGCATGTTTTGACAATTCGCTCGTTTTTCTAACATTACCATTAAAAAGTACGGGAACACAATAAAAAATATCATTGTAACAAAGTAATTTAATATTTTTTTCACATTGTTTACAAATTTTGATACTAAAATTTTTTGTTGCAGCAATTGACCATCTACCTTGTTTATTCTGATACGTGAAAAGTGTTGCAACTTTTGGTACTTTTTTAGGCAAAAGCAGGGTTGTATATCATGTGTACTGTGATTTCGATGTTGATTTCGCTGAAATCACGAAATGAGAGGATTTCATTTTTGTATGCGAAATCATGATAAATTTTGCTTGATTCCGCGCGAAATCACGAAACGCCTTCGAAATCACGAAACGACGCCAAATGTAAACTAAGCATAAGCTTGAATGTTCAGTGGTGACCTCAAACTGCTGGAGTTCCAGGTAGCAGCGAAACTTGTTGATCGCTTCAATAGCTACAAGACATTCCCTCTCTGTGACGCTGTAATTACGCTGGGCCGAGTTCAGTTTCTTGCTCATATTGGAGATGGGCTTTTCATTACCATCATCATCCAACTGAACAAGAGCTGTCTCGTAATCACTAGCGTAACAGTTTAGGTAAAATTTTCTTTTGAAAACCGGATTGGTCAGGATAGAAGCCGTGGTTTACAACACCTTTATCCTTTCAAATGCTTTTTGGGCCTCATTGGTCAAAATAAACTTATTTTTACTTGACACTACATCGGATATGGGAGACACTTCGTTGGAGAAATTTTGGATAAATCTACTGTACCACCCCGCAAAGGCGAGGAATCATATAAACTGCTTAAGGTTTTTCGGTACAGGCAACTGCACAATGGATCCATTCATTGGCCAAAAATAAAAAAATTAATGTCAAAATATTGGTACAATATTCATTCATTCATGTTTCATTCAAACGCGATCTTCTTGAGAATAGCTTCAAAATTCGGAACATATGACTAATATTTTTTGTTGTGAGTACAACCTATTTTTAATGTGCAATTAAATATATTCAAAATATCGCGAAACTAATACATATAGCAAAATATTATAGTGGAATTTGATGGAGGAGTGAATAGCTTAATTTTCATTAAAACATAGTGTTTTGGCGTGTTGTGGAATTCTAGTTAGCTGCATATTTTCTTAGTGTATTTTGTAATGCAAATTCGATCATATACTTAAATTTGAGTCATGATGCCCACCAGTGCCCACGTCGGGAATAATTTTCCAAAGTAGGTCATGGGTTTAAGATTATTCAGTATTAAAATCAGCTGCCATCTAGTGCCAGACTATAAATGGTGGGTCGCTGACTAAAGCTGCCCTAAAATAGGGTCTCTATGGATATATTAGCGTATAACTCTGTTATCTGACCACGTACATTAATATAATTGGCATCAGTGGCAAGAGGAAGAAATATTCTTCCAAACTTGTCTTACGTTGGCGGTACGTGCCTTCCAGGAAGAACGCTATAAGATCTATATTACAAATTTTACCAATTTTCAGACAAAAATGTTGATTTTCTTTAATCCGCTAAATTGTTTGGATTTTATGTTGTTTTGGAGATTGTCTTGTTTCCCCAAGCCTATTTTTGCATCATAAGATAATCGGGACCTTTTGTATTAACAGCATAAAACAATTCTTACCTTATACCCCCTCCAGAGGGGAAAGGGGGAGAACGTAACGCTCGTGGTTTCTTAAAACACACTTCGCAGCAGCACAAAGCTGTAACCGGCGCATTGGCTTGATTTTACACTTTAAATATTTTTGGCCACTCTCTCCATACAAGTGGATCCACTGTGCACTGTGTATTTGCCACTACCTTTTCGTTATCGGTCATTATCCCCCCGATTCCGATGACATATCCCAAATAATTCACTTTCGTGACACAAAATTGACTTTTTGAGATATTCAACGTGAGGTTGCTTTGTGACGATATCCTCATAACAACTTCTATATGGGTCGGAAAGTCTTCGGAGACAATCACGAGATCGTCGAAGTATCCGAAGACGCAATGGCGGAGATCGGGTGGAATTATCTCGTCCATTAGACGACACATTGTTTGAGCTACGTTGCACAGCCCGAATGGCATGACCACAAACTGTTACAAAGGCCTTCCCGGTACTGTGGACGCAGTCAAATGCTTCGAGTTTTCATCCAACCCGATCCTCCAAAAGGCGTCCTTCAAATCCAGCTTCAACGTGATATTTGCCTTTGGTGCGAAAATTCCCTCAATATTGGGTAAAGGATATGCGTCCTTTTCCGTTACTGAGTTCATTCTTCGTGCGTCACACAATTAAAAAATAGAGCTTTTGTTTCTGAAATGAAAATTTTCAATACATAATTTTTTTCATTACATAAGACAACATTACTCGAAAAAACATCATATTTGATTTATCAATTCTTGTGTAGCCACTGGAGAATAAACGAAACATGATTCTCTTGAAAATAATGAATGTTTATGCTAATTATTAGCTTATCCGTGTAATTGAAGAATGTATTATTACGAATTATTTTTCGTAAATTTTATAAAATCAGACCGAACGGTATGTTGGGAAACTATGTTTCAAAACCAACACAATAACAAAATATATTTGTAGTTGTATGAGCAGCCCTAGTCTAGACAGAGCCTCACTTAGCTGGGAGTAAAAACTAACCTCATCGGAGAACTCCACGATGAGTTAAAGGTTTCTATTACGCCTAACTGAAGCATTCTGTCAATTTCACCAAACATTAGTTTTTCCACTGCAGGGGTAAAACCTCTGTTTGATGGGTTGAGCAGAACCTACGTTGATGGCGTGCTTCAAAAGACTGGTCCGACCAAGTCCTTTGGTATTTGTAGACGCTCTAATTCATTAAGAGGACATGCGTCAGGTTTAGTTACTGGCGGGATATTGACCTATTCATTAGGTGTGGAAATGTTAGAAATGTTTAAATTTGTCGTCTTTTCAATATCATTAATACCAAAATTTGATGCGATGTCATTGGAATTAATGATTTTCGGCATCAAATTGAAAATTTTGCAAAATTCAAACCATAGAATAAGTTTTTGGAAACACTGTTTATGACACCGCCTTCCGCAGTTTTGACGGTGGATTTCAGTTTATGAAATGTGGGGAACTTAGTATAATCTCTTGTTACTAATTCCGATCCGATGCATATTCAACAAAATCTAAAAAGGGAACTTTAGCATAGTATCTGAAATCCTTTGTATTCGATACGATGGTCGATACTAAAAGTTTGGTACAGATTTTTTTCCTTTTTAAAAAAACTTTCGCAACCGTAATGTGGAACGCTTTGGCTTCCTGGTTTCTAGAGAACATAACTCAGAATTATTAAAGCTTTGTTCCTTTACGTTTTTAATGGTAAAAGTGGTAAAAGAAAAGTGTCAAAATTTCTCAAAATTGATCTCTCATGAACATTTTTACCAGAAAAGTAAAGGAACGGAAAAATGGTAGATCTGGTAGCAATGTCAAAAAGAAACATACGAAATCAATTTTCGTCTTTTATTTCACAGTTTTTAATTTAGTTTTGTCAGCGTTCGACTTTTTCTTCTGTTTTTCGTCCAGTTTTTCTTCATTGTGAAATTATCGTCAAACAAAAGTCGAAAAATCAGTTCTACCATTTTTTACCTGCAGAAATTTTGCTGGTAGCCTGTGGTAGAAGAGAAATGCATTTTCGCTCTCTCTCCTCTCTCACTCTCTTAAAAATTGCTGCCAGTTTTACCACTTTTTGGGGTTAAGGAACGCTTTGCAGGTTAAAAATGGTAACAAATGGTAACCTCAGGTAAGTAAAGGAACACAGATTAAATATTTCATTCCTTCTTTGGCAATATAACTACCTTCTAACATGAAAAGGCGTTTCGGGTAAATAATTTTGGAAACGTCATTTTCATGATCTGTTTCATAAGATAATGGTCGTTTTAAAATTGTAATATTTGATTTGGCACAAAAGCTATATTTATTGGCATTAATATGGATTTCAGAATTCTGTTCTTCAACCCGATTTATGTTTGTAGGCAAATTTTAAGGGGTTTCATTGCAACTTCTAGGAAGTAATTTTATATTTTGGAGAATCTTGGTGAGACTCGATTCGACAATCTTTTCAATTTCGGTCGTATTTAATCCACTGTTGTGATTAAAGGGCTGTATCGGGGAAATTATTTGTCAGCCTATATTTTAATGAAAAACATCTTTACCACCAAAAACATATTTACCACTAATATATTGCAGCTACCAAGTGGTATTATTTGTATTTCATAAGCTTTTGGAAAATATGCAATAAATCTTTGCATTCTTAAAAAAAAAAAACAGAAATGAGCATGGATTATAAAATAGTCTCGGCAACTATTTTTATATTTTCGACATATCACTGGCAGCCAGTTCAAAATTTTACTGGCATGAAAAATCCAGTGCCAGTGGAGCCGACAATTCAAAAAATTTAATTGTGATAGTAACATTTTGTGTATGTTTTGAATTTTTCGAACTGTCACTGGCATGTGTAAACGCTGGGTAAGTTCATGCAAGTGTTTGGCTTTTGAAAATATATAAACATATATTTAATTAAGGCAAGTATATAGGAAATTTATGAAGTCCTGGATGAATGAAAGGTTGTTGATATCGCAGATCAACTGCTAATTGTATCAAAAGAGCAAGACAAGTTTTTTCAAGACAAATTATCTTTATGACTTTAGTCATTAATTCATGAAATTTCCGAAGCGAGTCAAACGGTTAGCTATTTTGGTTATATTTTCGCCAAAATGCTAAGGTTCCTGTAAGACTTCTTCAAATATTCATAAAAATAACACCCAAAATCAGAGTCTCATGATCGAACTGAAAATAAATGGAACTTTAAAAAGGTTAAAATTATTTATATGAAAAATAGAGTCAAGATGATGAGATGATCTATTCGGCCCCACGTTGGGCGCCAAATTAATGTAGTGTCCAACTGGACATGGTGTTAATTTTGAAAAACTGTTTTTTTACACACCGAAGAACTCATCAGGATGAAGGACTGCGGGAGCCTTTGTTTTGCTAGAAGCCAGTCGAGTGGGGATGTTCGGTCCTTTTCCGCATAAATCTGTATCCACCACCCATAATTGTTGTAGACTCCCTTTTTAGTTTCTTGACGTTAACTATTGACTCTAAATGGACCAGGATGACTATTACAAAAATACCCCAAAATATAGACATATTGAAAATATTCTAAAATAATATGAAAATGCCATTGTCTTTTCTCAATGAGATTCATTTCCATGGATGTAATTGTGGAAAAGTGCCTCAATACCCTCGCCTGCCAATGTGCTGTAAGCACAAAAGAATTATACTAGGACCCTAACATACTTACGCATTCTTTCTTCTTGACATCATTCGGCTCGAAAACATAAAGCTAGTCGTTTACAAAGCCATTCTGTGGCAAACAAAATTTAATTTATTCAAATCATTACTTATATTCAATAAATTATATGTATAGTAAAACATAAATTATCAATAATAATATATTTTAAAGACTGATTATGAAATACAAAAATTGTGTACTTTCGGACTTTAAAGGGTTAATATTTTAAAAATATATTTTCTGATCGACAAGCAAAGTAACACGCTTATACAAAGCAGAGATAAAAACAATAATATAATGATTGTAGTTACAAACTAACGTGTTTATATCTGTACAAACATATATTAAGGTACCGAAATGTTTTGTTTCTATTCCTCTTTGTTAAAAAACCTGTATTGAGAGATCACAAATAAATGAGAGTGGGAATTGAGTTATTTCCAACTGTTATACACCTTCATAATATTCACCTCCAGTGTGACTGCACTGTCATTTTTTTATTGTGAAATCCCATTACATGTTGTAATTATTAATTCAAAGTAATAGCAAGCAATAAAGAGACATATACGAGATATCAAGCAAAATCAACTGTTCTGACTTACCATCAACATTACCATTTGAAGAAGGCCTCCTGTAGTTTGTGACTGATGGCTGCTGCTACAAAAAAAAAAGTAAAATGCTAGGAACTGCTCTTACAAAGGTTAAACATTCTCTGAATAGATTCCTCTCGAATTCTAATATACTCAATTAAAAAATATATAACTTAAGTAATGTAATGATAACTGGAATACTTATAATGATGTTGTCTGGAATACATGTGCAGTTGACGGTCCAAAGGGAATCACTGGGATGTATGTGGAACTTGCAGCATGTTGTTAACTTCAATTCGACGATAATTACGACTGCATTTTGTATCTAATTTTATGATGCATCTCATGGATAGGTTTATGTGTAATTTGTTGCAGGTTGGTTAGATTACTCTAGATGTTAAATTATTAGGACGATAGTAATTTATTTGTGAGAGTTTTGTTTAATTGAGCTATCATGACCTAAGGAGTTTTGTATTGAAAAAGTGATATCTAGCGAAGTCCACACACATCCAACCAGTATGCTACGATAAATGACATTTTTAGAATTTTACGTGTGATTTAGTGTCTCATCACCGGGGACAACGATCTTGACGCGATGTGAGGCCTTAAGGTCACAGCTTTCATTGTTCAAACACGTTGCTTCTTGAACAAGGAAAGCCCTAAAGCCGGGGTATCAGGCGAACTCGTGCCTATCGGCGTTTTTAAAGGTTTGCAGTAGGGTACCGATTGTAGTATAACGGAGCCTCGTTGATACCTGGACGCCTCAACGAAGCTGTCTAGTCCTTGTCAGGGTAAGGATGGCTATGCCATGATTGACTTTTACTCCCCCATTTATTCTATATCTCATGGATTCATTATTACAACAAAACAAAAGACAAACAAACAAAAACTCTATTCCCCAGGAACTGTTGAAGAACCAGGCTATGAACTCGGACAATGAACGGACAAACGATTCTAACACCGACACTCAGGGTGGGGACGTCTTATCAGTCGACTACCTTAATCTAAGACTCAGGCGACATAGTGAGGAGATTAAAACTGACCTAATGAATCTTCTGGAGGAAAGAAGTGATACCATTGGCCTCAGTGACGACAGCGACCCAGATGGATACTGGGACAACACGCCAATGTCGGACGAGGAGGTAAACAACACTGTAATCCACACCCCCTCCGATAGGCAAGTGTCGTCACCGGCCGTCACCTCAAATCCAGTATCTCAGGTGAGTCAGGCTTTTTCTTCGTTGAGGTTATTGACGGAGGTTGAGTCCGATACCCCTGGGGTTCTGGCCCCGAAGGACTCACCAAACCCTCATCAACAATTTGCTGATGGGATGGTGGGACCTGCAAAGCCAAAGAAGAAGATGTCGCCGACCAGGTCGAAACTTCCCGTAGAAGCTCCGACGGGGTCGGGGACCTCAAACTCTTAGGCTGTCGGAAGCAACTTGGTGTCGACTTGTACCCCGGCCAAGGTACCACAGAAGCCTGCAATAAAGGCTAGGGCCGGCCTCATCGATGGCAGTAACATCCTCTCAAACAACAAAGCACGGCAGCACCGCAGTGAATCAGGTGGACAGTCAGGTTGTGACAACCTCCTCTAAGGCCCTACTCCAGAACCTACTTCACACCAGGCGAATGTGAAGAGGAATAGATCTTCGGAGGAAGCCCATCCGACCCCAAAGAGGAACATGGATCAGCGAACTGAGTGGGCATCGACTTCACGTGCGGCAGTTGCAGCTGATGTATCTCGGACAACTCTCTCACGGGATGCATCCGGTGGTGCCGGCCATTCGAGAACTGAACCTTCTAAGACGGCTAACCCAGGTGACCTTCGAGTAGCGGTGATTGACAGAACTGATCCAGAAGGAAAGATCAGCGAAGAACATTGGCTGCTGGTGGAAGGTCTCCTGCGGAGAGTCGTCTTGTCTGACAGTGTAGATAAAAGCAAGACGTGCATTGGGGGAGTAGGTTTCCACAAGGGAATTAAGGTCATTGGCTGTCGGGATGTAGAGTCTAGACAGTCTAGTCTAGAGTCAGACAGTCAACAGCTTTGACGTCCCGTGGGAAGGTGCTTCTCTAGCCGCTGTCTCTCTTGCTGATATCCCACGCAGATCGGTAATTTCAGCCTGGGTACCGCCTCCAGTAATGGAGGCTTATGAGGTAAAGAAACTGCTCGGAAAACAGAACCACGGACTCCTAACGGATGATTGGCGAGTAGTCAGTTCTTTCCAAGACGGGTCTGGTTTTGTGGTCAAGTTCTCTGTGGATAAAAGGAGCGACGATTATATTCGAAACTGTAAGGGATTGTGGAACTTCGGGATGGGATGGGCGCGTTTCCCTATCCCAAAGGGATGGCGCACGGAGTTAAGCACTCCGGGGTCCGAGTAGTCCAGATAAATCTGCACCACTGTAGGGCTGCTGCGGCTGAACTCTCACTCCCCCTTTCTAGATCCGTCGCTCTGGTCCAGGAACCCTATTTGTACCAAAATAGAGTTGCTGGACTAAACAATGTAAATTACGAAATTTTTGCCTCCACAAATGGAGAGAAGGTTAGAACATGCATTGTGACCAAAAAGAGCTTCAAGTTAATCCATCTTTTAAATCATGGCGATGGAGACATGACGACTGTCAGACTGGAGTCGAGCTCGGGTAGAGCACTTCTTATGGCTGCAGTTTACCTACCTTTTGAAGACCCCGAACCACCCAGCAAAGAAGTACGGAACCTGGTAACGGAACTCGTGAGTGCGTGGGACCTAATTCTGGGTTGCGATGCCAACGCTCATCATTTTCACTGAGGGAGAAGTAATACCAATGCAAGGGGTGAGTTACTTTTCGATTTTATTTTAAGTAATAATCTCAAAATATGCAATAGGGGCAATACGGCCACATTTCATAATAGGGTTAGAGAAGAGGTCATAGACATAACAGTAACTAAAATGGATGAATCGTCTATTAGAGACTGGCGGGTTTCGAATGATTGCTCTTTCTCTGACCATAAAACGATACTCTTTCAAGTATCTTTTAGCGGTGAACGGCGGCCGCTGTCGACAGCTCAACTTCCTGAATCTGTCAACGTCCACTCAACCGAGGCAGTTGACAGTGCAGTGGAGGAAATCACCAATGTTCTTCTGAGTTGATATGAGAAGTCCTGACCGCTTACGTCCCAGGAAGGAAAAACCAACCACTATGGTGGAATAAAGAACTCGCCAATCTCAGGAAAATCAGTAGAAGGGCCTACAATAGAGCGAATAGGACTAAGCTTAATGCGGATTGGGACTCGTACAGGGTGTGTTGCAACAAGTACAAAAGCAAAGTCAAGAAAGCCAAAAGGAATTCTTTCAGAAAGCCAAAAGGATATATTCAGGTCGTGCTTGTTGCTTTCGCACATACAGAGCAGGTGGAAGGAGGTAAGGGTGATCTATATCCCCAAGGCTGGGAAACCAAGCCACTCTCTCCCCAAAGACTACAGACCAATTAGTCTTTCTTCATTTCTGTCAATCCATGACGCGCTATCAAATCTGGGTGTCTCTCCTAATTCAATGGATTGACAGGATGCTGGAGAGCAGGATCATAAATTCACAATTAGGAGGGAGTGTCATCAGAAAGTCTGTTAACAGAGGCACACCCCAAGGAGGCGTGCTGTCACCAGTGTTATGGCTTTTGGTGATAAACGACATTCTCAGAAAATTTGAAATGGTCAGGACGAAAATTGTCGGCTACGCTGATGACGTTGTTATTCTCATCAGTGGAAAGTTTCCATCAACTCTGTCTAAATTAATGCAAGGGGCCTTACTCAAGATCTCAAAGTGGGCGCATCGCAACGGTTTAGGCGTAAATCCGACAAAAACGGAACTTGTCCTCGTCACCAGGAAAAGTAAAATAGACCATTTCTCTCTACCTGTTTTGCAGTTGAGTCTCTCTCTGGAAGCCAAGGAGGAGGAACGAGCTAAAAAAGGACTAATTGCGTTGTACTCATGCAAGAACTCGATCGGCAAAAGCTGGGGAGTCAAATCACATATTATATACTGGCTGTACGCTACGGTGGTTTGTCCCATTTTAACATATGGGTGTCTGGTCTGGTGGAAAGCACTCGAAAACACGACATAACTATCTAAGGTGGGAAGTGTGAAGCGGACGGCTTCTCTGCTAATCACTGGAGCTGTAAGAAGTACGCCACAAGCGGCCCTTAACGCGATCCTAAACCTTCAACCTCTGGATGTGGTGGTTAAATTGCAGGCCTCGCGAGTGCCATAAGACTAAACGAAATTCTGGCATGGCGATCTTCACATCTTGCAAGCATCTTACAAGCGACGGGTCTACAGATCGGCTCTAAAGTTAGCGACTACATTACGCCAGCTTTAAACTTTAGTACGGCGGAAATCTACCTACCAGAGAGAGATTAATGGACGCATGGTGTACCCTTTTCGGATAGATTGCCCATATGCACTGATGGCTCAAAAATGGAGGAGGGCACCGGATCAGGTATATATTGTGAGCTTGGTATTCGACTTTCATATAAATTGAATAACAATTGTAGCTTTTTTCAAGCGGATATCTTTGCAATAGTGAAGGCCCTTGAACTGATCCGTGATGGTTTAGTTTGTTCGGATAGGCGAGTAGTCATGTTTGTTGACAGCCAGGCTGCGCTAAAAGCTCTTAAATCCTGCACAATAAATTCAGAAATTGTTCACAAGTGTAGACGTATACTTGGCAACATTCAAAACTCAGTTGTCTTTTACTGGGTACCCGGACACTGCAATATTGTGGGTAATGAAATCGCTGATGAATTGGCCCGCACAGGCTCTAAATCTGAAAGTACTCAGGCTGAATGCTGTGTGAGGCCGCCGATGTGTCATTTCATTGGTGAGCTCGTAAAGTTCTACTCGGATATATCCGGTCGAGCTTGGCATGAGGAACCGATTCTAAACTTATATGGCCAGAACTTCATCACTACTTTTGCTTAGTTAGTCCGAGATCAGAATCGTGATAGGGGTAATTACTGGACACTGTCGCATCAGGTCAAGAACTTGCAAGTGGGACGGTACCGGCATTGACTTCTGTAGGCTTTGTGAGGATGAGGGAGAGTTAGAGACGATTGAGCATCTGCTATGTCGCTGTCCAGTGCTTAGATACACTAAACTGAGACTATTGGGTGACTACGAATTGTTTACTCTCACCGAAGTCTCATCAGCAGATCCTGCAACCCTTGTCCGTTTCTCAAAGTCGTGCAAATGGCTTTGGGAAAACAGTGCTATACCCATACAAAATTGAGAGTATCGTTTTTTATTGGGTGTTTCTACAAACTTAAAAAAAATTCTTTCGTTTCAATCTGTATTTTTCACGCTATCTACCACACACTATCATCTCCTTCTTCGTCTACTACGAACCCTTCGTATCTATCCCTTTATTTCTTTCTAATTTCAGGATGAACACAATGGACCTATGGTCACCGAGTGAAGCGGCTATGATGAATTATGGTCGCGCATCCTTAAACCTAACCTAACCTAGTGTCTCATCAACTGTGAAATTATTCCTTATCAGTGTTACATCAATACCTATCCTTCTATATGTCCATGGTAGGTTGAAGTTGAGACGTAATAAGCGGACAATTTATTACATTTTCAGAAAGCTGTTGTTGCCATTTTGCCATACTGATTTCCATCGCGCAACTCGTGTGTAGACAATCAAAGTGGTCTTGTAGGATGTTGAAAATCATGACAGTGCTTATTGATCCAATTTAATGGAAAAAAGTGATCACGCTACCCGTTGGGCAGCGTGAATTCTGTTTGTCTAGACTGCTGGTATAAGCGTTTTGCACTGTCGAACTGGTTTCAAATATCATCAGCAAATATGCTTACCTGAATTTTTGAAAGAAACACTTTTGTTATGCCAACCAATCACAAACTTCCTTAATTTGTAATTCTCACCTTCGTAGTAACAAAATATGTATGCACCAATTTGTTCAAAAAATATGTGATTTCACAAAAATTAAAGGAATTTCACTTTAAATATATAGGATTCATGTGTAGCAAACTGATTTCTTTATAAACTTGAAACGATGTTAACACTTTGGAAGATTGAACAGAGAGGAAGTTCAGGTATAAACGTTCTCAACTTGATATATTGGATATCTTAAAAACTACAATTTCCAAAACGTAGAATTTTAATAGCAAATGTTGCCACATTTGGTGCTTAAGTGTTCATCGTTGCAACAATAAGTATTAACATATCTGAACCATGATTATGCTCTGTAGTATTGAAAATTGATGATATTTATTTGAATAAAGCTATCCTCGGGATATTTATTTAAAATTTGGCATTTCTCAAAATTAATTTATCTTTGATTATTCTCGTGTTTTTCATGCAATATGTTTGCCAAACAGTTACGTTTAATGTCCGCTTAGTTTGGTAACGAACCATTTACACTCTGCAGATTGGACTAAGTCACCACAGAACCAAAACACAAGATCAAAATATAATAACAAAAATATGTTATATCTTCGTTCTCATTGACTAACTGTCAATTTATCTATACACATAAATATAACTAAAAGATTCGCAAGTCCGGGTAATTCTTAAAATTTGATTGGTTTCAGTTTAATTCTTTCATCTCACGCAAAGATAGTCCGATTTATATTCTTCATTGTTATTATTGAAAATCGATGATTTGTCAAAAACAAAATTTTACAGACCTGGCTTCATTGCTCCAATGCCAATTTTACGCACATAAATAGCTATGTCTTTCTCCATAAATGTGCAAAAAATGGGAAAAATGTTCGTCTTTAGGAGCACGCCACCTATGCAATATTATGACCTAATTTTTTGGTTGCCTTATTTTCAATATGATTACTATCGAATGCCATATAGAAATTAACAACCGGTTATGACCAAAAATTGGGGTTTTGGCCAGGAAAATCGATTTCTGAAACATTGTACGTCGATATTTGATCTAGAGTGGTTTGAAAAGCAAAATGAACGGCAAAAGTAGTTTTCATGTTAGGTACGAACTTTTGGTCCTGTTTATGTATGTCGATATGGTTTGAAGCAAAAGCAAAGGAAATAATTGGTCTATTACAGAACTGCAAGAATCTACTAATTTTTACTATTTTTTTCGATAGCATAAAGGAAAAATTGTTATCGTAGTAAAAAATTCTAGATTCTTGCAGGTTCTAGAACAGAGCAACTATTTCGAAAACTAAATTTTGGGTGTGTTTCATGCGCACACATTATCCTTTCGAAATACATAAAGAGGCCTTTAATATATTATTTGAGGGTGTAAAATATGGAGCAGCAGATGGCGTGAAGAGTTGCTTTTGTCCATGGGGTGTTTTTGACGCAGTTAGGCCAGTCAGATTTAATGTAACGTTTAAACCTGGAGGTATTTGATTTGACCCTGAAGCAATAAAATCACATGGTCTCGATGGAGTTTGAGATGTATTTTCTGGTTGTGTAGACTGAAATATTGCGGATTTAGTGGTATTTACGCGGGGGACTAAAAATGTTTCCTGCCTAGGCAACACTTAGTGTTGCCAGACATACTCAGGACAGTTTAAGAAACGATCATGTGTTGCGTTGTTCACAATGACTTCAAAAAATCAGCAAAAAAAAAAAAATTGTATTTATTTGTAAAAATTTTCGTCCGATATTTTTTCACAATTTTCGACGTGGATAATCACGACAAGAGTGCATCGATCAAATTTAATATTAGTATGTCGACAAATGGCCTTCTTATAGCACTATGAAAAGTGGTTTAATAATTTCAATCGTTGCCGACACTTCCTAAAAATCGAAGGTCGTGTTGGTCGTCCAAAAACGGCTGTTGTGTCAGAAAAAAAAAAAACAAATAAATCGTGCGTGAACGTAGAATGCATTTGATATTGCATGAACACTTGGCGGCAAAAATGGACAAGAAATTAAAAAAAAAAATACGATAGTGGTGCTTCAAAGGACGTTTATTAGATGGATTCAGGTAAAGAATCATGAAACTATGCGTATGAGATCGAAAAATCGCAGCAATCGCCAGAAGATGCTGTAAAAGTGTTCAAAAAACATGTTTTGGAGGAGTCTCAATCGGAGTGAAAAAAGTGCTTCAACAATTGGTTCTAGCGAATGCTGGAGACTACTTATGAAAACAATAAAACTATTTTGATGGTAAATATTCGCATTTTCATTGTTAGGCCGGAAACTTTTCTAGCTCTCCTCGTAATAATTGAGTTTGTGAAGCAGTTTGAACAACAATATGTGGATTTGAATCAGGATCACACATAGAAACATCAAATGTTTTTTTATACCCAATACCCCTGCAAACATTTTCTATCGCCTGCTTGACGGAAAGGTCACATAAAAGCGATTGTGGTGTCTGCTACGGCAGTCGCATTTTTATCCGAAAAAATAAAAATGACTAAAGGAACTGTTTCACTTTTGCAGCACTAACTGGCTTGTCGCTTCCGTCACAACTGAAAGTTTTAAAAGCGATAAAATTGGCATTGACGAAAAAAAGATATTTTATTTTTTTTTATTTTATTTTTTATTGTTTTATATTAATTATAATTCATATTTTTATTTATATTTTTTATTACTACTTTACATACTTAGCTGAATTACTCAGAAATAGTCTCCAGCATTAATTTTACCATTTTTAAAATCTGATGTCGCTTGGCCCGGATTTGAACCCGGTTAGGCAGAATGACAGACGCGCATGCTATCCATTGCACCACCATCCAATATAATACGCATATGGACTAATGGCCTTTATATGTTCAACGTTGTACAAAATAAATATATATAAACAATAGCTTTTTTGATCTAAAGTAAGGCGCGCAAGGGATTCTGCACAAGGAGTAAAAGAAGTTAAAAAAGAGAATGAGCATGGTTCAATGAAATTGTTTTTGTAAAATGACAACAGTCGCTTTTTAACGCTATTTCGGGCTCTTTTAAGAAACGCATTTGCTAAGAGAAGATGTATTTAACTTCCAAATGTTTGTAGGGACCAGAGTCAAGCGTAAAGCAACAAAAATTTAAGCACACATTATTGTCATTGTGTGCATGCATGGGTTTTCAATGAGTAAACTTGTATGTAGAGAGCGTAACGCTTACTGAGAGCAAAAGTGCACACATTACCTGAGCCTGACCTATATCAAACTACGGTATGGGGTATTATGTCTAGACAGCGGAATTTTATGCAACTCCTATTTTTGGTCCGATTCATGTCAAATTTTGGGACTGGGCATATTTTTGCCTTCTGATTACATTGCAATCGAAACATATGACATATGCAACAAATATTTCAATAATAGGTACAAAAATGTTTGTGTGTGCAATTTTTCTGTTTAAAATTCACTTCAGACAAATCAATAAAATATAGAAATGTATAACCCCAGCCACAACCTTCAAAATACCGAAAATCGGAATGTACCATTCTATGGGGGCTATATGAAGACGTGGACCTATACCGATAAATTTCAGGTGGAAAGTTGTATACCCCAACGAAGACTTAATACCAAATTTCAGTCATTTCGGTGGGATATTGAGGCCACAACCTTCAAAATACCGAAAATCGGGAGGTACCATTCTATGGGGGCTATATGAAGACTTAATACCAAATTTCAGCCATTTCGGAGGGATATTGAGGGCAAATGTATAACCCCAGCCACACCCTTCAAAATACCAGAAATCCGGAGGTAACGTTCTATGGGGGCTATATGAAGACGTGGACCTATACCGACAAATTTCAGGTGGAAAGTTTTATACCCACAACGAAGACAAAATGCCAAATTTCAGTCATTTCGGTGGGATATTGAGGCCACAACCTTCAAAATATCGAAAATCGGGAGGTACCATTCTATGGGGGCTATATGAAGACGTGGCCCAAGCCGACAAACTGCAGGTGGAATATTTTATACCCCCAACGAAGACTAAATACCATTTTTCAGACATTTCGGTGGGATATTTAGACCACAAATCCTTGAATATATTTTTACATATAGTTTTGCATATGCTCATTTTATGCAGACCCAGCAAAAAACATCCTCCCAAAATCATGGGTTTTGTAAGTGATTTTTGGCAGCCATAACTACTCTCAAACCCCCTATCTTCCCCATTATTTTTACAAGGACATGTCGCACTCAGTTTGTAGTTATTTTATGACCACTAGAATAACTAGTTATTCTGTGGTCACTAGAAGTTGAAAAGTAAGTTGAAAAAAATTCTATTTTTAGAACAGTTGATGTAAAGATTTTTTTTTTTAATTTCATCACACTTCTTACTTTTATTTTACTTTATTTTATTTTATTTCGCTCGCTGTGCGAGTTGAACACACGAACCCTCTGATTTCTAGCCAAAGACACTACATACTATGCCACGCACACAAACATTAAGGGTTGCTTAAGAACTTAAATGTGCAGTGCACATGTGCACCACGAACTGTTATTTTTTAATTAAAAAAACTCGCGTGCCGACAGTGAGCGTTGAACACACAACCCTAGGATTTATAGTCGGACACACACTCAATGTGCCACCGTCCTCATTACTTAGTGAGGAGCAAAGTAAGTAGGTTTGCCTTGTAATTTTTTTAAGAAGTATCCCATTACTTTTCAGATTTCTTGTAATGGGAAAAGAAGCTTGTTTACATTACTTTGTAATGGGTTACGTAATGACTAATGGATCCGAATTTTTGCTGGGGATATATAAAACGAGTTTCTGTCTGATCAGACAGATCAGATCATATATGCATTTGTATAGAATTCCGCTGTCTAATTATGTCTTATGTCAATCCGTCCATCCATTTTTGTGATGAAAGTACAGGTCTCGTTTATTGTCCGATTCAGCTAAAAGTTGGGGAAGATCATTTTTTAGCCAAAGGAAGAGCGCTATTGCTTTGAAAATCGGCTCAGATTTGGATATAGCTCCCATATATTTCCAACCGATTTGAGGTATTTGGTGTACCAAGCAAGCTAATTCTGTCCAATTTTCATGTAATTTGGAAAATGTCACCTAATTCGGACTAGTAATGTTGAAATCGGTTCAGATTTGGATATAACTCGCATATATATGTTCGGCCGATTTCATTTATTTGATGCACGCAAATTCAAACCCATGGATCTTCATCCCACAGTGGATATAGAATTTCTCAAAGAAGAACTATCAACAGAAGGACACCAAGTAACTAATATATGGAACTTAAAAAGTCGTTTCACAAAGAAGCCACTTCGTCGTTTTGAAGTAGAATTGCTTAGTAAACCTAACAACAACATGTGATAACGATGTTAAGTTTGGCCGGGCACACTTTTTTTACCCTCCACAACGCAATTCTACGGGGAATATGTGTAGACGTGGAGCAGTACCTTGGGGCTATATCAAAACGTAGGCCGATATAGCCCATTTTCAATACCAAACATCCTAGGAGAAATAGCAACTTCTTTATCAAATTACAAAGCTGTATCTTAAAAATTGCTAGCTGTATCTTGATTTCAACAGACGGACGGACATGGTTATATCGACTTGAATTTGAATTTCATGCTGATCAAGAATGTATGTTCTGTGTAGGGTGTCCGACGAATATTTCGATGTGTTACAAACGGAATGACAAACTTAAACCTCTAACCGGCTGTTTATGTTCAAATAAACAAATTAGTAACGGTCGTAAATAATCCTAATGAAACCATTGTCAATGAGTTTCCTTATTCCTTACCAATGTTATAAAACTTTATTAACAACTGTCAAAACCTTTTCTGACCAACTTCAGTAATACTTAACACTTCCGTCAAAACCTAGAAAAATATCGTCCTCTTTGTAAACCAACATCCATACTGGTAAGACGTATTCCAAATAAATAAATTGTATCCAACACAACACCTGATTCTGCCTTGTGCTTTGTCTATTATTTCTTTCCATTTCATTATTGGAATATCTCAACGAAATCTGGTGGATACATAAAGGCAGAGGCTAATTAGGAGAAAATATTCCTGATTGAGGATTGGCTCAGATAATGTTCCATTTCGGTATCTATTAATTCGCACTCCCATATACTCACAAACACCGGCCTTTTTTCTGATAAAAAATATGTATCGATAGTTTTGAGAGATGTGTTAATAGTAAATGCTGACGAAAATGTTAAAATTATTATTAAATGTTAAAATTATTATTAAATGTTATAGATGAGAAAGTTTGTTGGCCGCCAAAAGGCGGATCTGCCTGTTAACATAATAAAAAAAAATCCAGTAAAATAGGCTGACTTCCGTATCGTCAGTTGCTTGGCAAATGACTGCAAATGTGTGAAGTATTACGTTTCTTAACGCCGCACAGTGTTGCCGCTGTGGACAAAAATCGATGTGATGTTAACTTTTATATTTGTTTACGTTACTTTCTTACAGTAAACACATCAGATACGTCGAATGTTATAGCTCTTTAAATACGAAAAATATTTCCCAGTTGAAACGATAATCATATGAAAATGATAAAATAAATAACTATTTCTGAACATTTTGTTGATACTATTAAGGGGTAGTTTACACTATATGTAAATGTCATATGACATGAAATTTTCCATCGTTAAATATTCAATAATATGTGGAATATTGGAGATTTTCCTTACGCCATTTATTCTGTGCGTCCACCCCAACAAAAATATAATAAAATTACGTCTCCACATTGCCTCCGTGGGTAGATATGGAATGTTTTTATTTCGTGTCATATGACATTGATAGATAGTGTAAACTACCTCTAAAAGTTTTGGATGGTGATTTGATGGATGGGCTATAAATATAAAATTGTAGTACAATAAGTTGACCTCAACTGGACATGGGCAAAGTACCGTTATCAAGAAATAGAAATTTAAATTTGATAAAAAAATATAAATTCTTAATATTTCGTAGAGTAGATCTTTTGATTGCCACCTATTGCCACCTAGGCTCTTGATTTCCGATAATTGGACATCCCTTCCGAAGCGAAATGTGTAAAAACATTCTGTCCATCCCTGCAATGTTCTGAGATATATCGGTTCAGATTTGGATATAGCCCCCATATATATCTTTCCCCGATTTTGCTATAACTCGGTCAATTTTGATCGAATAGCCTTCAAATTTAGTATGTGTTATTTTCTTAGGCCCCTGAGTAGTTTCATCGAATTTCGCAAAAATCGGTTCAGATTTGGATATATCCCCCATGTATATCACTATAACTCGGTCAATTTTAATTGAATAGCCTTCAAATTTTATACGTGTTATTCTCCTATAACCCTGAGTAGCTACACCGATTTTCACAAAAATCGGTTCAGATATTTCCCCGATTTTTCTATAACTCGGTCAATTTTAATCGAAAAGCTACACCGATTTTGCTATAACTCGGTCAATTTTTGATGGATAGTCTTTGAAGGCTATTCGATCAAAATTGACGGAGTTATAGCGAAATCGGTAAAAGATATGTACGGGGGCTATATCCAAATCTGAACATATTTTTGACAATATCGGTAGAACTAATCAGGGGCCTAAGCAAATATCACAGATTAAATTTGAAGGTTATTCGATTAAAATTGACCGAGTTATAACAAAATCGGGGAAAGATTTATATGGGGGCTATATCCAAATCTGAACAGATTTTTGTGGAAATCGGTGTAGCTACTCAGGGGCCTAAGAGAATAACACACATTAGATTTGAAAGCTTTTCGATTAAAATTGACCGAGTTATAGAAAAATCGGGCAAATATCTGAGCAGTCAAGTCTGAAGCAAACTGTGGTCTCCTCTGAGAAATCTTCAACTAGTAGACTAACTCGTCCTCCATAAAAGTCTTACTGGTTTTTATAGAAGTACTACTGATCTTCGATAAGAGATCTTACTACACTTTTTGACAATTAGAAGAGCTATATGTCTTCTATAAGAAAATCTTCCTGCCTAGCCACTCGACGATCGTAGTATATTGGTTGGATGTGCGGTACTTCGGTAAACATATATTTTTTTAATAGTGATAGTGATATTTAAAAATATAGTTGCTTTAGTTGTAATATATGTAATACGTACGTGGATTATATGTGCGTATTATTTATAAAAACTGCTTTCCAAAATAGTTAAGCTTAATCCCATAGACGCTGTTTTAATATTTTATTAAAACAACTTTAATTTATAAGTGGGAAAAATTGGCGATGTTTACCAAGGGGTAAGGCAGGGAAGACTATAGATTCGGATCTCGCCACAGATCCTCATCAGTTCCCTTGTTTTTCAACAAGAAACTTTTTACACCCAAGTTTCAATTGCTCGCTCAAATAGATACGTGTCCAAAGAAACACTCTGATCGAGAATTTCTTTGGCACTGCCTAAACTTGAGCAACTTCACTTGCAAACAAAACCAAATCTTTCCCAAATCGTTGAGTCTCAACGAAAAACACATACTAATTTATTGGTATTGCTTGTGACAGTAATAAACCACACTTTGACGGTGCCCGGTCTCACAATTAGAAGGGTTGGCGTTTTTTAATTTGGGATGACGACTTCTATTTTGCTTTTCAAAATAGTCAGGCTTAATCCAATAGTCGTTGTTTTAATATTTTATTTAAACAACTTTAATTTATTAGTGGGAAAAAATGAAGATGTTTACCAAGGGCTAAGGCAGGGAAGGCTATAGTTTCGGATCTCGCCACAGATCCTCATCAGTTGCCTTGTTTTTCAGCAAATGTAATTCGATTTTTCCTGATGTTTTCCAATCGTTAACAACCGATTCAACTTCAGTTTTACATGAGTGGATGGTATTGAATAATCTTACCCTTAGCTCAGCTAAGACCAAAGCAATTAAATTAAGCAATAAGGCATTGAGTTTGTTGATCATGTTAAGTGTTTGGGGGTTATAGTTGATAGAAGTTTAAAATTGTCTCAGCATGTTAATTCAATTGTCTCTAAAGTACATTTCCTCTTTAGAAAACTTTATAATGTAGAGCTTTCCCTGTCTTTAGAGGTAAATAAGAAGTTGGCACATGCTTTGGTCATACCTGTCACTTTATATTGTGTTGAGGTCTATTCAGGAACATTAGCATATGTATTCCGGAAGATTCAGTTGGTGTTTAATCGTTTGATTCATTTCGTTTATACTTTGAATGTTCGTCAGCATGTAACGCCCTATATTTGTGATTTTATTGGTTGCATGTTTTTAGATTTCCTTTAGATTTCCTATCTTTGCGTTATATGCTTCACTTTTATAAAGTAATGAAATGTCAAACTCCATTGTTTTTTGGCAGATCAATTCACATTTTCGAGATCAGTGAGGAATCCTCAAATAAGAATTCCAAAATTAAACTCGTTGCTTGTAAAAGAGTTGCAAGAACGTTCAATTCATTGCCTGACGGGTTGAGAACCTTTCATTTATTGCCTAGTACATACAAACGTAAACTCTGTGTGTATTTTGAAACAGCCACTCCTATAATATTATTAGTTATTCATCGCCCTATTTACATGATTGTAATACTGCCTGTTGGCAGTTTCCTTAGTAGTATTTCATTCTGTCAGTGTGTTTTTATACTACGTTTTATTTATTTTATTTTTTTGTTTCTTTTTTTACATTAATAACTTTTAAATTATGTAATGTTTTTATTTTATCAATTTAATTGAGTAGTACTTTTAATTCTGTTCCTTGTGCAAAATTGTATATATACATAATTTAAACTGTTAGGATTTAGGGATACGTAAAATCGATTTCGGTTAATCGATTAATCGGTTATTAGCCGTAATATTTCCAAAAGTCGTAGATGACTACTGAATGTGCGAAAACCGGATAGTCGATTATTCTTAATCAACTTTCGGAAGACGGAGCCAACTATTATTCGTAGTCAACCATTAGTCGTAGTCTATTATTATTCGTAGTCGTCTATTAATCGTGGTCGACTATTAGTCCTAGTTGACTATTGGGCGTGCTAAAACCGCGTAATCGATGACACTTTCACTGCGTATCCCTATTTGGATTGATGCTCAAATTCCGTAATTTTATTGTTTTTTATATGTAATGTCGCGAGCTATTGCCGAGTAGTTTCTTAGCCGGGTTGTGATTAATTCATTATATACCGATACTTTCACTAGTTCTGTTGTTAATCAGAGAAAAGTAGTTGTGTATTTGAAGTTTTTATATGTTTTTTTTTATTTTGCCTACGTTGGGCATCTCTCCAATTAATGTTTTTTAAGTTAAATACCCTTGTTTTGTCGATTTCTCAAATGAGGTCTTCGGACTTTGGATTGAAAAGAATAAATAAATTAACAAAATTAAATTAAATCGAAAAATATAGGGGGCAGGCGCGTCAAAAAAAAAAAACCATTTTGTCATTTTTGGGCCGCCCTACTATACATGGAGTACATACGCAAATGTATACATATTTATTTAAATGCTATTCTCTCATCTACTCGTAAAAATGCTACATCTCTAATTGATACATTTGTTCATCACGCTGAAAAGTTACTAACTTATTAGCCTAATTGGGATAAATTGTGAATGAAATGTTTCCTTAACACTTCCTGTCTAATTGGAAATGTAAATAATACACAGTCACACTTAGACGTCGCATAAATCTGTTGCGACAGTAATCACCGATAATTACTCAATTTGACTGATCTGTCATTGGTGCCTGAAAGGTAAACACTTGTACTAAGTATTTCTTCTGTATTATCTACCACAGAAAAATTTGACAGTGTTCCATATGAAATCCAATTAAAGTTACTATACCTGCATACTTTGCCAGAGGCTGCTACTTTATGGGTGGAGTCTGTACGAACATTTAATCATATTAACAAGAAATGTAAAGAAAGAGAAAGAAGTTATTTAAATATTTAGGTCTAAGGTAGCCTTTCCGTTTTAGTTGTGTGGTTAGTCGGGAAACGTTTAGCATAAGCTATCGGAAATGTATCGCTTAAAGTCGAGGAATACTGATGAACGATACGATTGTATTCAAAGAATCTGATATAAAAAAAGAATACTTACAAGCCGGTATGATTGAAAGAACCTGATATAAAAAAGAATACTTGTAAGCTAGTATGACGAATACGATGGAAGTCGAAAAACATGTTTGTGAAAAACATTATACGAATACGTCATTCAGCATAGAAAATATATTAAAGACGAATCACTCAAGCTATATAGAAAATGAAAAACCGGAAACCCCTGGAGAAAATACAGAGGAAAATAAATTTTGTGAGTAGTATTTATGTCAGGTCTATAATTTTTTTTTTTTATTTTTGCATAATATCGAAGAAAGAGCTGTTCGGTGACTCTTTAAGTTATGAAAAATATACAGTGAGCGTCAAAAGAAACTTTACACCCCTCATCAGTTTTTAATTGCTCTATTACACCGACATAGAGATTTTATACAAATAAAGTATAAATGTAACTTTTGTAGGTTTTTAGTGGTGAATTAAAATCTAGAAAATTTTAGGTCATTCCAAAATTTCACTACGGAATAAATGAAGATTACCAAAAAACCCAAACTTTGACGCGTCAAAATAAAGTTTACACTTTTGCCAAACGTAAGATATTGCATATTTCTTTAACAAAATAAAAATATACTTTCGCTTTTTAAGCTTTGGCTTCAAACATTAAATCAACGGGTGTTTTGGTGTAATCCGGTGATATTTGCCCCCATTGGACTCGTGGTACCGCTTACGGGTATTTTTGGCATAAAATAGACCTCTACATAACTTTCTGGATTTGAAATCTAGAGGCTATAATGATTGATATTGCATATTTCTTTAACAAAATAAAAACATATTTTGGCTTTTTAAGCTTTGGCTTCAAACATTAAATCAACGGATGTTTTGGTGTAATCCGGTGATATTTGCCCCCATTGGACTCGTGGTGCCGCTTTCAGGCAATTTTGGCATAAAATATACCTTTATTTAACTTTCTGTCGAAATTTACTCGTGGGTTTGAAGTCTAGATGATATAATGATTGATACATAGGAGTCAAATACAGTAACATGTTATTCATAAATACGGGTGAACGCTTCAGAACTGTCATGCACCCCCTGAACATAGATGAGACTTCATAATGTGCATAAAAGTATTTCAATTATTATAGTCTCTAGACTTCTAATCCATTGAGTAAATTTCGACAGAAAGTTGAATAGAAAGTTGTACCACGGGTGTAATGGAAGAAATATCAGCGGATTACACTTTTTGATTTAATGTTTACCAGAACCAATATGACGAAAAGAATTTCAAAAGCCAAAATATGTCTTCATTTTTTACGTTTGACAAAAGCGTAAAATTTTGCCTTGTTTGTTAATCTTCGTTTATTCCATAATGCAACTTTGTAAAGACCTAATATTCTGAATTCTAATTCCCCACTAAATACTTAAAATATAATTATAAATATATAGTATATACATATATATATATATATATATATGAAGCAAACCAGACTTTTTACGTTACTATTTGATTAAACCGTTCAAATGACGGACATATGTCCAAAAGAAAAGTATAAGAATACAAAATGAAGATTACATTTCTAATGTATCACTTTTCAAAATTTCCACTGCATCCACCTTTTATGGATGCTGACATTTTGAAGCCGGATTTTAGGTGTTTTTCGTATTTTTAATTTAAATTTAACTGGAACGAATATGATTAAAGTACTCGCGATTGCGCATAATTTGATATGTATATTGGCTATGTAGCCCACACAGCAGCAGAGTAATCTACTGCCAAAGGCCAAAATTTAGTGCGATTTTTTTTTCTAAAAGCCCTATTTTTTTGGGTACAGTATTTACAATATCCTTTTGAGTGTGCTGGTACCCCCCGGCGGTCCGGATCATATAAATCATAAATCGTGAAAATCCTGCAAAAACCGAAAAATGTGCAAAAAATATTTTTGAAAATATCGCGGATTTAGTCGCATTTCTGTGGATCATTTCCTTGTCAATGAAGAAACTGACACATTACTCGAGTTTTTGCGAAAACAGCGGTTTAAAAAATTTGGTGGCATGGGACATGTATCCGATTTATCCCAAAAATAGTGTGTGATGCTACATCCACTGTTCTTGATGGATTTGATCGAAATAGGATTAGATCGATGTATTTTTCCAGATTGTTGCACACTAAACTGCAGACTACGCTACATCATAGCGGCCAAAGCAAATCCTGGCAAATGTGTACAAATGAAAAGAGAAGAATTCGCCGTATTGACAAACCGCATGCGCATCAAGCGATTTTGAGGATTTCGCGATTTACACGCATTTCAAATGATACAGTTTTATTTGAAGATTATACCCCATTCAAAGGAAACCAACATTTATTTGAACGTTACCCATGTCTTCCGCTAGATGTTAGCGTGTGCTCGAGAAGTGATTAGAATAAAAAACGTGATTTTTTTAGTGAAATTTAACTGAAATAGAAGAATAACTCCGACCTAATTTTCTTACAATTTCTTCAACTAATTCTTAATTTTAATCCCCCAGCGTAAATTAGGTGACATTTCCTATGTATTTTTGTAGTCCTAAACTTCTTTACAATTGGTGTATATTTATTCATTTATTTTCAAGGATATCAACTTCGTAGCCCATGTTCACATATTGATTTTCAGTGTCCTTGGGACATGAGTCTCTTACGACTTGAGATATAACTTCAGAATTCAAATGCACTCATCTCATTATGGTTAATATATTTTACCCATTTCTATGAACATCAGCAATTTGTTTTACCTTTTCGTCGAAACGAAAAAGGTATTGTCATAGACTAATGAATGTAAAGACAAAGAAATCCTCTCAGTCAAATACTCTCATTGAGTAAGAATAGAGTCCGTTGACGAACTACTCAATTTTTAAAATAGGAATAACTATGCATTTTTAAACTATTTATGATGGAAAAGACAATATGTGGGTAATATTGGCCGGATCTACATCCTCAAATAAAAAATAAAAAAATCAACAAAATCTTGCAATTTACCCCAAAACAAAATGCAATTGAGTGAACACAGAGAATATTGAGTGTAAGGGCGACCCCTACAAAAAACAAACACATTACAAATTCTTTGTCTATTCATTCATTAGTCTAGGGGTATTGTTTTATATAAATGTTGGAATAAGACAAAGACGTAAATACAACAAGATAAGACATTTGTTTGCTATCATTCTTCAGTGAATGGCTTTTGAATTTAACATAATGTTATGTTACGATATGGTGAAATAACATTTTTTCTTTTTATACATTTTTACGTATTTAACCGAATTTACCGGTCCAATTGACATGGAATTATCCTTGAATAGATCCTTGAATTCATAAATTTCGTTTCTGATACCATTACATGAAATGTTCCACCTTGGTTGCGATTTTGAATTAACTGCAACCTGTTAAGGTTAATGTTTCTATACATAGTTTCGTACACATTTTATTGTTGCATGCATTTTGTCTAGTCTTATTTGTTCTATGTCTTTGAATAAGACAATGGAATTTAAATCTATTGGTTGTATAATAACGAGAATGCAATACAACAATCCGTAGTTACCGGTGATTTTGTATATCAAAGAATGAAAATAAAAGAAGTCATGCGTTTTTAAATAATTTACCCAAAAATCGGTAAAATTAAGTTGTTTATAATTTCGGTAATTAACGATATTTATCAGTAAGTTAGTGACCAAAACAGTAGTCGTTAAGGTTTGCCTATATAAAGAGTGCTGTTAACTTTTATTTAAAATTTTCATTCATAGTTTTGCGTTTTAATTTTACCGATTTTTGTCGGTAACTGAAAATATGAATTTGAGAATCTAAAAAATATAAAAACTAAGCTATTAATTCCAACGCTTCAAACGTTCTAAACATTTCTAGATATCATTGGAATACATTACGTTCCAAGGGACTTCCTCACTAATCGGAGGCCTAAAGAACTAATTTTTTTAGAGGAAAGGAACACCCATCATCGATTTTTAAGGGAACTAGGCTACCCAACACAAGATTGAAAATACTGTTGCTTCTCATAATTAGACATCGATGGTTGAAGTGTAGAAAAATCATTCGACAGATTCAAATAGTTAATTCCATATTGACTGTATAACTGCGTCAACAGTGGCTAGCCAGAAGACGAGATGTGGACCGAAAACTTCGAAAAACATAATTTTTCTTATTTATACACCAATAGCTATTGCTAAGAACGAAAACGTCAATAAAGTAAATAAGAATCTAATGCTCAAACTTGGAAAAAATATGAAAAATATGAGATGTCCGGATTACCGAGTATACAATGTAAAAAATTCTTGTGTCCGGATTACCGCGTTGTCCGGATTATCGAGACTATACTATATATATATATAGGTATTGCAAATGGCCTACATCCGTCCACATTTTGAGATAGCCCCCAAAAGTTCGGCACCTCCTTATTTTCGGTATTTTGAAGGTTTAAAAGTAAATTTACATTTACGAAACACACTCGGTTTTAACTGTCAATTCCATTGCTTAAACATTAAATGAAATCCAGTGGATTTCAGATGAGTTTTCATTTGACGTATACGCAAAGGAATTGACAGTTGAAATCGAGTGGATTTCGTAAATGTAAATTTACTATAAAACCTTGACAGTACCGAAAATAAATGTAAACCAATAATAAACCTCATTATCCCACCGAAAAGGCTTAAATTTGATATTAAGTCTTCGTTGGGTGTATAAAACTTTCCACCTGAAAATTTTCGGCATGGGTCCACGCCTCTGTGGGCTCTATTCGACACCGAAATCGCGGAAATTTTGGTATTTAGTCTTCGTCTTTACAGGTTTCCTCGTTCATATAGCCCCCGTATATGAGTAAGTATTTTGAAGGTTGTGCCTCAATATCCCACCAAAACGGCTGTAATTTGGAATTTAATATTGGGTAGGGGTATAAATATTCCACCGCAAATTTGTCGGTATTGCTCGACGTCTTCATATTTTCTGTATTTTGATTCTCCACCTGGAATTTGTCGGTATATGCCCAAACCTTCATTTAGCCCCCATAGAATGGTACTTCCCGATTTTCAGTATTTTGAAGGTTATGACCTCAATATCCCACCGAAATGGCTGAAGTTTGGTATTTCGTCTTCGTTGAAGTTACTAAACTCTCCTTCAGAAATTTCTCGGTACAAGTCAACGTTTTATACAGCCTCCATAGAACGGTACTCCTGACTTTCGTTATTTTGAAAGTTTTAGCCACAATTTTCAACCGCAATAACAGAAAATACATATTTGTTGTGCTTAAACGACCAGTGGTTTTATTTGTGTTAATAATGCACCAAAAAATGGGAGGTGAAAAGTTGGCACTCACTGTATCTGCATCGAATTCAATGAAATTTTGTTATGATTTTATTTACTGTGCTTTTGATATGAGTCGAACATACACAGATTTACCAAACTGATTTGCATAAACATTTGTAATTGTAAATAAAGTTCAATCAAGACTTCCCGCTGACCTCCAAGAAGTTGTATTATGTTGGGCAAATGTGTGAATTAAAATAAAGCCTATTCAAGGGAAGTAAAATGAAGCGGTTGAGCTCTCAGATGGGGCCTATAATATCATGGTAAATATAAATAATATTTTTTAATATATAAATTTCTCCTTGAAGTTGAGCCGAATGATCGAAGATTTTTGCATATGAAAAATATTTGTTATTGGCACAAATAATAAAAAAAGTAACAAATAAAAATTAAATTTATAACTAATTCGGTTGGAAATTAAAGGTGGTATCTTTAACTTTAATTTCCAACCGAATTCTCGTCCCCTTTGTTCAAATTTGTTGTTATCACTTTGTTTAGAACAGTCTATATACATTAATTAGACTGACCCAAAAAAAAAAAAAAAAACAAATTTTTTGAAACTCCTACACCCTAATTTTTTTCCATTTGATCCAAGAACCTTGTATATCCCCCATAGAACGATACCTCACGATTTTAAGTATTTTGAAGGTTGTGCCTCAATATCCCACCTAAACGGCTGTATTTTGGAATTTAATATTCGGTAGAGGTATAAATATTCCACCGCAAATTTGTCTGTATTGCTCGACGTCTTCATATTTTCTGTATTTTGATTCTCCACCTGGAATTTGTCGGTATATGCCCACACCTTCATTTAGCCCCCATAGAATGGTACCTCCCGATTTTCAGTATTTTGAAGGTTATGGCCTCAATATCCCACCGAAATGGCTGAAGTTTGGTATTTAGTCTTCGTTGAAGTTACTAATCTTTCCTTCAGAAATTTCTCTGTACAAGTCAACGTTTTATACAGCCTAAATAGAACGGTACTCCTGACTTTCGTTATTTTCAACGTTTTAGCCACAATTTTCAACCGCAATAACTGAAAATACATATTTGTTGTGCTTAAACGACCAGTGGTTTTCTTTGTGTTAATAATGCACCTAAAAAATGGGAGGTGAAAAGTTGGCACTCACTGTATCTGCATCGAATTCAATGAAATTTGTTATGATTGTATTTACTGTGCTTTTGATATGAGTCGAACATACACAGATTTACCAAACTGATTTGCATAAACATTTGTAATTGTAAATAAAGTTCAATCAAGACTTCCCGCTGACCTCGAAGAAGTTGTATTATGTTGGGCAAATGTGTGAAGTAAAATAAAGCCTATTCAAGGGAACTAAAATGAAGCGGTTGAGCTCTCAGATGGGGCCTATAGTATCTTGGTAAATATAAACAATATTTTTTAATATATAAATTTCTCCTTGAAGTTGAGCCGAATTATCGAAGATTTTTGCATATGACAAATATTTGTTATTTTAATTTCCAAGCGAATTCTCGTCCCCTTTGTTCAAATTTGTTGTTATCACTTTGTTCAGAACAATCTATATACATTAATTAGACTGACCCAAAAAAACAAATTTTTTGAAACTCCTACACCCTAATTTTTTTCCATTTGATCCAAGAACCTTATATGTATATGAAATTTTATGCCGATCGGTTAACGTTAACCCGTGACAACTTTGTTTCCATCAGGGCTTCGGAGTCGAGCTATTTTAGGTTAGACTCCGATTCCAGTCCACTTTTTTCACGACTCCACCTCCGGCGTCGACTCCTAAAATAAGTCAGTTAGGTTTACCTCGCTGTTATCTACCCACTGATAATACAACATCCAAATTATAGACATTCCAGTGTGAAAGCTTCAAGATACTTTCGGGAGTTATACCAAAACACGGACCTATATATATTGCTCGTTCTCTTCGCGGAGGTTTTCTGTCTGTAGGGAATCCGGAATTCAAAGTAACACCCACTTCAGTATGACCCTTCAGCAAAACCCTTAAAAATAACTAAAATCGGACAGTATCGTTATAAGGTTTCTCTACCAAAACAAAGATCTATGAGTATATTTACAATTTCCCGAAGTTGACTTAAGAGACCCGAAATTCCAAATTACCGTATCTGTTTGCAAATTACCGATAACACTGTTTGTACGTTTTTTGAGCTCGAAAATTAACCATAGTCTAACACCGCAGCGCGATAGAGAAGCAACAAAGAAGACACATCCCGTTGTATTTCCCATCACATGCACTGTCTTGGTTATGTGCCCCAGAAGACTTGAAGCCTTGATGTTACATGGGATCATTTTGTCCAAAACTATAAGAATTTTGATTTATTCTTGAAGGTTCGGTAATAGATCTTGATCTTCAAGGTCAAAATCGCCGAGGTAAAATTTCATTCCAAATTCCATTTACATTGTTTCTGGGGTTTTGGTGTGCACAAACGGTCCTTAAAGGTCAAAATAGCAAAATAACATTGAGCAAATACTTTTCTATCCTTTTTCTCGGGTTCTGGTCCGTCCAGAGATACTAACCGCTCAAAATTCAAGAAAAAAATTAACTACAAATATTTTCCTAAGGTCTCAGTAAGTAACTTTGTAGAATATCTGAACTTTTTAGGAACGGTCTTCTACATGTGGCACAGTCTAATGCAGAGGGGGGAATTAATTTAATTTTTTTATGTTTCATTACTTATTTCAACATTTTTGTGGCACAGTCTAATGCAGAGGGGGGAATTAATTTAATTTTTTTATGTTTCATTACTTATTTCAACATTTTTAAACATGAATGTTGCCTAAAATCGTCCTGTATACATAATATATATAATTGTTCCACAAACATCCTAGGCGGGACAAGGGAAACTTCTTCCATATCAATGAGTGCACCCCGATTCATATTAGCTCAATGATATGGGACCTACAAACATCTTAAGAGTAACAAACAGATGGCAGATAGGCGGGCCTCTCTATACACCGAGGAAAAAACATATATGTGTTTGTGTTTGGATCCAAACATATATATGTTTCCAATCAGTTCCAAACAAATACTTGTTTGGATCCAAACATATTTCTAACATATATTTTTCTGCGTGTACTTTATAGAGTTTCTGAAGAATATTTCGATGTGTTACAAACGGAATGACAAAGTTAGTAGGAAGGAGAGGCAATCGGAAATGATTAAATAGACCCCACACGCATTACATTTAATCGAAAATTCATTTAATTTCTTTTCATCGAAGAACAACAGGATTTCTCATATCATACGAGTTTATCCTTTCATAGAGAGACAGAAGGTCAAGTACGTTTTCTTACAGATGACTACATGCTCTTCTGTTATAAAAAAGCAGACTTTCTCATGAAAGAAGTTCTTTAAAAGTCCTTCAAAAGATCAAATTTTCCACGTAGCGTTAAAGTGTCTTTTAAAAAATGTGAGAAAGATCATCTCTAACTTTTATCATACAAGAAGTCTAGTAGGCTTCATATCACTTCTATAAAAGTCCAGTTGGTCTCCAGTACGATTTCTCTTAAAGTACCATAAAGACTTTCATAGAAATCCAACAGGTCCTTTTACCGAAGACATTAATGACTTCTAAAAGAAAACAAAAGGAAAACACCAGTGAACATTCTATGAGATGACCAGTAAATTTTCTAGAAGAACTTCCCCAAGAGTATGTGGGATATAAAACCTTTATTCTAATGTGTATTGTAAACAATCATATAGATTAAAGGGTTAAAATACTGTATTCAAATTATGGTCGTTTAATTGATTTAAAGAATTTTTGATTTAACAAATTTTTGATAAATGTGAAACGATTTATCCGGAGTCGGAGTTGAGCTGTTTTTACGACTCCGTCTCCGACTCCAGCCTTGGCAAAGTACTATGGTAATAAAAATCGGTCAGGAGACACGGGTTATCGTTTACCGATCGTCATCAATTTTTGTATAAATCGTTTTTAGCCATAATAATGTACCGGTAAATTTCCTTCATCGATTGGAAAATAATTGCGAGTTTCTTTTCGATTTTCCCCCATACAAATTACTATGAAAAGAATGATCGCTAAATAGAATTGCATAATATAGTAATAAAAATCCATATATATGGTTTTTGGATCAAATGGAACAAATTTAGGTGGTAGGAGTTCCAAAACAATTATTTTTTTTTTTTGGGTCAGTACATTAATTGCCAGAAAAATCGCTCGACCTTAAGATTAATGCAGGTTAAAATTATGTATATGTAGTATTCTATATGTTTGCAGATAATGAATATGTTCCTCATCATCAGACATGATCGCTTATTTAATTAGCAAAACAGGATTGCACAGCATTGACAGCTGCAGTATTTGGAATAGCCCAAAAATAGTATATTTTCTAATTTGCTCGTGGACTCCACAATGTGGAGAGTTTTATGGTCGAAATGCAATTTATTTGAAAAAGTTTTTTGAGACATTATATTCGTCTTTAAAAAACTAAACTGGTTACCTTTTTAACAGGAAAATATTTATATTAAGACATTAACAATATGTATTCACGACAACATTCGTCTAGTTCACGTTTCACTTATTTTTGTGGTAATATAAAGTTTGTTTTATTCGTTAACACATATTGTTAAATACTTTTTTCACATTGCTCGTTATTTGTCAAACAAAAATCATATCATATTTTTTCCTTCTTATTTTATTTTTCTATGACTCCTCATGTGATTTTTCTTCACTTTTTTGTCCCTACATCTTCGCAATTTATTTTGAGATTTTTTGTTTATTTACACGGCTTGTTGAAATTCAAGATGTGGATTCAGGCACCGAAGCATTATGTCGCGAGATAATATAAACGGTGGCCAAAAATAGAAGGAGTTGGCGTAGGTGGATGAATTTTGATCCAAGTACTTATTGTTGGCTGACAAGGTCGAGGGCAAAAAATTGGCAACGGTTCACGTTTTGGTATAGTCACCAAATAATTGCACTTCCCAATTTTATATTAACATTTTTAATATTTTAGCTAAATTTATTGACCAAATAGGCTGAACTTTGAGGTGCAGGGTTCCTAGTTGACAAAAAACGTTCCCGATAAAAATTATGGGCATAGGTACACGTTTTGATATATACCCCATATATCGGTACCTCCCGATTTTCGATATTTTGAAGATTTTATCTAAGTTTCTCGACCAAATTGGCTGTATTTTTGCATTGAGTGTTCCCAGTGGTGAAAAAACGTTTTAATATAGCCCCCATAGAATGATACCGCCCGATTTTCGGTATTTTGAAGGTTTTAGCCACATTATCCAACCGAAGTAACTAATATTTGGTATTTCAAAGAAATGGGAAGACAAGTTTATTATATCCAAAGCAACTTAAAAAATCAGTTTTATAACGTCCATTACTTTAAATGTTAAAATATTTGAAGATATATATTGTTAATTTTGAGAAAATATTGATAAAAATGCACATTGCCAACAATTATCGGATTTGAACTCTCACATTGACAAACTACTTGACGTATCAATACCAAAAATGCAAAAACCTTCTAATTAGAATGTTTCCTATCGACTACCATAAATATATTTGGTTTTGACAATATTTGACCACTGTCGTGACACTGTGCGACGTAGCCAGGGGAAGGCTTTTCTGGCTTTTTCGCCAAGTTTGAAATGATACCAGCAATACGGTTTTGATTTGCTTCCGGAATTCGAACGTCGATGGTTTGAGGATAACTTACCACTGCTTCTTGACATCCTTCACTGACGGATAAAAGTGCTTTCATTTGTGGCGGAAGCCGTTGCATCCACAGCTGCTTTAAAATATCGTTGGAAACCTTACCCTGAGATGAAGACCGCATTTCGGATAACAGTTCTGAAGGCTTCTTGTCTCCGAGCTCAATGTTCATCAAAGCTTCTTGAGACGCCTCTCCTCGGAATCCGAGAACCTACTAATAAGTTTGCCTTTTAACGTGTCATACATATTTTCAGCAGGAGGATTGATGAATATATCTGCAACTTTCTCCAAAATATTGTTTTCAGTCGATGCAACAATGGTGTGGAATTTTATAGAATCTTCTGTAATGCCGGCCATAATAAATTGTGATTATATTTGCCTGAACCAAAGCAGCGGATCGGAACGCCAAAATAGAGGAGCTTTCACAACTACTCGTGAAACTTTCATTGTTGATGATGTATTTATTTAGTTAGATGGGCTTGATGATTTAGTTGTACCGTTCTTGTTTGCCATTATAGTCCTTTTTATTTTGAGTTCTTCTGTCGGGGGTCACTAATTTGTTGGATTAGATGAATAAAAACACAACAATTTATTTTTTAAACGTTTAATGATCACTTTTCAAGAGACATATCGGAACTAACTGGAAAAATGAAAATTATTTTGATTGTCACAAAATACATAAATTATGAAAGTTGATAAAAATAAAAAATTACAACTAATTTGATGAAATAAAAATAATATTTTAAAGTAAATAATAATTGAGTATTTTCAAGCCGCCTCAATTTACTTAATTATTAATACAAAAATTTATGTAATTTACAATTTTCAAATCAGAATTTGTAACAACGAAATTATAAACCGACTTCGCATTCAAAGGAATGTGGGACAATCTAGACCAAACCCGTTCGTAGGTATTGATATGGTTACGAAGTTTTTCGGCAAATCACACACACGCGACCCGAACGCAAAGTAAGAGAGCAAATGTTTTGATTTTTTTTACTTCAGTCTTGTACTGAATGTCATGCAAGCAGGTTGACGCCGCTTTATTTGTTTTTTTTTTTTTGGGTACACTGAAAAGAATTTGAAAATGATTTTTTGTTTTGTATTAATATTTTTAATGACGCAGAATGCCTCTTCTGCAATGCAACAATAAAAATGTATATAAACAAAGGAGAGGATTCGAAATGCGGTATATGTATCTGTTTGCTTTGATGAAAGCACTGATATAAGGGACACAAGTCAAATGCTAATTTATATTAGAACCGTAGACAATTTGTTCAATGCATTTGAAGAAATTTTAAAGTTGAAATCGCTATCATTTAACTCTTAGCAATCGCAGTTTTAATAAAAGAAACTGAAGTGGATACTTTTGACTGTGATTCACTGTATATTATTTTTAATTTTAGTCATACAAAGTGAACGCGCCAACAATATATTTTTGAAAATTTTGCCTTTTTAGGCGAAGATCATTTTTAGTATTATTTTTTTTTTTAATTTGTTAATCGAGCTTTTTTATGATCTATAATGCAAATGAAAAAGGAAAGCCGACGATTTGAACCCACACACCCACCACTATGTTTGGCTCTGAACGCTAACACGCCGTGACAACTATTTTCCTGTGTTTTTCAGTTCATACTCAATATGAAAATCATCACCCTGTTCTGTTCTGTCAGTGTAATTTTACCCACACATAAACAATTTAAGCGCTCGCTCTTCTTGGTCGGCTATGATCTAGACTTGCAGATTTGGAAGGTTTAAGGGGAAATGCTAAATTAAAGTATTAAAGGTAGTTACAATGTAATAAGAGACATTTTAAATAAACTTACTATTATTCGATAAACGTGTGGTTTCGTAGCATGGAGTGTTGTCCAGTCGATATGGACAAAAATTCCCATAAAGCTAAAGTTTGCCATTAGATACAAGGTCCTAAAGTCCCAATCGATCTCATGTGTGCAAAAAAGTTACATAGGCGGGGTCAAACAGTAAGACTTACCCAAAAGTGTAAAGTAAAGTAAATGATATAGACCTTAAATTTCTCCACAAGAATGATTTCTTCTTACCATGCTTGAGATATCGCGATACTAAAATTCATATTATACATGATATAGTCATATAAACCATGTATAAAACATAATAGGCAAGTGAAAAATCAGGCTTTGTAACACTATCCGATTTATTTTTATTTTGGCCCAGTGCATTGCAGTGGTAGGTATTTTTATGCCGATTATTATGTACTATATTCTTGGGAACGGATCCGAGTATTTTTACACGATCACATTGTGTGGTCATTTTCGCCTTATAAAGTATGTACAGTGAGTCACAGTCAAAAGTATCCACTTCAGTTTCTTTCATTAAAACTGTGCTTGATAAGAATAAATTAATGAAGATGATTTTGTTGGTTTTTATATTTGTACATTAGTGTCTTATCTTAAAATTAACGAAATAAAATTCAGGTAAATTTAGATGAAAATTTAAAATTTTTAAACAACATCGGTTTCTTGCTCACAGCGAAAAGTATTATTAAAGAAAAAGCTTTGGTTTTACAGCTTTTAGCCTTTTTAGCATATATGTACATATTTAACAAAAGAAATTTGATTTTTCCCCATTCTTCTTGCAAGGCATTTTTCAGGGTTCATACACTTTAGATGTTAAGACTTCTTATACAGTGAGTGTCAACAATATTCGGTTTTCAAATTCACCAATAATAACACCTCAGTATTTTAGAAGCCCATACCAAATATTCAAAAAACCAAATACTTAAAAAACTTTTAAATTAAAAAATTTATGTAACATGGATCCATGGCAACCCTATAAGCGAGAATAACAACGAAGAAGTTGTTAACCCTGTTTTCTATGCGCCAAAAATATTCGGGTTTTGTAACTTTTGTTAAATATTTTGGCAAAAAACTGGTCAATATCGAACTTTTTGTGCAATATTAGTATAAATTTCAATAATTGCGAAAAGAATCTTTCTTCCTGTGTGCAAAAATATTATATTTCATAGCAAATTATTAAAATTTAGGGCTAAGGAAAAACGCTATCCTAGAAAAGAGAAAACTGTTTATATTTCATTATAATAACGGCAGAAATAAAGGGAATTTTTGCTTATTTTTGAATATTTAGTCGAATATAGTTGAAATAATGTGCAAAAGTCACGAAAATACAGAAATAACCGGTTTCGTGAAATACATAAGCCAGCCAAACCAAGGACTGGGAGAAAAGGTATAGGAATCTCCTTAAAAATTACGGCTAAATCGCCTTTAATTTTCTTGAAATTGGTCACCGAGTCCTAAATGACTTTTAGAAGTTAGAAAATAGGCACTTCCATTACAAAAAATCGTAAGGATAAAGCCTTTCATGGTCTTATATGGACTTCTAAAATACTGAGGTGTTATTATTGGTAAAATAGAAAACCGAATATTTTTGACACTCACTGTATGTGTCTCCAACATAATCCATAAATTTATTAATAATTCCATCGATAAAGATTAGATTCCCTACACTGGAAGCAGTCGTGGGTTCGATTCCCCAGCCAGACAACATCAAAAATTTCAACGGTGGCAAAATATTTTTATTTATTTATTGTATTTATTTATTTATGTGATAATGTCTGCACAACAAGACATATGTCTTATAAATGATAGTGCAGTTTCATACATATATTTACACATCCAACTTAAATTAATGAATGATTTAAACCAAATTATAACAAAAAGTTAAATAAATTTTGGCAAAGAGTAAAAAATTAAAATCATGATTTAAACAAATTTATGACAAAAAATAATTAAATTTTGACGAAAGGAGTAAGAATTAAAATCATTGACATTTTTATATTATGGTATTTAAGTTAAAATTAAAATTTATGACATGGGAAAGGAAAATGAAAATAAGCAATTGTGGAAAATGCTATGACCACATGTAAACAAATTATGATTATATCACTTTAAATTATGAAAGAAAATTTTGAAGCATATTTTTGAATTTAATAGCGTTGCTGGTACTTTGTCTAATTTTCCTACCTCTGTTTGATCTTGCAAACTTTATTCTTCGAAAAAGATACTTTGGTGTTCGTTTATTAATTATTTTGTGCAAAAACTGCAAAGCTTTCATTTTCAGAAGAGAAACGAAGCTAAGACCATAGAGTAATTTGGAAAATGTTGACATATGTTGAGATCTTCGTAGACCATAAACGTAACGTATTATATTGTTGTATGCTACATTGAGTTTACGACGACATCCTGAATCACAATGTACAAAAAGCTCACATCCGTATAGTAGACCAGGAACTAGAAATGTTTTAGCTAGGAGACATCGTATTTGTAGTGGTGTATATGAGTGCGTTAACCATAGTACTCTTAGTTTCGCGAAAGTTTGTCCGACTATAAGGTTGACGTGGTTTGACCAACTAAGCGATTTGTTGAACATAACACCGAAAGTTTTTGCGCTGGAAACTAAAGCTACTTTCTCATGGTTTACCATTATTTCAATATTTTGAGGAGTAAACTTTTTATTTTTGTGAATTACAAGACATTTCGATTTTAGTGGATTGGGACATAATCCGTTTGACCTGGCCCATTCACATACATTAAATAAATCTGCGTTAAGATTATGTATACACTGGTCTACATCATTCAGATGACTACTTAAATATATCTGAACGTCATCAGCATACATGTGCATCCGACTATATGTTAACTGAAGTGGTAGATCATTAGCATACATTGAGAATAATAATGGACCTAAAATTGAACCTTGTGGTACACCTTTATCAACGCGCAAAGATTTGGATTTTATGTTGCCTAGGTAGACAGATTGTGACCTATGTGTTAAATAGGACTTTATTAAGTTTGTCGACGTAATAGAGAAATTGAAGAATCGTCTCAGCTTAAAAGCCAAATTGCAGTGATCTACGGTGTCAAAGGCTTTAGAGTGGTCAAGTAAGACTAAAAAGCACACCTGGTTGTCATCAATGTCGGTCCTTATTGACTCAGTGACCTCAATTAAAGCCGATGTACAGCTATGACCAACTCTAAACCCAGACTGCATATCGCTTAACAATGATTCACGTAGTAGATACTCGGATATTTGTTTGTGCATAATCTTTTCGAACACCTTAGAAAAGTAGCACAATATGGCTATGGGACGGAACTCAGAATTTGATTTTGGAACTGGTATAATTTTTGCATGTTTCCAGATTGTGGGATATGTGCTGAATGTAATAATGGTATTAAAAAAATAGGTAAGGTATGGAAGAAGACGAGGGAGGATTATGTGAATAAATTTGGGATCCACTCCATCAGGTCCAATGGCGTTGGACTTAACTTGACCAAAACAATTGAGTACTTCACTTTGAGTGATACATCGGAATTCAAACATACCGTCACCAACTACCCCATCAGTAGTTTCATCATCACAATCATAAAAGGAAGGATCTGCGTTGACTGTTGGTATATTAATAAACTGTTTATTCAATTCATCTGCATCCCCATTAGGCAAACCGATGCTCTTACATTTCCCAATACCTACATCATTTATTGTTTTCCATTTACTTCTGGAGTCTAGGGCAGAACTGAAACGAATAAGATAATATTCGGTTTTAGCAAACTCGATACAACTATTCACTCTTCTCCTTGCAGCACAGAATTCATCATGCAGTTCTGGCGTTTTATAGCGCTTCCACCGGGAGTAAGCCCTGTCCCTGATGTTTATAAGAGTTTTTATTGAAGAATTAAACCAAGGTTTGCTATCAGAAGTGGTTCTTTTTGTCTTTAAAGGGACTGTTGAGTTAAATAGATCAAAAATGTGTTTCTGCAGGAAATCTAGCTGTTGATCAACGGATGGTATATTATATAGTTCATTCCAATTGATTTGGAGAAATTTATCCTCTAAGTCAATATAGTTAACGCTTCTAAAATCCCGAAATGTGTATGTTTGTTCTTCTATTTGTACTTTCGTATTAAAATTATAGGCAAGAAATATTACGTCATGCCTGGAAAAACAGGAAGCTGATATTTGATCATAGAGAAGGACTTTATCCAGATTATTAACGTAAAACAAATCTAGAAGTGTATTGACCGTTGTAGAAAAGTGGGTGGGGTTACTATTATTAGTAGGATAAAGACCTAGTGAAATCATATTATTAGATAATGAGGGATCAACAAGAATATTTGAGTTGAAATCCCCTGTGATGATGATGTCATTATAACCCAACGTTGCATTTAGTACTATGTCATGAAGAAGGCCTATATCAATGCAATTGTTAGGCCTGTATAAACAACCGATTAACATTTTCTTAGCATGCGATTTTAGTTCAATAAACACATATTCTATCAGGTCTCCAACACTTGATTTAGTATGAAACTTTGCACTTATCGCTTTTTTGACGAAGATTGCTACACCACCTCCTCTGCGTTCTCTGTCGGATCTAAATACTGTATACCCCTTCATATTTATGAAGCTATCAGGGATTGATGAATGGAGCCATGTTTCAGAAAGACATACAATGTCTACACCGGAATTTTCAAAAATTAACTTAAACTCATCGGTTTTGTTTACCAAAATTTGGGCGTTGATGTGACATATCTTTAAACCCTTTTTTTGTTTGGCTAAGATACTAACTAAGTTCTTAGTTACGTCCATGGAATTTCTATATGTACTACCCATTTGGTGCAATATTGATGACAGGATAAGATTTGAAAGTACCAGCAGCGGATATGATATATATACGTAATTTCCAAACAATGATAGCATTACAGAAAGAGGTCATAGCAAGAACAATTATAGAGTGAGTATAAAGGTAAATACATATTGTTTGATTACAGTTATTAATAAAAACAGATAATAAAAATATTTTACGGTTAAAAATATAATGTTAAAGATTTTGAATGTTTGGCACCTCACCCATATTTCGGAACTCATCAATGATGCTAGGATGGTAGACACATATGGGTTCATTGCTGTTGAGGCCCCTCAGCAATGTTGGCGACATTTCCTGTCTATTTCAGCCATGTTAAAAAAATGTTCTTTTACACTCAGAAAAATCGTGTATAAACGGCATTAATTTCAGAAGATTCGATTTTAGGCAGATTGATTTCTTTATTTTAGAAATATCCTCTGAAAAACAGGACTTTTGAATTACTTCCACCAATTCAACTCTTGAACAGTAAGACAGATAGAATTTGGAATCTATCGTTTCTTAACTCGATTAACGAATCGAAAGATATGTGAGACCACTCAAAGAAGCTTTTTATAAGAAGAATAATCATGATCAATTTCAAAAGAATGTCCTCAGGACATTCCTTATCTGTCTTACTATCTGTAGTCACTAAAATTTTGGATTTTCTTACTTCCAATGATTTTTCTTCTGTCAACTCAAAATGTTTGTTGGCAGGCCATTTAGACATATCGTATAATAGAAACTTGGGTCCTTTGAACCATGTTGAAGATTTAAGTTCTTCAACACTGCATCCGCTCGACACTATGTCGGCTGGATTCTGTTAAGTGGGCACATGGCGCCAAATACACTTCTCCGACCATTCTTGAATTTATGACACTCTGTTTGAAACGAAAGTAGCCAAACTGGAAGTATGAGTTTGCAACCAGTAAAGAATGATTTCCGAATCGGACCAGAAGTACGTATTTTCAACTTCAAAATTTATCATTGGTTTAATTCGTAACCACATGTTTGCCATTAAATGCGCTGCTGCTCCAATCTCGGAAGTGGCATTGTCTTGAGCGGTGCTAGTTTGGATTTCGCTGTAAAAAGGCGGCAAGAAACTCCACTGGAGCCCAAAGCACGAACATTAAAGCAGTAGCCATAAGCTCGAATTGCCAAAAATGGCGCAGAAGATGTGCCATAAGTGACCGTGCTCAATTTGAAATTTTGTAAGGATCACTATCGCTTTCTCTCAAAGGATTAAGTGAAAATCTCTATCTTTCTCGTCAAGTAAATCTTGACAGTACATTTTCTCAATGTCTGCAGTAATTACATATTTATGTAGACGGAAACGAAGAAGAGTAGAGCACAACTCTTCCTGAATAGTTGGACCAACCATCAAAAGATCGTTGAGCGTGACATGAGAAGATGTTTTGCTCGAAGCATCAAAAACGACGGGAAGTTTCGTAGTTGTACTTTGCGGTCGGAAAACACAATGATGAAGAATGAAATAATGTAGGGTATTAGGAATTTTATTATTTGTTATTTCCATGTGACCTAAGTCACGATACTCTTTCATAAAGCAATTATATATATCCTTAAATGTACCGTCATGAGAAAGTCTCCTTTCTAAAGAGAGAAAGCGCCTTTTTGCAGTTTCAAATGACGATCCTAAACGTTTCACAACTTCCTTGAAAGGTAAAAATACTTGAAAGCGTCCTGACGGTAAACGTCGAACATATTTTTGGAAATGTTCCTCACATTTATTTTGTTCATCAGACGAAATCTTTAACGAATTATTTGGAGTTGAAAGAGATAACTCCGAGAATTTTCTAACAACTGCATAAATCGTTTCACTATTCCCTATTAACCTATTTAAATGGCATACACTTGAAGTGGATCCATTTGACTCATCGTATTTTCCAGGTACGATCCAGCCAAGCAAAGTTGTTTATAAAAGCGGAAGACTCGGATTTGGTTTGATTTGGCCAAAAAAGTTCGAAGAAAACTGCAGCAACAATTAATAAATCAACGCTCCGAGGTTCATTAGAATTAAGGTCAGCCAGTTCAATATTTTTTGGAATGTTCCAATCAGATATTGGTATTCTTTTGTCATGCTGAAAATTTGCTATAGAACACAATACCCAGAACTTAGATGAAAATTGGGTAGAATTTTGTCTCGACATAACAGACAGTTGAACACTATTCTTTGAAAATGATGCAGTTTCAGAAATGCCAGTTAGATTTAATCTGCCACCTTCTCGCTTTCCTTTAGGCTTCTGTACCAGGTCCTCAGTAATCAAATTAGCTTGAGAACCGGAATCTAAAAGAGCTCTAGCCAAAATATATTTCCCAGAACTACTTCTCACTTGAACTAGTGCTGTGGCCAAAATTAAGCCTTCACTCGAAGCACTGGAGGTAGAGGGCTGCTCTTGATACATATTTGAATTTGGATTATCAGAAGCATATCGATGCAGTAAGAAATGGTGTGCACCACTGCATACTCTTCACTTCACTCCTGAATTGCATTTGGCCACAATATGACCCTTCTTCAAACAATTAATGCAAGCAGGGACTGCTTTAATAAATTCAAATCTTTGGAGAACTGGTACAGCAGTAAACGAAGAACAATTTGTTATTTTACGCTGCAAAGATCTACAGAAAACACACTTTTCAGGAGATTGTTTCTGTTTAGAAACCGAAAGTGAAGTCTTGAAATTCCTCTTTGGCTGATTGTCGAATTTCGGTTTGTTTAATTTTGGTCTTGCACCAGAAGATTCTTCAGCAGAAATATGCTGGTATATTTTATTTTAAGCAGCCTCGCAATCAGACCATAATAGGAGCTTTTTGAAGTCAAGCTGTTCTTCCCATTTGGATTTAAATGAATCAATATGGCGTTCGTAATATTTTTGTCATCACGAATTGACAACAATGAATCGTAAATGGCAGAAACAGTGTCAATCATGCTTCTCAAAGCAGAAGCCGAAGGTTTGGTGATCTCAGGAAGATCAAAAAATTTCGAATGTTATCAAAAAAAAATATTAAACAATCATTCTCATAAACCTTCTGTAAACTGGTTTATTCTTTGGGGTAGTTTTCTTCAGAAATCTGAAAAGCTTTTACCGTACCAAGAGCTTCATTGGACAAACACGATATTTTTATATAAAATACCTAAAAATAGGGACTTTGCCGACACACATAAGTCCTCGAGTTCACCACGATCATCATTATCGGGATCTAAAATATTCGGATTGCAAACGCATTGCCTCATCAATATACTTCTTCAAAATGTCTAATCGACATTCTAATTCAAATGTATTGAAGGATATTTTCTTTTCTCTGAAAGAAGTTTTAATTTTTTCTATATTCTTTATTATTTAATTTTCCTGCTGTTGCTTCAAATTGGCTACTTCCGGACTATTTTGGTGATTTTTACCAGCAGCCATTTTGATATTAATCAATAAGTTTGAAGGAGATTTAAGCAACAGGAAACTCTGCACACTTTTATATTTATTAGTGGTAGGAAATGTGTTCTAGTTTATTATCAGATAAACTCTCGCTTTTTTAATCAAAATACAAATTTTCAGCTTTAAATATTATATTAATAATACTACATATCTGAATTGATTAATTTTTGTTCAACAATTGAACACACAACAATTTCAATAAATTAGAAATTCTGTAATACAATCGATCAAATTGAATAACCGAATATGGGTACTCAATTACTCAAAAGTATGTTGCACTAATGAAATTAAACCAAAACAAAGAAAAAATATTACAAAAGTGCCAAAAATTGTAAAAATAATAATTAAAATTATAAAGAATTAAAAATATATCGATTTGCAAAAAATAATAAATGTTTTGCTGAAATAATTTCACTCGTGAAATAAAATTTTATAATAATCGCGGAAAGAGGTACTTTGAAATAGCTGAGGAACAAAATGCAAAGCGGAATAAGAAAAGATAAGCAAACTTAATTTATACGAGATAATTAACTTTGTGTTATTTTGCCGCGAATAAATATTGCCAAAGTTGTTCACAAAATGTAAATGTATATTGAAGAAATAAGCGTAAAGTGATAATTTGTGTGAAATGTAACAAAATTACAGAAAATTTTGAATAAATTACAACTTCTCTAAACCTGAACAATTTACAGGGTAGGATTCACACAAATTATTACAACGCGTTTAGCTGTGAATCAGGATCAATCTCCTGATTATGTTTGCTCTTGCATAGGCGCAATCACAGAACCGGGGCATTGGTAAATTCTGGAACAGCAGCAACGATGGAATGAACTGAGGGAAGTTGTCTCTAATTAATTTATAGAGAGTTTTTTGTTGATGTTCTTCTTATTTTTCTCTTTTTGCAGCAAATTAGCAAAAAAAAGTTTTGTAGCAGTTTAACAAAACGAACCGACACTTTTACTCCCGGGTTTCTGCACCAAAATGTTCCACTTTCTTTTAAGGGAAGTATAAAATAATTATAGAATCAATTTATTTATAATTTTCTAATAATATTTTATTTATTTTTCAGGGATTTTCGGACGGTGGAGAAAGTTGAAAAACGTTTTGATTTTGGCGGTAAGTATACAACAACTGAATTCATTTTTATTATTTCATTACCCTAATTTTATTTCCGTTCTTTACAGCTATCTTCGTGATGATCTTACACACTATTTTAATACTAATTTTTACATCTATGGAAAACTCATTAGGTTAAGTTTTGATTAATTGAAACAAATTACAAAATAAGGAAATTAAAGAACCAAATAGATAAAATAAAAAAAGATAAAAGAAAAAAATCTAATAAAATTTAATAGAAAATTTAAATAAACAAACGTTGTTACTGTTCCAACACTCTACATCAAATGTGTTCTTCTTTGACACGGCGGTGCCGATGATTTTCGGCAATTTACACACACACGACCCGAATGCACAGAAAGAGCGTACAAAAGAGAACAAATGTTTTGATTTGTTATTGTTTTATAGCTTGCGTGAATACAAACTTACTAACACACTGTTATAAGTTGGCAATATTTTGAATTTTCTCCGTTCTCTTTTTGGTCATGTCTGCTCTACATGCCTCAACATAAATGGTTCCTTCAGTATCCATTGATGTGGTAAATTGTTTGTGTTTAATTCTTGCTAGTTGGCAGATGTTTGATGATAATAGGTTTATCTAATTGCTTCCTTTTAGTTTGAAAATCGTTATTTATCAAGGGTATATTCGATTCTTTCTGTTCAGCTCATTCTCTACTTTATCTTCAGTACTTGATCCGTCTTCGCTGATATAAAAGTTTCTACGTTTTCTACATTTGATTCTGAACCTCTAATATACTTAAACCGAAATTCATAAAAACTGTCTTCCTTTACTCTATTTCGTCTTCAAACTTATTCTCCAAAAATTTTTCGTTTCATTTCTTATAAATGTTGTTAGCATCTTTCTTCCATAAACAACAAGCTTTGACAACAGGCTGTGAACATTTTTCAATACAATATTCTGAATACACATTTTCAATGACAATACACATTTATAGTAAACAAAGATACATTGATAAATTTAAAAAAAAGTAAAAATTATTTATGTTGTTACAAATACATAAAACTCAATCGAAATCTGAAACTATTCTATATAAAAATTGCAAGCATAAGTCCAGACTGAATTCGGTTTCACATTCCAAATTTCATCTAAAGTGGGCAGACCTAGCGAGTTTGGGGCATAGTATAGGTACATGAAAGGGGGGCGGACCAATATCTGGGAGCAATGTTTAATCGTATTATACATATGTTGATCTGCAAAAGCAACAAAAAAAGCAAAAATGTTTCGATTTCTTCACAACAGAAGAATTTGTAGGACCAAAAGGTTATTACCAAAATATTTGTAAACTGTTTAGAAAATAACACAAGCTGAAAGTTCAACTAATGTAAGAGATATGATATGTATGTATGATATTTAAGATATGTATATAACAAGCGCCGATCTGAACCTATTTCGGAACAGGCAATGATTTTCCTAGGAGTGCCTTTTAATGTTTTTGTTCAGCAACTAGTTGTTTCATTTCTTTATAAATCGGTAATTTTTGAACTACCCGGTTTCCTGCGACATCGGCTTGTTTTCTTTAGATCTACTAGGAACACACAATTAATTTTTCCACGTTTTTCCACTTCTTTATTCGAAAGATCTTTCATTATTCGCTTTGCACGTTTGTGGAATCAACTTCCTGCAGAGCTACGGCAGTTTTCGTTTTCCAGAAGTGTATTTCGACGAAGGTTTGAAAGCTATGCTGTTAATAATACTATGGGCTGATGTGATATTATAGTCACATATATATCTTGTCAATTTTTTTAGATTCTACTGTATTGAAATTACTGATGCATTGATTCAATTTGTATATTACCAACAATAGGTGTACAAATAACTTTTGTACATACTTTCGGCTCATGTCGAGGCACTGGAAAGTCTTACAGTTTCAAATAAACATTCAAATCGATTTTCCAGCGGCCTAACAAAATATTAGACATTCACGGCATATGTTTCCATTGTTTTTATCAATTGTAGAAATTTATTTAGGAAGCATATAGTAAACAGAATGTTGGGTTTGCCACTTGCATATGATAACGCAAAAGAATAATAAATATTTTATGACCTTTCACAAACATATGCACGCAGGTCAAAACCACTTGAAAAAGGTCGCTGCAATTTAGCACTAGTTTCTATTACTTATCGAATAGAAGATAAGAGTCGCTAGATTGTACTTAGGTTAAGAAATATTTTGTAAACTAGTATGTAAGTTGAAATTTGAAAATAAAAACTCAGTGCCTCACAACTACTCAACCAAAGCAGTCGTCTGCTGCTCCTTATTCAAGTTGTTCGATGCACCGAGCATCGCACAACTATCTTATAATTATACAAGAGGCATATGATAACTCCTTCTTCAGTTTGGCTGGGGAGCCTTATTTTTGCCTTGTAGTTGTTTTACGCACACACATGTGTACATTTAATTAAATACTTATTATTATAAGATTTGAATTGTAATATTTTAAGATACATTTCCTGATTCGAAGGACACATTTGTAGTTTTTTGCATGTTGTGACATTAATAGGCCAAACGGCTTCTTCGTAACATATAAAAATAAATAAATAAATTATAATTAACCAGATTTTCTAAATTTTCTGAATATTTTAATACGATTTCTTTTTTCTTTCAGCCCATATTAATGTCATCCGAGATGGAAAATCATTAAGCCATTCTGGAAATTGGAATTTTATTCCTCCATTTTACACAAACTTTGTCGGTTTCAAAACATCTACAAACGTGATGACGGATGTAATGTATAACCATCTTCAGTTACTTCAAGGTAATGTACTAACATTCACTCAAAGCAATTGAAATGTCTGTATAATTTATTTTGTCAAAAATCTTTAAAGGCAAACAAAAATTATCGATACGCAATCCAACACTGGACATTTTAATTTGATTTAAATTCATAGGCGTTGATTGATATTCACACTTTTGTTAATTTGTTAATTCTTTTGGAATGTTTTTGCTTATGAAGGGGGTGTTTGATCAAAATTTTCTTAAGATCCTTTATAAGGTACTACCCAGAATAACACAAGAACCGTAAGACGAAAGATAGTAGTAGTATACAACAGGAGACTCAAATTCAGCTTAATAGCACTTACGGCAATTAAAACCTTAATGAGCAATAAAATCGAGGGACGGCAATTAAAAATAATTAGGTCATAACTAGGAGGGTTGGCGTTTTTTATTTCGGATGGCGACTTCTATTTTGTTCTTCAAAATAGTCAGGCTTAATCCCATAGTCGTTGTTTTAATATTCTATTAAAACAACTTTAATTTACACTGTGCAACAAAATTCAATTTTTTTCAAAATGATGGGAAAAATCGATTAGATTATGAAAGTAGAACTAAAAATATGAGACACGTGTATCGGCGTTTTAAAAGTTTACGTCGGAAAGTAACCAAAATAGGCGGGGCAAGTTCCGCCCATTTTAATTTTTTTTGAAATACTCGAGTTAAGATATCTTTAAATCCTTGCATTTCAGGTATATAGTGTCTTTGGCAACTTTACAGAGGAGTATGTGGGCAATATTTTTGTTAAAAATTTTAACCCTCATGCGGTTCATCACAGGGGTATTTTTTGTCCTTTTTTCAAAAATCTTTCAAAAACTTTTCAAAAATGTGGTTGTATCAAATCCAAATATTCTACAAAATTGTTCGCCATAAAATTTTACTATAGGTCTCAGAATACACCAAATCTGTAACTCTTCTCTAATCGCCAGGAATCACTAAAAACGAAAAACACGTTTTAGGGTTAAAGTCCGACTTCATCTGAGTTTATTCAAAATTGTCCAACAAAACATAATTTTAGAGGGATGACGTCAAAGACAAAAATATTCTCCGTCAAATTTTACTATAGGTCACCAAAGAAATGAAATGCCTATTTACATTATATATCATAAAAATATCAGTATCAATTTTGCTGAAAAAACATGAAAATATTTCCCAATCTTTTTGATGAAAAGTTGTTCCTTCTTTTTTCGAGTTTATACATTAAAGTAATATGAAACTTGGTTACAGGTGAAAAGTGTCAAAAGATGAAAAATTCTACACAAAATTTCACTATGAGTTTCAGAATAAACCATATATCTATCTATACTATTTCCTTAAAAAAAATTAGATTCCAAATTTATATATATTTGGATGAAATTATATGATTTAATTTTTGAGGGTTCATTTTACATAATTCCATACTGGATCAAAATCTAGCAAAATCCTCCAAAATCCAATTTGGTGTGGTCCAAAAAACTACAACGATGGGACTAACTCCTACTTTGGTGGCATTTACGGAATAAACCATAGGAATTGACGTAAATGACTATATCGTAACTGGGTTCGTTATGGTCATTCATGATACAGCTATTTATGTCAAATGCTAGTGTTAATTCCGTAAATGCCACCAAAGTAGGAGTTAGTCCCATCGTTGTAGTTTTTTGGACCACACCAAATTGTGCATGTGAGAGCCCATATGACACCTATATTTTCACTTGACCATAGCCGTAGACCTCTAATGTATTTTAACTTACAATATAAGCAACCAATGGCTTATCCAAACTACGGAATTTAAGTTGAAAGTACTAAAAATACGCAATTTGGGCAGGTCCAATGTGGGTTTTTTATATTCCAAATATATATGCACCACAAATATTTCAAAAGCATTATGAATGGAACGCACAACATCTTCTGTATGAATTCACAACGAAAAACCATCAATATGATATTTACAGTATCCAATCACAACTCGAAATGTCAATCACCGTCGAAATGTTGTTTATTGCTATAGTATGCAATACCAACAAATTAGTTATGTGTTTTTTCATCGAGAATCGACGAACGCATAGCAGTGGGAAAGATTTGGTTTTGTTTGCAAGTGAAGTTGCTCGAGTTTAGGTAGTGCCAACGAAATTCTCGATCAGAGTGTTTCTTTGCTCACGTATCTATTTGAGCGGGCAATTGACACTTGGGTATAAAAAGTTTCTTGTTGAAAAACAAGAAACAAGGGAAGTGATGAAGATCTGTGGCGAGATCTGAAACTATAGTCTTCCCTGCCTTACCCCTTGATAAACATCGCCAATTTTTTCCCACTAATAAATTAAAGTTGTTTTAATAAAGTATTAAAACAACGACTATGGGATTAAGCCTGACTATTTTGAAGAACATTAGGTCATAACTTAAAACTATGTCATAGCTTAAAACTGTGAACGTTGGGTGCAATCTTACAATAACAAAAACATCAATGTTCAATAAAAGATAGTGACGACAAACAAACAATTGGATCATAGCTTAAAACTTTGGGGGGAATGAACATTGAGAGCAATGAACTCTGAAGGTCATGCTTTGATTCTTGTTGTTAAGATGTACTTGTTATTGTTGTAAGTGTGGCTTGTGCTAATCAGTTAAATATTCATGTGAGTGTGCCTCAATTTTGGTGTTATGATTTTAATTTTGTTGCATCTCGTTACTAGACAAAACAAAAAATAATAAGAGGGGCATTGCTTAGGAATGAAGTGTGTATGTCTTAAATCTTTTAAGTTTCTGTCTTTAGATTTTTAATGTATTGTATGTTTGATTCTTGTTACATCTCGTTACTTGGCATGCATCTGCCCTGCAAGCAAAAACTATTGCGGAAGTGACTTAGGCGTGTCGCCCAGGGCGATGAAAACAGTCGCGGCGATAGTCGCAGAAGTCACCCTGAAGTGACCTCTGTTGTGAAGAAATGAACCACGCCGGCGTGTCTTCTTAGAAGTCACTCCAGCGACTCTTCTAGAAGGTCATTTCCGCCATAGTTCTAGAAATTAAAAAAATTCTATTTATTTTTAATTAATTTTTTTATTTTTATTTTTTAGTTTTATTTATTTTTTTAATATTTATTATTTTTTTATTTCTCTTCTATTTTAGAGCAATTATTCTTTGCAATTTCCGCCTACATTAATTTTGTCATTTTAAAAATGTGATGTTTTTTTGCCTGACTTGGGAAGCGAACCCGGACCTTCCAAGGCGATTGTTTACATTTATTTAATGATTCAAAACATTTGAACAAATATAGAACATTTTCTATCTGATGACTATATGAGACGGTGGTGCAGTGGTAAGCATACTCGCTTTGCACTCTGATCCGGGATCGCTCCCCAAGTCAGGCAACAAAACATAACATTTTTGAAATGACAAAATTAATGTAGGCGGAAATTGCAAAGAACAATTTCTCTAAAAGAGAAGAGAAATAAAAAAAAATAAAAAAAGAAATAAAAATAAAAATAAAAAATAAAAAAGTTTAATAAAAATAAATAGAATAAAATATTTTTTGTAATTTCCAGCACTATCGCGGAAATGACGTTCTAGAAGTGTCGCTGGAGGTGACTTCCAGGACGACACGCCGGCGTGGTTCATTTCTTCACAACGAAGGTCACTTCAGGGTAACTTCTGCGACTACCGCGCGACTTTTTTCATCGACCTGGGCGACACGCCTAAGTCACTTCCGCGATTGTTTTTGCTTGCAGGGTTGTGTGTTTAAGATGCGCTCGTTGTTATTGTAAAGTATGATTTGTGCTAAACAGCTAAATACCCATGTAAGATCACACTTCACAAAATTTACATAAATGAGAATATGAATACTTTTGGGCGATGAGTGCCATTGGTTATTTATAAAGCTAGTGACGACAATCAAACAATTGGATCATAGCTTCCAACTTTGGGGGAGGGGGAATGAATATTAGGAACAAAGAAATCTAAAGATCGTGTCTTGGTTCTTGTTTTTAAGATGTTCTTGTTATTGTTGTAAGTATGGCTTGTACTAATCAACTAAATATTCATGTGAGTATGTTTCAATGTTGGTGATATGTTTGATTCTTGTTGCATCTGGTTTCTGGACAAAAATAAGAGAGGGTCATTTTACTAATCAGCTAATTTGTAATATGTGTAATGTTTTGATACTTGTTACATCTCGTTACTAGGCAGCCATCTGATGGAAGGAATGACTAAGAACCAATTCTGCAATTTTTCAAAAAAAAACCTAGCGACGACAATCTAACAATTGGATCATAGCTTAAAACATTGGGGGAATGAACATTGGGATCAATGAACTGAAGATCAAGCTTAGATGCACTTGTCATTGTTGACCAAGAATCAATTGTACAGGGTGTTTTTTAAGCCCGATAGAACTTGAAATTGTAAAAAATAACACAAAAAATTAAAATGTAATCAAAATTTTTTTTTGTTCGAAAGATCAATACGTGACTTTAACATTTGAAAATGATTTTGGGCATATGGGCACCACGGCTGTTCTTGACGAAGTGCATTCTGGACATCCAATATTTGGCCACTTTTTCGAGCACTGCTGGCCGTATGTCACGAATAACACGAACAATGCTGGCCTCCAAGGCATCAATTGTTGCTGGTTTATCAGCATAAACCAGTGACTTCACGTAGCCCCACAGGAAATAATCGAGAGGTGTCAAATCGCACGACCTTGGAGGCCAATTGACAGGTCCACTTCTCGAAATCAACTTATCGCCAAATTTTGATTTCAATAAGTCGATGGTTGCGTCCGCCGTATGGCACGTAGCGCCATCCTGTTGAAACCACATCTCCTCCGGATCAATGTCATCCATATTTTCAAACAAAAAATCATTGATCATGGTGCGGTAACGATGTCCATTGACCGTAACGCGAGCTCCGGCCTCATTTTTGAAGAAATAAGGTCCGATGATGCCACCAGCGTGAAAACCGCACCATACGGTGCATTTTTCTGGATGTAGTGGAGTCTGTAGGGTCTCTTATGGATTGGTCTCACTCCATATGCGACAATTTTGCTTATTAACAAACCCGTTATGCCAAAAATGCACTTGTTCAGATGGACGATTATGTACGCCATACTAATGACGCAGTCGTCTATAAGTTGCGCGAATCGACGACTGATTTTCAAAGTAAATTTGGATAATTTCGTAGCGTTGTTCAAGAGTGAGTCTATTCATAATGATTTGTCAGAGTATACTGAAACAAATAAAAAAAAAGTTTCATCAAAATTTAATTTTTTGTGTTACTTTTTACAATTTAAAGTTCTATCTAGCTTAAAAAACACCCTTTATGTGTGTGCATTTGTTGTAAGTGTGGTTTGTACAAAGCAGCTAAATCCCCTGGTTGTTTTTGTAAAGTATGATTTGTACTAAGAAACTAAATACCCATGTAAGATCACATTTCATAAAAAATATACATATTTGAAATGTGAATGTGTCTAAATATTTTGGGTGGTGATTGTCATTGACTGACTTATGAAATACACTTATTGTTGTTGTTTTCTGTTACATGTTTTGTAAGAAAACGGTAAAAGAATTCATCAATCGATTCGTTTTCAATGCATTCGTGGGCATTGTGTGATGTTTGTTGTTTTTTATTTAATTATTTAAAAATTGCATGTAATTATAGGGAATAGTTGGTAAGAAGGGAAAATTCTATTGCTAAGATGCTATTGATATTTCATGTGTTGTTGTTGGTTTGTATAACATTGTTATTGCATATTATAAAAAAATGCTATAGTTTAAATTTGATGTATACATTTCTGGTTTCTGATATTTTCAAAAATATCCTTCCAAGTCAAAAAATATTGAGATAAACTTGTTCATATAGTTTCTCTTGTAGTTTGTACAAAACAGCATTGGAGTGTATCTAAATTTTTGGGTGGTATGTTCTAAGTCTTGTTGGCATAAATCTGAAGGGGAGAATGACCAATATCAACTGTGTTACTAGACAGAATTCTGAAGAACGAGGCCTACGTTATCATTCTTGTGCATTAAGGTACATGACAATCATATGTGCAAGCAAAATCATATTGTGCGTCTGTGTTTAGACGTACTTCCCTGCAGCGAGCATCTTTAGTAAAATTGTAGTGGTTTACTGGTGACATTGTCACCAGTACTAGTTACAAAGTGTACCCCAACCAATGTAATTTTCTATGGACATTTAACATAGGCTTGTCATAGGAAAAGTACCAGTAGACCATGACTATATTGACTACGTAGTTCTTATGGGACTATATGGGGACATTTGAACCAAATAGCCACTACATGATGTTGGGATCGTTTGGGACCATATGGAGTAATTGAAACCAAATAATCACTACAAGATTTTGGGCTCTTTTGAGCCTATTTAGAGACATTTGAACCAAATAGACACTAGAAAAGAATAAGATCCTTTGAGGTTATATGGTGACGTTTGAACCAAATAATCACTACATTACATTAGGTTTCCTGCGCTATATGTAGACATTTGAACCAAATTATCACTAGAAGACGATGAGTTCTTTTAAGATCATAGGGAGACATTGGAACCAAATAGTCACTAGAAGATTTTTAGGAAAAAGGTTTGTAATTGAATAAGTATTTAAAAACGTTACATTTTTAATGCATTTATTAATTAACAAAAAGAAAATGAACCACAGTTCAATCTTAAAACTATATTTAATTAATTTAGAACAGTCTTTGTATATTTCATGTTAATTATAAGGATGGATACGCCTTCCGTGTAATAAACTAAGTAAGGGATTACACATATAGCTCACTTTTTCAAGGCTGGCCAAACCTTGTCTTATTTTTTATAAATCTGAATAGTTGTTAGAACTATATAAAATCAGACATTGCATATTCTAATAAACAACATAAATCACAGTTCAATCTTAAACTTGTACTTATTTAATTTTCAACAGTCTTTGTGTATTCTAGGCTAATTTTAAGGGTAGAGCTCACTTTCTTCAGGGCGGTCCAAACCATGCCTTAATTTTGTTTAGATTTCAATAGTGTTTTTTGAAAATAATTGAAATAAGATAAAAACTTTGGTATTTTCATCAAGTAAACATTTTGACGATTACAAAAGGGCGCGTTTTTATAAAAAAAAATTAAAATTGTTTTGTGTTTGTTTAAATCGTTTTAAGTAATTTGTTTTAAATCATATTAGGGTGAAGACACCTTCGTGTTATAAAATAAAAAGGAATTAGAAAACTCGTTTTAAGTAGTGTGTTTAAAATTATATAAAATGAGACAAAAAGTTTGGTATTTTCTTTAAGTAAATATTTTGTCGGTTACAAAAGGATTTTTTTAATTCGTATGCGGTTTTGTGAATAAATATTATTTGGACATTTAAGATTTTTTAGTGTTTTGTTTGAATCGTTCTAAGAATTTTTTTAAATCATTTTAAGGTTGAAGGCACCTTTGTGTTATAAACTAAAAAGTAATGACAAAGCTCATAATCTGAAATTTATGACTCTTCATCATTTTCATCATTTTCGTCATTTTCATCGTTTTGTTCCTTTTCATCAGTACGGCTGCTTCGTTTGTTCTTCTTAAAATTTTTCTTTTTTTGGCGTTGGAACGCTGCTCGTAAAGTTTTGTCAGGTGAATTGTTAAATGCAGATATAACTTCTGTATAATACAAAATAGGTTAGCATTACTTTTTAAAAACAAAATAAAAAACGTTTTACCTATTATGGCGGCAAGTACATTTCCGAAGTCTCGTAGACCTTTTTTACCAAATGTTCCGTCTACATTAAAGTTCATAATAATATTTGTGCCAAGTACTTTGTGCAAATTGCGTTCAGCGTTACCTGTAATCAGATTTTTCATTTGTCGAATCTGCAAATATAGTAAAAATTGCTTTAATTATGAATTTGTAATTCGGAAAAAAGAGATACTTACATATAGATCTGCTTGTGTTGCGAGAATTCTATCAAATTCTCGAAGTTTTTCTTCCGATTCGATTGGGAAAATTGTCATAATGCTATCGACAAATGCGTTCTGAGAAAGAACACGATCCAGTAAGACTTTATGCTAAGCCAAAATATCAATAATTGTGTCAAGTTTTTTGGCATTTTCTTGGCAGGATGAACATTTTGTATTAGCTATCAAAAATATAAACACAATTTTGTTATATTGTTAAAAAAATGTAATGATTAGTTTCGGAGATTACCTTGAGGAGCAAAATACTTCATTTTTCCTTTGGAAGGGTTGGCTTCTTCCTTCGACATGTTTATGTGCGGCAGTTGTGTATTTAGGAGCTTATAATTTGTGCTTGATATTTCTCTGGAAAGCATGAATGTAAAATGGGCACGATTACAAATTCGGAATCAATTGGCAAGCATACAAATTTAAATTGAATGTCTTTGACAGAAAATGTCTCTTTTTCCCCTAAAGTCAGATTCGTTTTGAAAATACCAATCTCACAAGAATTCACTGGCTCTTGGTAGAAACTTTCTAATGCCAAAAGTCGACGTCCTTCAACATAGATGTCACCATCTTTCTTTATCTTATCAATTTTTATTGGAGTGCATGAATTCACCGAGCAAATGTTATCTGGTTCTTTACAGGATATGTAGCAATCATTTACAAAAGTTCCAACAATAACACCTTTTTCATATTTAAACTCATCCTTTTTAGTGTTGAGAAGTGTGCAGTTTTTTCCTTTTGAATAATTTGTTGAAAGATATGGGATGGCTTTCGAACGTGTTTTTTCAGTGTTTGCAATTTGTTTTCAAAATCATATGCCGAAAACGAAATAAGGGGACCATACATTTCTGCGCAAGAAGCCAAATGGAGCAGATTATGAACGTTAAAAGAAATGCTGTTTGAACCAAATACAGACGAGAAGTTCTCGACAAATAATTGAAGCAAATTATTAGCTTGATGAATGTTTTGATCCATATGTCGTACATTGTTGAGAAGTCGATAAGCACAGTGTAAAGTTAAAAATTCATAATAAATATCTTCGTGCACATTATTATAAAGAGCAATAATTCCTGTATAAGCAAGGAACTGGTGAAATTCAGTAGCTTTCCAATGACAAAGATCATCTAAAGGCCTGGGTTTTCTAGGGAATTCCTTTGGAATGTATTTTCTAAATTTCACCAATTCAGAAGATATTTTTGAAATATTTTCCTTTGATGTTTTCGCTTCAGTTTTATTATGAATTATTCTAATTAGCATTTTTTTGGTGACTCCGAGGTCGATAAGATGCATGCTATCTAAAGGAGTCTGTGATATCATGCCAAACCCAATTTCTTCAAGAGGGGTTTTCTCTTCTTGGAACATTTGGGAGTGGTGGCATGGATACTTTCGTTCAGCAAAGTCCTCATCGGATATAAGGGAACCGCTCACGCTACTATAAGTCAAGACATTGTTAACTTTCTTCGCAATTTGGGTGCACTTGGTGCAGCCATGTGTGGATGTATGTCCAGGAACTCCACAAACAAAATCTTTTGCTGGTGCATCACACGTTAAGCAACGAAACTTCACTTTTAAATGTTTTTCTTGTATAATAAGCTGATCTTTTAATAGAATCACTTCATCAATGAAATCTTTCAAATAAACATTCACACTACCCGGCTTGGCGTTTCCCAAATATAGTCCAACAACAAACGGTTTAGTTTTCTCCTGAATATTGACAATTCTGCAAAGAATTGGCCACAATTGCATCCGAGAGCTTTTGAACAGTGGAATTCCATCGATATTTATATCTAGCTCCACTTCGTCATACTTTTCCAAAACGTGACCAACTTTTCTTAGTTGTGTTTCTATGCCAATATGACAATAAATTCCAGGGGCGACATTTCTCATTAACACACTTTTTGCTCTGCCCACCAAAGTTTCTCTTGTGAGCGGAACGTCTAGACCTTCTTCATTTAATATTGAAGGATTTGTTTCCATGCACCACTTTCTTAGTTTATCCCGCAATGTACATTTCGGAACTGCTAAATCGTCCATTCTATTTTCCACGAATTCATCCACAAAATCTCCACAGTCTGCCACAAATTCACTTTCACTATTTTCTTGCTCACATTGCAAACTTCTGTTTCTATACAATATTTTTTGTTTTTTATTTAATCTTTTGTAATTTCTTTTACTCATTTTGTTTATATATTTAAAAAATAATCACCTTTTTAACAATAAAAACACAAAACGAATTAATTGCCGAAAAACGCGTTGTTTTGATGCGATCAAAAAACAAATGACATAAAAATGTGTATCTATTCAATAAGTTTTTTAGAGAGAGCAGCACAATAACAAAAAAAGAGAGAAAGAGAAAAACAAATGGCAAAAAAATGTTTATCTATTCAATAGATTTTATTGAGAGAACATCACAATAACAAACAGGAGAGAGAAGGAGAAAACAAATAATCGACACTACCATTAGAAATGCACTCGAATCAGTGTCCCTAACCAAACTCTACTCGCAAATTGTTGACGTCTGAACTAGTACAAGTGTCTATAGAAATAAAGTGGTATTATAAGAGACACATGGTTCTTTGCCCGCTGCAGGGTTGTTATTATTGTAAACTGTGACCAGGGTTTCGGAGTCGAGGTATTTTTGGCTCGACTCCGACTCCGACTCCAGGCGATTTTTTTTCACGACTCCGACTCCGACTCAGACTCCGGGTCGACTCCGAGAGTGAATTTCTATACCACTAAAAATGAATGAAATGTGCACAAATTTTTAACTTTTTCCTATATTTTGGCCTATATAGGCTAATGTGTTAGTTTTTCCTTACTTATTCATTAGAAAGGGCATTGGTTCGAATACATTCGAACATATCAATACTGTTTCTGCCGAATCTTACATTGAAAAATAGCAAAGTTAGAAAGTTTTTGTCGGTTTTCATTTTTTTGCACGAGTATATTCTGGACGGATTTCTTCCGCGTGAGAAAATCTTTAAGCCTTCAAAATATTTGAAAATGTTGGGGCAATACAAATCGTAAGGACTACATGCAATAAAAACTATAAGCAATTTACGATTTAGTGTGCTTAGCTCAATAAAAGCCATTTTCGATGATTTTTTTTCCGAGAAAACTACGTAACTTTTTGGCAGAATTTTTTTTTTCATCTGAAAGAGAAGTATATTACGAAGGTTTGAGGTCGTCTACGAAAATTTGTTTTCATTAAAGCATTTTGCTGTGCCAACTCTATCTCGAAAACTAATAAACCAATTGTCATATATTTTTGTGGCCGATTTCGAGAAAAACAAGGTTTATATGCTGCATACAAAATAAATTAAATTGTTCCCATCCAACGCTCATACTGAGGCAATATTGTTCCGATCGACTTAAAAATTTGACCACATATTCTATGCTATTTATACTTTCTACCTTTTTCTGAAATTTATAAATAGGGATCACCCCTTAAACTAAAATTCAGCGCTCACATTTTGAACTTTTGAGATATATTGTGTACACCACTCAGCACGAAGGCAGATGGATGTTTTCTGGAACTGAAAAATTAGCAAACGATGAGATTTCGTGCATGAAAATATACTACAAAAATGTTGCTCGGAAAATTTTATGTAGTGTCGCTTCACTAGGACAAGAAATCGATGTAGTCATGTTTTTATTGTCCTTTATCACTTTTAACCGATCCTTTCTTATGAAAACTCTATGATTATGTATTTCATTGAATTTCGTATATGCAATTGAATGTGCAGAAAACTCTGACAGATTCTGTTATTTGAATATCTACATATAAAACCCTCATTGAGTATTTAATGAATCCTAGATGAAAGATTGGCCGTTTGTGAGGCTTCTGTTAACCAACTACGAATTTATGATGCCTAATTCAGAAGCGTAACCATCCGAATTTGATATATAGTTAAAAGATTATACGAAATTTACCGAAATACATAAACATACGTTTTTTTTTTTTTTTTTTTGAGAAGGTAACGGGTAGAACTGATAACGGACAATTAAAACGTGAAAATATCGATTTCTTGGATATGGGAAACCTACATATAATTTTCGGTGAAACATTTTTGTAGAAAATTTCATTTTGTTTTACTTTATGAGTTCAAGAACAAAAAGGACATGGAAGAAACTAAGCTAGAAGGACAGCATATTTGACATAAAGGTTCGTCATTGCATTTAACTGAAAACATGTAATCTAAAAATGATGAAACAATATCTCCAAACAGAGATATAAAGCTATTTTCTCAATGATTGATGAGGGTCAATCAAAAAAATCATTATGTCATGACTCAGAAATTTCAGCTATTAGATCCTTTGGGGTTCTCAATTGGGGCTTTCATTCCCAAAAGGAATTTTCTTCCCCCAGATCTTAACTTCCGCTTTGTGTCACAGTGTATTCAGTAAGATTTTCCATAGAGACCACAATGTCTTTAATAGATGACAATGATGACTTCTCATAAAAAACAAGATGAGAATACCAATAGACCTTTGTGAGAAGACCAGTAAGACTTCTGACGAAAGAGGTTAAAGGTCCAATCTTAACTTAGTATAATATATAATTTGCATATATATATTTTTTTTTACCTTTCTTTTAAAATAAATAACACTGTGCAACACGAAAATTATTAACCATATTCTGACACCGCAGTGTGATAGAACACCAAAAATGAGAAGACACGTGTCTCGCCGTTTTTCCCTATCTCATCAACTTGCGCGGTTATATGCCTCCATAGGTTTGAGGCTTTGATGTAGAAAGGGTCATTTAGTCAGGACTATATCTTCCAAACCGTTAGGAAATTTTAATTTATCTCGGAGGCAAAGTTGTAGCTCTTGTCTTAAAGAACAACAATTGTGAACACATATAATCCATCAAGCTTCATCTGCAAGGTCAAAATCGCAATGATCAAATTTCTTTTAAAATTTTTTCTCAAGTTTTGTTATCAGCTCTCAAACCGATCAAATTTGAAGTAAACCACCAACTACAAAAATGTACCTCAGATCTCAATAAACATCTTTCTAGAATATAAGAACTCTGTAGATAGGGATCTTAATGGTCAAAATAGCAAAACAATTGCGATTTTTATCCTCTTTTCTAGGATTCTGCTCCATAGATATTAAACCGTTCTAAATTCAAGAAAACAATCAACCACAATAGTGTAGCAAAGGCTTCAATAAACAACTTTCTGGAATATGCGAAATGTCTATGAACGGTTCTTAATGGTAAAAATATCAAAAATCTTTTGAAAATATCCAATTTTTATACTTTTTTCTCCGACTCTGGTCCAAAGATACGCAACCGCCCAAAAATTAAGGATACCGTCAACCACAAAAATGTACCTAAGATTTCAATAAACAACTTTTTAGAACATATGAAGATTCTAGGAATGATTCTTAGGGCTGAAATTCACGAACAATTAAATTTTTTTTAACATTCCCCCTGCTCAGGTTTGGAAATAACAAACTGTTAAAAACTCAAGGAAATTTGAAAGGTTTGTTATTTACGGACCTGAACAGGAAAGAATGATCTAAAATAATCGAATTTTGAGCTTGAAGAATCGTTCCTAGAATCTTCATTTCTTCTAGAAACTTGTTGGTTGAAATGTAAGGTACATTTCTGTAGTTGACTGTATCCTTAATTTTTGGGCGGTTGCGTATCTTTGGACCAGAGTCGGAGAAAAAATTATAAAAAATGGATATTTACAAAAGATTTTTGCTATTTTTACCATTAAGAACCGTTCATAGATATTTCGCATATTCCAGAAAGTTGTTTATTGAAGCCTTTGCTACACTATTGTGGTTGATTGCTTTCTTGAATTATGAACGGTTTAATATCTATGGAGCAGAAGCCGAGAAAAGAGGATAAAAATCGCAATTGTTTTGCTAGTTTGACCATTAAGACCTGTTCCTTCAGGGTTCGGATATTCTAGAAAGATGTTTATTGAGATCTGAGGAACATTTTTGTAGTTGGCTGTTTGCTTCAAATTTGATCGGTTTGATAGCTGTATAACAAAACTTGAGAAAAATTTTAAAAGAAATTTGACTATGGCGATTTTGACCTTGCAGATGAAGTTTGATGGGTTATATGTGTTCACAATTTTTGTTCTTTAAGACAAGAGATACAATTTTGCCTCTGAGATAAATTCAAATTTCCTAACGGTTTGGAAGATATAGTCCCGACTAAATTACCCTTTTTACATCAAAGCCTCAAACCTTTGGAGGCCTATAACCGCGAAAGTTGATGAGATAGGGAAAAACGGCGAGACACGTGTCATCTCATTTTTGGTGTTCTACCACACTGTGGAGTCAGAATATGGTTAATAAAACATGACTCAAAAAATTGCACACAGTGTAATCATTTTAAAGAAATGTTCTTGTTCCAAATTTAAGGCTATATATCTATAACGTGGGAAAAAATTTTTCCCGGAGTCGGAGTCGAGTTATTTTTTTCGACTCAGACTCCGACTCCGACTCCAGCAAAATTGCTCGACTCCGACTCGTAGACTCCGACTCCGACTCCGAAACCCTGACTGTGACTTGTTAGTATGGTTCTAAATACCCGTGTTAGATCACTCCAAATGAAATTTAATGATTTGAAAATCATTTTCTGTTCTTTGAAATCATCAATCGATTTGACTTAAATATATTTGTGAGCATTGCACATCACCATAAGTTGAAGCCGAGATCAATGCTGTTGTTGTGTTTGGTTAAGAAATAACTTTAAATGGAAGAGAATATTTTAGAAGAAGGGAAACTATTATATATTTTTACTGATCTTTCACCTTAAGTTGTTGATATTTACTGCATTGTTGTTACATATTATAACATATTGTAGTCCAATTTGATGAATAAATTTTTTAAATTATAACGAGAAACACATTTTTTGGTTACACCACAATGTTAGAATTTTGAAACTCGAAAATATTGAGATAAAAGTTTCTCATAATCATACTATTAGATATTATAAATACCACTTTCAGTTGAGACTTCGAACAAATATGTTAAATTTGTCTGATAAAAGAGTTTTACTTTAATCTTGTAACATGGTATTTATGTATTTGATAACTTTTGCCAGCGGTTCCACATATACAAATATATGGAATTCTCGAAATGTTTATATCCATTCACCAAAAACGAAAATTTTTTTCATAAAGTAAATCATAGATTTAAATTCTTAGGGAAATAAGTTTTGGGTTAAATGAAATGTGAAGGTAGAAGGGTTGACTAAAATCAATTTAGTTTGCGGTTCGATACTAATACCTTTATCATTCATTGAGTATGGAATATCTTGTCACTAAGGAACCTTGATCCCATGAACTACAAATTGTAAGATTTGAAAAGAAGGGTGATGATTGTTACAGTATATAATACATTGTGTAGGAATTTGTCAAAAAAATCGCCAACAGATCCATCTCTAATGCTATATATTATGATTTATTTAGTGAATTACATATTAGGCAGTGGTTGGGAAGAAGAAGTAAAATATAATATTATTACTAAATTACTTACAAATCTAAAAATATAAATCATGTCTGTTGTTTTTAACTTTTACAACATTATCATTAAATACTGTGAAGAAGTTTCTTGTACATTCATATGCATTTAAAAATTTGTTGATGTTTGTCATGTTTATGAGATTGAATTGCACTTGTTTGTTTCTCTTTTGAGAAGGTGAATGATCGGAATATTTTGCATATGAAAATAACACGACATGTTTGGTGATGGTGTTCATCAAGTGTATTAAGTTGAGACCGTCTGGCTCTATATTTCCTTAATTTGCGTTGTATATACATATATCGAAGTTATTGATAAATTGTAATAGCGAATTAGGTGTATTAAGAATATTAAGATTTGTTAGACGAGAAACGCTATTTTATTAAAAAACTATCAACTTTTGTTTATACATATGTTTTATATATAATTACTAGCCGACCCGGTCCGCGTTGCTGGCCCTTGAAACAGTTTTATGTTATGTTTATGTTTTACTTTAACATACCGCCAAAGAACTGATGACTTAAGGGATGCATTTATTTCATCTGCTGGAGTACAATAACTGGAAGTGTTTGTTTGAAAACTAAACGCCGATTGCTTCTTATATCCCTCAAGAATCGATCTAAAGCTTCTAGGGAATTTTTATGTGCAATCGTACATTCGTTCCAAATGATAACTTCTATTTAATATTGCATGTGTGCCCTTCATTCAAATGAATGTCCAGCGGCAACTTAAGGGTCCACTGTAGCGTACTTCCAACTTCTTATAATGTATGTTATACCTGAGCTATCGATATGTAGTCTTCTAATTTAATACTTGCTTTCCAATAAGAACAAAGCGTCGTTATGCTGGTATTTCCATTAATTTGCAACATATTGAAAAAAGTGGGCGTGGTCGGGTCTTAAGAACACAAATAAGTGCCTCGGGTCCGAGACACAACCATCATAATCTATCGAATTAATTTTCAACCCCGCTCCGACGAAATTCAACAAAATATATAGTTTATTTTCACCAGGAGACATTCCTGTACATCATCTGAAAAATACATGAAAATCGGTACAGAAGTTTTGAAGATATAACATATTTAAAAAATTCATGTCCCAAATAAGGACCTAATGTGAAAGACACAACCACCATTGCAAATTAATTTTCAAACCAATATGTTCCCAAGATTAACAAATGTAGCGTTTTCAAAAAATAGGACCCGCCCCCTCCTATATTCAACAAAATATATATCATACTAGCTGCCCCGGTCCGCGTTGCTGGCCCGTTTTTAGTTTTCCGTGTAAACATTTATAACCCATCTACATATTTATATATCTACACCTTTTCAGATTCAATTCGAATCATTTTAGTTGTAATTCGATAATTCCACTTTTAATTCGTAACATTTTATTTGTAATTCGAGAATTGCATTTGTAATTCGAAACATTTCAATCGTAATTTGAATTATTCCATTTGTAATTCAAATTTATCTGTTTGTAATTTGAATTATTTTTTTTGTAATTCGAATTATTCCATTTCTAATTCGACTTATTTTACTTGTAATTCGAACTATTTGATTTGTAATCCGAATTATTCCAGTTGTTCCTTTTTGTTCCTTTCCTTTTTATAAATGGAATCATTTTATAAATGGAATAATTCGAATTACAAATGGAATAATTTAAATTACAAATAGAATAATCGAATTACGCATGAAATGTTGCGATTTTCTAACCGAATTGACGTAACTATGCATTCTTCTTGAAACTTAATAAAATAAAATTTTTAGCAAAACTCTCATGTAATTGTATCTCCAGATTTAAAATAGAAATTTCTTTTAATTATACGCTCCACCATAAGATGAAGGGTATCACTAACTTTTTGTTTCCGTTTGTAACGCTTCGAAATTTTTTTTTTTTGATCAGAATAAAAGTGAGTTAATGTACCGATGTTCTTCAGCTGAAATCAAGATACAGCCCGCAATATTTAACATTGAACTTTGTAATGAATTTCTCCTAGGATGTTTGGTATTGGAAATGGGTTATATCGGTCCACGTTTTGATATAAACCCCATGGAACTGTACCACCCGATTTTCGGTATTCGCCATTAAATTGGATTTAGTCTTTCTTGGGGTATAAGCATTCCCATTCTGTGTCCAGTTTTTGATAAAGCACCCGCTGTTGGGTATTTTCAATATTTTAGCCAAATTATTAAACTGCAATGACTATAATTTGGTTTGTTGGTGACCGTTGGGGGTCGTAAATACTCCTGCAGAGTATTGTCGCTACAGGTCCACTTTTTGATAAAGCTCCCATAGAACGGTACCTCATGATTTTCTATAGTAAAGAGATTTTGCCTAATTTTCCCACCGAAATGGTTGTTGTTGGTCTCCGTCGGGTGTCGTAAACATACCTGCAGAGACTTGTCGGTATAAGTCCACGTTCTGATATAGATACCATAGAACCGTTTGGAGGTTTCCCACCGTCATGGCTACAATTTGGTATTTAGTCTTCGTTGTGGGTAGAAGGCATTCCCACATAGACTATTCGGTACATGTTTAGGTTTTTATATAGACTACATAGAACGGTACCTCTTGATTTTCAGTATGTGCAAGGTTTTGGCCGCATTATTCAACCGATATGGCTATACTTGGTATTTAGTCACCCTTGGAGGTTTCACCAACATTATCCAACCGAAATGGCTAAAATCTGGTTTCAATATAAATTGTGGTGAAAGGTAAAAAAGTTCGGCGCGGTCGAACTTAACGCCGTTTTTACTTCTTGTTAACAAAGTGCTGATTCACTGAATACGTTATTATTTTAAGCTCCTAAACATATAAACATCTGTGATTCATGAAAAATGAATTCAAAATGCTAGTTGAATTTATCTAGACTTTGCTGTATAAAAAACGTGATCTTGATCGAGTTATTCCAAACACTGAAGTCAACGTTCATGGCGTGTTTGCAGTAAGAATAAAGTTTTCAAAAATTGGACGTAGTCGCGGCATTCTGCTTCCAAAACACTCATTAATTGAATACTAATATTTCTAATAATCTCTGATATTTCGCTATTTGTATAAACGCGATGTGCGGGAGGTCCCCCACCCACTCTACTTTCGGTATTCTCCAGCCGATTCGGAAGTTTAATTTAGAACATCATACCAGTCTTAGGGCTGTGCAAAAGACCAGCATCTTATGAAAATACAACGCTTCCAAAACAAAGTCTTAAGAAGAACTGTAATGCTCCTTGGTATGTGCGCAATACCGACTTACATCGCGACCTAAAAATGAAGACCGTAAAGGAAGAAATTTGCTCCCACACCCAAAATTACTATGCTCGACTTCAACAACATGAAAATATAGAAGCCACAAAACTGCTGTGTGTATCAAATCTCCCCAGAAGACTTCAACGTTTTAAGCCGTTTGACTTGTTAACTCGATTTGAGGAAAGAACAACATAAAACTTTTATTATTTTCTTCAATTTAACTTAATATTTCTTTTTTATATTAAGCTTATTTGATTATTTATACTGTCCTACACAAACTACTAGTTAGTCACTTATAATATTAGAGACTAGTCGTAGTGTTAGTTAAGCATAATGTGTACTATATATTGCTTAAAAATAAAAAAAAAATAAAAATACCAGTCTTAAAGAACTTGACATACATTTAGATAGATTATAGACACCGCATTGTTGGACCGTCGTTTTAGTGACCAATGCTAATTTTTTAGACGTTCTAGTTATTTAACCATCTTTAAAATTAGGTTTTGCCTGATTTCTTAATCGATTTTTTGGAACTTCGGTCAAGCGACATTTAACATTATCGGGGTTGATCGCGTATTCCCACTTATTGAAGCCAGTGTTTATAGCGTTTTTGTAGTCGCGCTATCTAAAATTAAGTATATTATCTATAACTATACAATTTTGAAAAATTGGGCTGACCGCGATTTTCCACTACCGAGATGATCATTCAGGATTAAGACAATTATTACCATAGTTTTGCAAGCAATTTTTAAACAATAAGTCCAAAAATATCTACGATTTCACGTTTTCTTAAAAAAAATTGTGGGGAAGGTACCCTCGTCACTCAACTGACCAGTATGAATAATAGCTAAAAACCTATTCTCAGACCTAAAAACTCCACATACAAAATTTCGTGGAATTCGGTCCAGCCGTTTCGGAGGAGTTTAATTTCGAACATCATAGCAGACTCGAAGAATTTTATATATATATATAGATATATAGATATAGGGGTAAATCAAAGTTGTATTTGTTGTTAAGTTATCATTGCTAAGAAGAACACTTGAGGAAAGTGGTGACTAATAGTGTGTCTCTTTAGATCATATCGTTTGTGCAGCAACGTTGCGACGTTGATAACAAACGCGATTTTTAATTTCCCTTAAATCGTATTTATGAGTAATTTTGATAAAGTTGCTCCTAGTATCAAATCAATTTCAAACATTCGAAACAAAGTGTGGCTGCATTATTTGGTGTTGGATTTCAATGATTTTCTTACAACATACTCTTCTTGTTGTCTTGGCAGTTTGCCTAAGAAACCAAATCAAATCATCCAAAGATAAAGCCGAGCTAAATGGGCGTGCATTTTATGTTTAGTGAACTACTTCTTGAGTAGAAAAAATATTGATCTACATTGCTGTTATTGACTAGTACAAATCATTATTTTAGCTTATTATTCAGTTTGGCGTACTTAAATTATGTTTTCTAGACAAGAAACAAACAATGTATTATAAACTATATAAGTCGTCATTGTTGGAATATGGCATTAGAAATTGAATTGGATACAGACAAATACTGCACAGGTTTGTTTAGTAAAATACATCTCTAGGGTAGGGAATGTGAAAGCAAAAAAAAAAAAAATAATATGATTATCATATAATTTTAAGTTGGTTGCTGATTTTTTTACTTGTTGACTCGAGTCATGTTTCATCTACTATTTTTTATTTTCTTTCTTTTGAATTTGTTTAGCGAATATTAATATTTTCTTTTGGTGGGAAAGAATATAATCAGTAATATAGCAAAAATTCCTTAAATTTATTATACATCTACTAGAAACAATTGCAGAACAGTATCATTTTAAGGAATATCACATTTAAACTCAAGTTCCAAACAAGCATGAAAATTAAAAATTATTAGATTGATTAATTTTTTTTATGTTTTCTTTTCTTTGTTTCACTTCATACATATTTTTTGGTGCATAAAAAAGTAAACACTGTTATATTCATAGTCTTAAAAGAGTTAAATATCAGTTTCCATACTAGCAAAACATTACATATTATTTAGTTTACGGTATGTAAATTAAATTTTCTAGAGAAGAAATATGTGTGTTAGGATATATATTCGTCATCAACTATCAAAGGTTAGTTCTAGAACATTTAATAGCTACTAGTTTTGCAAATTTTACAATATGTTGCTCACCACTTTTTAACACACCACTCAATGTATACAGATTGTCGTAGAATTTTTCCAAAAACTGAATTTTGTGGGTCGCATTTGCCGTTTGGATAGTATAAAGTAAATACCATTACCAATATTCTCATAGAAAAAAAATAATATTTGTAACAGCTCCTCTTGGAAACAAATTTTCTATACATAATTTTCGACTTGTTTGAAAGCAATTTTTATTGTATAGTTAACGTTGATTATTTCAAATTTTTAAAAAGGTGTATTGCGGTTAGCAAATCCATATACTCTTTTTTAGGTCCCAACGCCAAACTTGTATAAGTTAGACCTACGAGAGCTTAGGTCTGAAAAAAAATTAAGATCATCTAGATCCTAATTAAGATCTTCTAGATCTTGTACGCGTTACTTTGTCGAAAAAGGACCGCGGCCCTTTTAAACCCGGAGTTCAATTATCAAAATTGAACTTAAGTGACACTTATCAAAAGTTTCGCCGCTCCCGAATTAAAAAAACCGTTTGTTGATTTAAGACGACTTTATTGACTGACAGTTGGTAAAAGAGTGAAGTTAATGTTGTGTTACAATCATAAACTAGATTACAAATATTTGCTTATTTGACATTATGATTTTCCATGAAATCATGTCACTTAGCTTTTAATAATTTGTTGTTACCAAATTCTATTAAATTTGTCTGCACGCGTCGAGCGTTGCATTGGTTGACCGGAAATTGCATTTCTTGGGTTTATTGAAATCGGACAGACGAAATGTTCTGCAAAGCAGTTTCATTGAGTTGGCTGCTTTTGCAACGGAAGTGTATTTTCTGATTTATTAAAATAATTAATTGGAATTTAATATTTGGGGCAGATGAATGTCTGCAATGTAGTTTAATTGGAATTGAGTTTAACAGAGTATGCAACTTTATTGTTGCTGAGCTTTAGTTTTATTAGGTAAAACAACATATTATGTGTTAACTCCTCCCCCTTTAAAAACGATTGTCCTCAATCGTTAGAAATATGGTAGGTCATTCACTTTTTGTGGCCCTGGTACTTGAACTTTGTTTTGAGTGATTGGGAGGATCTGTGTTAACCCGTGACTAGGGGCAATTGTATGAAAGACTACGTTTTGTCGTTTTTTCATGAAAAACCCAGTTATCAATAGACATATAGCAAAAATTGAAAATAGAGAGAAAATTGTATATTTGGTAACAACTGCTTCTGACTTGAGTTCATGGATGGACTTAGTATTATTAATATGCAAATGGTTTAACATTTCCAATGATAAAAGATTTATAAATTCATCTTCGACAGGCGTTTGTTGTATTGCTGGTGGATTAATTCTTGATAATGGAGCTTCTAAATTTTTGTACAATTTGTCATTAATGCGTAACATTGCATTGTGGAATTCTATCAAAAATGTTCCATTAAAAGTCTTGTTATTTACTGTTCCACTGAAATCATTAAGAAAAATGACACCGGGTGAAATATTTTCTATCGGAGGAATATGATACGCGTTAGTTATTGGACAGGATGAATTCGATCCGTGTAGTAACGGTGGGATGCAAGTATCGTTGGAAATATTTACCAATTGGACATTTTGACAACATTTTACATGTTTTGTTACAACGCATTTGCTTTTTACGCGAAATATACTGTTATTATTTTTTATAATTTCATTAAACTTAGTACTTATAATTCTATTATTTCTTTTTACAGGTCTGATTAAAAAATTATGGAATATTTCTTTGCTAGTTAGAGGGATTACAATAATATATAAAAGTTTTTTCTGATTGTACAATACTTTAATTTTTGCAAATTCTAGGGCTTCTTCTATTGATGTAATAATAATGTTATCTTCTTTTATTTTTTCGAATGCAATTTTCATTTCTTCTTTATTTAACAAAAATGAGTTTACAATATTTTGTTTTGCCCATTGCATTGCGAATTTAATATTAGTTAGTTCTTCTTTTGTGAATCTAAGTTTTATCTGCATGCTGAGTGCAGCTTCATTTACATAGTTAGTATCTTGTTTTACTACTTTTGATATTTGATTTGTAATTTGGGTAAGGTTTTGTAATCTCTCTGTGAAAATATCGTTTATGATTATTTGTTGATTATTATTTCGGATTGTTTGGTCTAAATCATTTTTAATCAATTCAAAATCGTCGTGATCTGGAGATCCCGCGATATATTTCCAGGCTGTGCCTATCATATTAATGGCTCTTTTTTTCCTGTATGCTTCTACTGGCTCTATGGATTCGAGGATACCGTGTATTTGTGATATTTCGTGCGTAAGGAGTGGGAAAAAAGGATTGGATTTAGGTATGGCTTGTGTTATTTTCCATTGTATGTCATTAACGAGGTTCCTGTATCTGTCTATGTCTATGATGTGGATAATGTTAAATGTTCCATCCTGTACTTTAGCTGGACCATTGTGAATTGGTACAAGATATGACTGTGTGAAGTTAAAAACATGCATGTTGATTTCTGAAGAGGTGCAAAGAAATGCTAGGGTTCTGTAAAAAGAAATATAAAGAAGGTCTCAGTTTTTAATGTTGCTTTTATGTACTACTTTTCCTGATTCTGTAAGAATAGTTGTAGAATGGTTTTCTTTTACTATCTCTTTTTTAAATCTTGGAGACAATTTGGTCCCTAGACGCTTATGGATTTTTACATAAATTTCGTCACCTGGGTCAAATTGTTTGATTGGTTCCCGATTTTTATTATGGGTTTTAAGGTCAGCTACCTGTTTGTCTCGTAATCTTTGGATATTATCTTGTCTTGCTTTATCATACATTTCGGGGTTTATGCTAACTCGTCGTCCGAAAAATACCTCGAGTGGTCTTTGTCCTGTTGTGCTATGTATAGTATAATTGTATTCGTAAATTGCTCTGTCCAATAGTTCAAGAAACGTAGGGTATGTCCGTTCAGTTCGAAGGCAACGCATAATTTCAGCTAGGGTTGAGTGAAATCGCTCAACCTGACCGTTCACGACACTCGCGTATGGTGGAGATTTGTAGATTTCTATTTCCAATTGGTCTTGTAACATAAAAATTATTGATGCCGAATTAAAGGATTTCTCATTGTCAAAAACTATAATTTTTGGAATACCGAATAAAAATACTAATTCTCGTAAAGGTTCTCTTATATCTTCAATGGCTCTTGACTTAATAATTCTACCCTGCGCGTATTTTGAAAATTTATCCAATGCTGTGAGGACAAGTTTATTCTCCGTTTTGAAAATATCAATGTGAAGGATTTCTCCAGGATATGAAGGTATTGGTGTTTCCCTTAGTTCAGGCTTCGGTGGATGCCTGTCGTATTTGTTTTCTTTGCAAACAGTACATTGCTTTACGATCTTGTTAATTTTATTGTTCATACTGGGAAAATAATATTTTTCGAGAATCTGTATTTTATTTTCTCTGGCATTTCTATGAGCTCTTTTGTGTGTGCTTATAATTATTTCATCCTGTTGGTTACTATCTTTAATATCTTCAACTTGGAGGTTCGTAAATCTAATGCGGTATTTTGCAAAGTGCTGTGGGAAAATTTCTTGAATTTTTCCCATTAATGTCTCGGGTGCTTTGATGCCATTGATTACAGAGGGATTTAAGTAATTTTTCAGAATTTGGATTAACTGATCAGGGGTATAATCTATTCCTGGAAGTATATGCCTGTGGATGGTTGGGAATACTATATCGAACAGATAGGAGTTTGTTGCACTAGGGTCAAAGATTATCTGATTCTTAAAAACGTTTATTGGTGCTTCGACACTATAAATAAGGTTATGTGAGGAACTATCGTCACTATGTGTCATTTCCGACATAGAATTAACTTGCGATACTTCAGGCACTCTGGATAGGGCTTCTGCCACTACGTTACTTTTTCCTGGTTTATAAAAAAGCTCGTAGTCGTATTCTTCCAATATGGCTTTCCATCGCTTCATCTTGTTATTATTGTTTTTATTACTGAGAGCGTAGGTGAGTGGCTGGTGGTCTGTGTATATTTTTACTTTTGCTGTTCCATATAAAAAATTCCTAAGACTGTCAAGGGCCCAGACGATAGCAAGCATTTCCTTTTCGTAATGCTCTTCTGCCTTATGCAGAGTTCTTGATATAAAGGTAATGGGCTTGTCTCCTTGAGACAAAACTGCTCCGAGAGCATAATCTGACGCATCAGTTGTTAGCTCGAAGGGATTGTCATAATTTGGATAGTACAACAACGTATCTCTTGATAGTAGATAATTTTTTATCTTTGTAAATGCTTCCTCCTCTTCGGTATTAAATTTTATAGAAATTTTAGACGACTGTTTTTTTGATATTCGACCCTCTTCAACTCTCAAAAGTGACGTCAGTGGTTTTGCCAATTTTGCAAAATCTCTTAGAAAACGGCGATAATATCCCGCAAGGCCTAGGAAGGATCGAAGTTCTTTAATAGTTCTGGGTTGGGGAAAGTTTGCAATGGCTTCAACTTTTTTTGGGTTTGTTTTTATACCTGCCTCGGATATTATAAATCCGAGAAATTCCACTTCTTGTTTAAAAAAATGACACTTGTCCAATTGGACTTTCATATTTGCTTCTTCTAATGTTTTGAAAACATTATGAATATCACGAATATGGTCCTCTTCGGATTTGCTGTATATAACTATGTCATCGATATATATGTAGCATATTCTCCCTATATGTTCGCGGAGAATATCATCGAGAGCTCGTTGAAATATCGACGGGGCATTTTTTAAACCAAATGGTAAGCGAGTGAACTCGTATTTGCCATTATTAATAGAAAATGCAGTTTTTTCCACATCAGAGTCTTTTAACGGAATTTGATGGAAGCCGCTTTTTAAATCCAACACAGAAAAGAATTTGCTATTTCCTAACTTCCCTAAAATATCGGATATTTCAGGAATCGGATATCTATCTGAGATTGTGACAGAATTTAGTTTCCTATAGTCTATTACCATCCTGTATTGTTTATTCCCTTGGGAGTCAGGCTTTTTATCAACTATCCATACAGGTGAATTGTATGGTGATCTTGATGGTTGTATGATTCCATCGTTTAGCAACTTTTCCACTTGCATCTCGACTTCACGTTTTAATGAAGCCGGATAAGGGTAAAATTTGGTATACACTGGAGAATCATTTGATGTACGGATCTCTCCAACTACCTTAGTTGTGTAGGTTAATTTCTCGTCTGGCTCTGCGAAGAGCTTAGAGAATTTATCTATTAAGAGATTCATGGCTTCCATTTGCCTAGGGTTCATATGGTCGTCAAGTAATTTTATAGTATTTACACTTTGGCTAACATGTTGTTTAAGTCGAACCTTGGTATGCTGGCGAACGATCATATAATTTTTATTTGTGTAAATGACTGCGTCTAAGGCTTTTAGACTGTCATTACCTAGAATGCCATGGAAAGATTTTAGACTAAGCATTAAGTAGAATTTAAGTTTATCATCTAATTTGAAAAGGTTTATGTACGTGTGTGATATAATTTTTACATCGCCTGCTACAGATTTTGCGAAAAACGGAATTTTGTTTGGGATTATTTTTTTTACTAAGTCCGGTTGGATGTAATTTTTACTAGATCCTGTGTCAATTAAAATTTTTAAGATTTTTCCGCTCTCCGTTCGACATTCAAAATATGGAAGCGAAGAGCTTGTCATTCTAAAAAATGAATGTCATCAAGCTCTAAATCTGTTTCATTGTCTGGTATATTACTTTCAGAATAAGGGTCATATGAATAGTTTTCCTGATCTTGGTCGTAATTTTGTGACGTTTCTTGTTCTGTAAAATAATCCTCATAACTAATGTTGTCGGGCTCGAACGTATCTGGTGTATCTGTATTTATATGGAATGTTCGTTGTGCCTTCGGTGGACTAACGTTATGGTTTGACGATGGATTAGGGGGTCTTTTACCGAGGAATTGATGTTGATGTGGTCTATTTGAATAATTGATTTGCTGTGAACGAATACTACGATCGACATCCATTGGTTCCGCTGGCTTTGGTGCCGTTGGGCGTGGTGGAGGCTGTTTCGGGTGGCCGAAACTTGGTGTACCAATATTGTAATTATTGTTCATTTTAGGAAGATTATGTGGGTTAGGTATGTAGGCTATGCTTGGGTGGAACTCTTGTTTGTTCTTTTGAAAATTATATTTCTGGGTCGGAGATGTTTGATGATGGCTTTTTTTAATTGGCTGAATATTTTGATTTTGGGCATGATTAGTGCGGAATTTCTGGTTTTCCAGTTTGAGGCACAAATGAAGAGCCTGGGGTAAATCCGCAGGTTCTCTCATTAAAAAATTATGGAATATTTCTTTGCTAGTTAGAGGGATTACAATAATATATAAAAGTTTTTTCTGATTGTACAATACTTTAATTTTTGCAAATTCTAGGGCTTCTTCTATTGATGTAATAATAATGTTATCTTCTTTTATTTTTTCGAATGCAATTTTCATTTCTTCTTTATTTAACAAAAATGAGTTTACAATATTTTGTTTTGCCCATTGCATTGCGAATTTAATATTAGTTAGTTCTTCTTTTGTGAATCTAAGTTTTATCTGCATGCTGAGTGCAGCTTCATTTACATAGTTAGTATCTTGTTTTACTACTTTTGATATTTGATTTGTAATTTGGGTAAGGTTTTGTAATCTCTCTGTGAAAATATCGTTTATGATTATTTGTTGATTATTATTTCGGATTGTTTGGTCTAAATCATTTTTAATCAATTCAAAATCGTCGTGATCTGGAGATCCCGCGATATATTTCCAGGCTGTGCCTATCATATTAATGGCTCTTTTTTTCCTGTATGCTTCTACTGGCTCTATGGATTCGAGGATACCGTGTATTTGTGATATTTCGTGCGTAAGGAGTGGGAAAAAAGGATTGGATTTAGGTATGGCTTGTGTTATTTTCCATTGTATGTCATTAACGAGGTTCCTGTATCTGTCTATGTCTATGATGTGGATAATGTTAAATGTTCCATCCTGTACTTTAGCTGGACCATTGTGAATTGGTACAAGATATGACTGTGTGAAGTTAAAAACATGCATGTTGATTTCTGAAGAGGTGCAAAGAAATGCTAGGGTTCTGTAAAAAGAAATATGAAGAAGGTCTCAGTTTTTAATGTTGCTTTTATGTACTACTTTTCCTGATTCTGTAAGAATAATTGTAGAATGGTTTTCTTTTACTATCTCTTTTTTAAATCTTGGAGACAATTTGGTCCCTAGACGCTTATGGATTTTTACATAAATTTCGTCACCTGGGTCAAATTGTTTGATTGGTTCCCGATTTTTATTATGGGTTTTAAGGTCAGCTACCTGTTTGTCTCGTAATCTTTGGATATTATCTTGTCTTGCTTTATCATACATTTCGGGGTTTATGCTAACTCGTCGTCCGAAAAATACCTCGAGTGGTCTTTGTCCTGTTGTGCTATGTATAGTATAATTGTATTCGTAAATTGCTCTGTCCAATAGTTCAAGAAACGTAGGGTATGTCCGTTCAGTTCGAAGGCAACGCATAATTTCAGCTAGGGTTGAGTGAAATCGCTCAACCTGACCGTTCACGACACTCGCGTATGGTGGAGCTTTGTAGATTTCTATTTCCAATTGGTCTTGTAACATAAAAATTATTGATGCCGAATTAAAGGATTTCTCATTGTCAAAAACTATAATTTTTGGAACACCGAATAAAAATACTAATTCTCGTAAAGGTTCTCTTATATCTTCAATGGCTCTTGACTTAATAATTCTACCCTGCGCGTATTTTGAAAATTTATCCAATGCTGTGAGGACAAGTTTATTCTCCGTTTTGAAAATATCAATGTGAAGGATTTCTCCAGGATATGAAGGTATTGGTGTTTCCCTTAGTTCAGGCTTCGGTGGATGCCTGTCGTATTTGTTTTCTTTGCAAACAGTACATTGCTTTACGATCTTGTTAATTTTATTGTTCATACTGGGAAAATAATATTTTTCGAGAATCTGTATTTTATTTTCTTTGGCATTTCTATGAGCTCTTTTGTGTGTGCTTATAATTATTTCATCCTGTTGGTTACTATCTTTAATATCTTCAACTTGGAGGTTCGTAAATCTAATGGGGTATTTTGCAAAGTGCTGTGGGAAAATTTCTTGAATTTTTCCCCTTAATGTCTCGGGTGCTTTGATGCCATTGATTACAGAGGGATTTAAGTAATTTTTCAGAATTTGGATTAACTGATCAGGGGTATAATCTATTCCTGGAAGTATATGCCTGTGGATGGTTGGGAATACTATATCGAACTGATAGGAGTTTGTTGCACTAGGGTCAAAGATTATCTGATTCTTAAAAACGTTTATTGGTGCTTCGACACTATAAATAAGGTTATGTGAGGAACTATCGTCACTATGTGTCATTTCCGACATAGAATTAACTTGCGATACTTCAGGCACTCTGGATAGGGCATCTGCCACTACGTTACTTTTTCCTGGTTTATAAAAAAGCTCGTAGTCGTATTCTTCCAATATGGCTTTCCATCGCTTCATCTTGTTATTATTGTTTTTATTACTGAGAGCGTAGGTGAGTGGCTGGTGGTCTGTGTATATTTTTACTTTTGCTGTTCCATATAAAAAATTCCTAAGACTGTCAAGGGCCCAGACGATAGCAAGCATTTCCTTTTCGTAATGCTCTTCTGCCTTATGCAGAGTTCTTGATATAAAGGTAATGGGCTTGTCTCCTTGAGACAAAACTGCTCCGAGAGCATAATCTGACGCATCAGTTGTTAGCTCGAAGGGATTGTCATAATTTGGATAGTACAACAACGTATCTCTTGATAGTAGATAATTTTTTATCTTTGTAAATGCTTCCTCCTCTTCGGTATTAAATTTTATAGAAATTTTAGACGACTGTTTTTTTGATATTCGACCCTCTTCAACTCTCAAAAGTGACGTCAGTGGTTTTGCCAATTTTGCAAAATCTCTTAGAAAACGGCGATAATATCCCGCAAGGCCTAGGAAGGATCGAAGTTCTTTAATAGTTCTGGGTTGGGGAAAGTTTGCAATGGCTTCAACTTTTTTTGGGTTTGTTTTTATACCTGCCTCGGATATTATAAATCCGAGAAATTCCACTTCTTGTTTAAAAAAATGACACTTGTCCAATTGGACTTTCATATTTGCTTCTTCTAATGTTTTGAAAACATTATGAATATCACGAATATGGTCCTCTTCGGATTTGCTGTATATAACTATGTCATCGATATATATGTAGCATATTCTCCCTATATGTTCGCGGAGAATATCATCGAGAGCTCGTTGAAATATCGACGGGGCATTTTTTAAACCAAATGGTAAGCGAGTGAACTCGTATTTGCCATTATTAATAGAAAATGCAGTTTTTTCCACATCAGAGTCTTTTAACGGAATTTGATGGAAGCCGCTTTTTAAATCCAACAAAGAAAAGAATTTGCTATTTCCTAACTTCCCTAAAATATCGGATATTTCAGGAATCGGATATCTATCTGAGATTGTGACAGAATTTAGTTTCCTATAGTCTATTACCATCCTGTATTGTTTATTCCCTTGGGAGTCAGGCTTTTTATCAACTATCCATACAGGTGAATTGTATGGTGATCTTGATGGTTGTATGATTCCATCGTTTAGCAACTTTTCCACTTGCATCTCGACTTCACGTTTTAATGAAGCCGGATAAGGGTAAAATTTGGTATACACTGGAGAATCATTTGATGTACGGATCTCTCCAACTACCTTAGTTGTGTAGGTTAATTTCTCGTCTGGCTCTGCGAAGAGCTTAGAGAATTTATCTATTAAGAGATTCATGGCTTCCATTTGCCTAGGGTTCATATGGTCGTCAAGTACTTTTATAGTATTTACACTTTGGCTAACATGTTGTTTAAGTCGAACCTTGGTATGCTGGCGAACGATCATATAATTTTTATTTGTGTAAATGACTGCGTCTAAGGCTTTTAGACTGTCATTACCTAGAATGCCATGGAAAGATTTTAGACTAGGCATTAAGTAGAATTTAAGTTTATCATCTAATTTGAAAAGGTTTATGTACGTGTGTGATATAATTTTTACATCGCCTGCTACAGATTTTGCGAAAAACGGAATTTTGTTTGGGATTATTTTTTTTACTAAGTCCGGTTGGATGTAATTTTTACTAGATCCTGTGTCAATTAAAATTTTTAAGATTTTTCCGCTCTCCGTTCGACATTCAAAATATGGAAGCGAAGAGCTTGTCATTCTAAAAAATGAATGTCATCAAGCTCTAAATCTGTTTCATTGTCTGGTATATTACTTTCAGAATAAGGGTCATAGGAATAGTTTTCCTGATCTTGGTCGTAATTTTGTGACGTTTCTTGTTCTGTAAAATAATCCTCATAACTAATGTTGTCGGGCTCGAACGTATCTGGTGTATCTGTATTTATATGGAATGTTCGTTGTGCCTTCGGTGGACTAACGATATGGTTCGACGATAGATTAGGGGGTCTTTTACCGAGGAATTGATGTTGATGTGGTCTATTTGAATAATTGATTTGCTGTGAACGAATACTACGATCGACATCCATTGGTTCCGCTGGCTTTGGTGCCGTTGGGCGTGGTGGAGGCTGTTTCGGGTGGCCGAAACTTGGTGTACCAATATTGTAATTATTGTTCATTTTAGGAAGATTATGTGGGTTAGGTATGTAGGCTATGCTTGGGTGGAACTCTTGTTTGTTCTTTTGAAAATTATATTTCTGGGTCGATGGCTTTTTTTAATTGGCTGAATATTTTGATTTTGGGCATGATTAGTGCGGAATTTCTGGTTTTCCAGTTTGAGGCACAAATGAAGAGCCTGGGGTAAATCCGCAGGTTCTCTCATTAAAAAATTATGGAATATTTCTTTGCTAGTTAGAGGGATTACAATAATATATAAAAGTTTTTTCTGATTGTACAATACTTTAATTTTTGCAAATTCTAGGGCTTCTTCTATTGATGTAATAATAATGTTATCTTCTTTTATTTTTTCGAATGCAATTTTCATTTCTTCTTTATTTAACAAAAATGAGTTTACAATATTTTGTTTTGCCCATTGCATTGCGAATTTAATATTAGTTAGTTCTTCTTTTGTGAATCTAAGTTTTATCTGCATGCTGAGTGCAGCTTCATTTACATAGTTAGTATCTTGTTTTACTACTTTTGATATTTGATTTGTAATTTGGGTAAGGTTTTGTAATCTCTCTGTGAAAATATCGTTTATGATTATTTGTTGATTATTATTTCGGATTGTTTGGTCTAAATCATTTTTAATCAATTCAAAATCGTCGTGATCTGGAGATCCCGCGATATATTTCCAGGCTGTGCCTATCATATTAATGGCTCTTTTTTTTCCTGTATGCTTCTACTGGCTCTATGGATTCGAGGATACCGTGTATTTGTGATATTTCGTGCGTAAGGAGTGGGAAAAAAGGATTGGATTTAGGTATGGCTTGTGTTATTTTCCATTGTATGTCATTAACGAGGTTCCTGTATCTGTCTATGTCTATGATGTGGATAATGTTAAATGTTCCATCCTGTACTTTAGCTGGACCATTGTGAATTGGTACAAGATATGACTGTGTGAAGTTAAAAACATGCATGTTGATTTCTGAAGAGGTGCAAAGAAATGCTAGGGTTCTGTAAAAAGAAATATAAAGAAGGTCTCAGTTTTTAATGTTGCTTTTATGTACTACTTTTCCTGATTCTGTAAGAATAGTTGTAGAATGGTTTTCTTTTACTATCTCTTTTTTAAATCTTGGAGACAATTTGGTCCCTAGACGCTTATGGATTTTTACATAAATTTCGTCACCTGGGTCAAATTGTTTGATTGGTTCCCGATTTTTATTATGGGTTTTAAGGTCAGCTACCTGTTTGTCTCGTAATCTTTGGATATTATCTTGTCTTGCTTTATCATACATTTCGGGGTTTATGCTAACTCGTCGTCCGAAAAATACCTCGAGTGGTCTTTGTCCTGTTGTGCTATGTATAGTATAATTGTATTCGTAAATTGCTCTGTCCAATAGTTCAAGAAACGTAGGGTATGTCCGTTCAGTTCGAAGGCAACGCATAATTTCAGCTAGGGTTGAGTGAAATCGCTCAACCTGACCGTTCACGACACTCGCGTATGGTGGAGCTTTGTAGATTTCTATTTCCAATTGGTCTTGTAACATAAAAATTATTGATGCCGAATTAAAGGATTTCTCATTGTCAAAAACTATAATTTTTGGAACACCGAATAAAAATACTAATTCTCGTAAAGGTTCTCTTATATCTTCAATGGCTCTTGACTTAATAATTCTACCCTGCGCGTATTTTGAAAATTTATCCAATGCTGTGAGGACAAGTTTATTCTCCGTTTTGAAAATATCAATGTGAAGGATTTCTCCAGGATATGAAGGTATTGGTGTTTCCCTTAGTTCAGGCTTCGGTGGATGCCTGTCGTATTTGTTTTCTTTGCAAACAGTACATTGCTTTACGATCTTGTTAATTTTATTGTTCATACTGGGAAAATAATATTTTTCGAGAATCTGTATTTTATTTTCTCTGGCATTTCTATGAGCTCTTTTGTGTGTGCTTATAATTATTTCATCCTGTTGGTTACTATCTTTAATATCTTCAACTTGGAGGTTCGTAAATCTAATGCGGTATTTTGCAAAGTGCTGTGGGAAAATTTCTTGACTTTTTCCCATTAATGTCTCGGGTGCTTTGATGCCATTGATTACAGAGGGATTTAAGTAATTTTTCAGAATTTGGATTAACTGATCAGGGGTATAATCTATTCCTGGAAGTATATGCCTGTGGATGGTTGGGAATACTATATCGAACTGATAGGAGTTTGTTGCACTAGGGTCAAAGATTATCTGATTCTTAAAAACGTTTATTGGTGCTTCGACACTATAAATAAGGTTATGTGAGGAACTATCGTCACTATGTGTCATTTCCGACATAGAATTAACTTGCGATACTTCAGGCACTCTGGATAGGGCATCTGCCACTACGTTACTTTTTCCTGGTTTATAAAAAAGCTCGTAGTCGTATTCTTCCAATATGGCTTTCCATCGCTTCATCTTGTTATTATTGTTTTTATTACTGAGAGCGTAGGTGAGTGGCTGGTGGTCTGTGTATATTTTTACTTTTGCTGTTCCATATAAAAAATTCCTAAGACTGTCAAGGGCCCAGACGATAGCAAGCATTTCCTTTTCGTAATGCTCTTCTGCCTTATGCAGAGTTCTTGATATAAAGGTAATGGGCTTGTCTCCTTGAGACAAAACTGCTCCGAGAGCATAATCTGACGCATCAGTTGTTAGCTCGAAGGGATTGTCATAATTTGGATAGTACAACAACGTATCTCTTGATAGTAGATAATTTTTTATCTTTGTAAATACTTCCTCCTCTTCGGTATTAAATTTTATAGAAATTTTAGACGACTGTTTTTTTGATATTCGACCCTCTTCAACTCTCAAAAGTGACGTCAGTGGTTTTGCCAATTTTGCAAAATCTCTTAGAAAACGGCGATAATATCCCGCAAGGCCTAGGAAGGATCGAAGTTCTTTAATAGTTCTGGGTTGGGGAAAGTTTGCAATGGCTTCAACTTTTTTTGGGTTTGTTTTTATACCTGCCTCGGATATTATAAATCCGAGAAATTCCACTTCTTGTTTAAAAAAATGACACTTGTCCAATTGGACTTTCATATTTGCTTCTTCTAATGTTTTGAAAACATTATGAATATCACGAATATGGTCCTCTTCGGATTTGCTGTATATAACTATGTCATCGATATATATGTAGCATATTCTCCCTATATGTTCGCGGAGAATATCATCGAGAGCTCGTTGAAACATCGACGGGGCATTTTTTAATCCAAATGGTAAGCGAGTGAACTCGTATTTGCCATTATTAATAGAAAATGCAGTTTTTTCCACATCAGAGTCTTTTAACGGAATTTGATGGAAGCCGCTTTTTAAATCCAACACAGAAAAGAATTTGCTATTTCCTAACTTCCCTAAAATATCGGATATTTCAGGAATCGGATATCTATCTGAGATTGTGACAGAATTTAGTTTCCTATAGTCTATTACCATCCTGTATTGTTTATTCCCTTGGGAGTCAGGCTTTTTATCAACTATCCATACAGGTGAATTGTATGGTGATCTTGATGGTTGTATGATTCCATCGTTTAGCAACTTTTCCACTTGCATCTCGACTTCACGTTTTAATGAAGCCGGATAAGGGTAAAATTTGGTATACACTGGAGAATCATTTGATGTACGGATCTCTCCAACTACCTTAGTTGTGTAGGTTAATTTCTCGTCTGGCTCTGCGAAGAGCTTAGAGAATTTATCTATTAAGAGATTCATGGCTTCCATTTGCCTAGGGTTCATATGGTCGTCAAGTAATTTTATAGTATTTACACTTTGGCTAACATGTTGTTTAAGTCGAACCTTGGTATGCTGGCGAACGATCATATAATTTTTATTTGTGTAAATGACTGCGTCTAAGGCTTTTAGACTGTCATTACCTAGAATGCCATGGAAAGATTTTAGACTAGGCATTAAGTAGAATTTAAGTTTATCATCTAATTTGAAAAGGTTTATGTACGTGTGTGATATAATTTTTACATCGCCTGCTACAGATTTTGCGAAAACGGAATTTTGTTTGGGATTATTTTTTTTACTAAGTCCGGTTGGATGTAATTTTTACTAGATCCTGTGTCAATTAAAATTTTTAAGATTTTTCCGCTCTCCGTTCGACATTCAAAATATGGAAGCGAAGAGCTTGTCATTCTAAAAAATGAGTGTCATCAAGCTCTAAATCTGTTTCATTGTCTGGTATATTACTTTCAGAATAAGGGTCATAGGAATAGTTTTCCTGATCTTGGTCGTAATTTTGTGACGTTTCTTGTTCTGTAAAATAATCCTCATAACTAATGTTGTCGGGCTCGAACGTATCTGGTGTATCTGTATTTATATGGAATGTTCGTTGTGCCTTCGGTGGACTAACGTTATGGTTTGACGATGGATTAGGGGGTCTTTTACCGAGGAATTGATGTTGATGTGGTCTATTTGAATAATTGATTTGCTGTGAACGAATACTACGATCGACATCCATTGGTTCCGCTGGCTTTGGTGCCGTTGGGCGTGGTGGAGGCTGTTTCGGGTGGCCGAAACTTGGTGTACCAATATTGTAATTATTGTTCATTTTAGGAAGATTATGTGGGTTAGGTATGTAGGCTATGCTTGGGTGGAACTCTTGTTTGTTCTTTTGAAAATTATATTTCTGGGTCGGAGATGTTTGATGATGGCTTTTTTTAATTGGCTGAATATTTTGATTTTGGGCATGATTAGTGCGGAATTTCTGGTTTTCCAGTTTGAGGCACAAATGAAGAGCCTGGGGTAAATCCGCAGGTTCTCTCATTCCTAGCAATCTTGGTAGATCCCCATTTAATCCTCTTACAAATGTATCGAGGGCTTTGTTTCGATAAGTTTGTGTTAGTAGACTTAGAGCCTCATTTCCAGCCTCTAATCCTCCTAGTTTGTTTAGTATCAAAGATAAATGTGAATAAACTGCCTGATAAAATTCTTGAACCGTTGAGTTTCCTTGAATTAGACCTGTCATTTGGTATTCTAACGTTGATACATCTCGTTTGTCGGCGTAGTGTAAGGTAAGGCACTTGGAAATTGCTGGCCAATCTAAAGGAGTGTTGTACGACTCTAGTGCTATGTCTGCATTACCTACAATTTTATTCCTAATTATGTTCAAAATACCATAGTATTTCGGAGTACCTTTCAGATTTTCATAGATTTTTAAAATTCTTTCCACACTTTTTCTCCAGGAGTTGAACTCTCCTGGTTTTCGCGAGAATTCCCTTAGACATTTAACAATGTCAGGGATTTTGTCTAAATCTCCTATATTGCCTAAATGTTCCGCGTCGATAGATTGGTCTACCGTGCTTGTATGAATGGCGTGCGGGTTTAACGCAGCCTGTATCTGGTTATTAACAATTTCGAGAATAAGTTTTTTAAGGTCTGTCAAGTTTATTTGTCCTTCGTTCCTGTTAGGTTGTGTTGGGGGATGTGAAGGACTTGGGGGGGGGACATTTAGGATGGGTGGTCGCACTAAATTATTGGGATTTGCCATCTTAATAAGAAGCTAATTTTGCCAAGTACAAATTTAGGATATTTCACAGAGATTTTTATTGTTTATTTTAAGATGAATCGACTATTTTCTTTTTCTTATTTTTTCAGAGAGGACTTGAGATTGTATTAATTCAAATATATATGGTTTCTATTTCTATATCTATTATTGTAAATAGTAATTATATCTTACGATAATAACAGCAAAGTTGTCATCTTGGGACTGTGGGTATATAGTGGGTTTCGCTTCAATATCTCGGCTTCTTAGATTTCTTCCCTTCCTTCAATATTTGGCTTATTGTGGCACTGCCTCGTTTTAATATCTCGGCTTATTAGATTTCTTTTCACTTTTTAATAGTTGGCTTATTGTGGCACTGCCTCGCTTCAATGTCTCGGCTTTTTTAATATTTCGATTATTGTGGCACTTTAGATTTGTTTCCACTTTTCACACTTTTTACTTTTTAGTTTAGGTTTTTGTTTTCAATGTTTTTGTTCTTTAAAACATTTACTTTTTTGCACTTTTTTTATTTTTACTTTTTAATAAAGGTTCTGCTTTTTTTCCAATGTGTTTATTTATTAGATGTTTTTTTATTTTTTTTATTTTAAGTGTTCACTTTTTTTGCACTTTTTGTACTTTTTAGTGAAGGTTTTGCTTTTTCAAAGTTTTTTCTAATTATTAGATGTTTTCTTTTTAATGTTCACTATCATTTATTTTCACTGGTGAAGCGTCTTGCGTTCAACGCGTCCCTTTCCTTAAGTACTCGGGGGCCTCTTTCTTCACACTTTTTTTTTAATTTTGCTCGGGCGCCAGTTAGACCTACGAGAGCTTAGGTCTGAAAAAAAATTAAGATCGTCTAGATCCTAATTAAGATCTTCTAGATCTTGTACGCTTTACTTTGTCGAAAAAGGACCGCGGACCCTTTTAAACCCGGAGTTCAATTATCAAAATTGAACTTAAGTGACACTTATCAAAAGTTTCGCCGCTCCCGAATTAAAAAAACCGTTTGTTGATTTAAGACGACTTTATTCACTGACAGTTGGTAAAAGAGTGAAGTTAATGTTGTGTTACAATCATAAACTAGATTACAAATATTTGCTTATTTGACATTATGATTTTCCATGAAATCATGTCACTTAGCTTTTAATAATTTGTTGTTACCAAATTCTATTAAATTTGTCTGCACGCGTAGAGCGTTGCATTGGTTGACCGGAAATTGCATTTCTTGGGTTTATTGAAATCGGACAGACGAAATGTTCTGCAAAGCAGTTTCATTGAGTTGGCTGCTTTTGCAACGGAAGTGTATTTTCTGATTTATTAAAATAATTAATTGGAATTTAATATTTGGGGCAGATGAATGTCTGCAATGTGCTTTTGCAACGGAAGTGTATTTTCTGATTTATTAAAATAATTAATTGGAATTTAATATTTGGGGCAGATGAATGTCTGCAATGTAGTTTAATTGGAATTGAGTTTAACAGAGTATGCAACTTTATTGTTGCTGAGCTTTAGTTTTATTAGGTAAAACAACATATTATGTGTTAACTTATATAGCTTCTTTATTATAGTCTTTTTAAACTGCCCCAGTTAACCGACCGGTTTCTTCTTGAACAGCCCCAGTTAACTGACCGGTTATTTATTGAACAACCCCAGTTAACCGACCGGTTTCATCTTCAACAGCCCCAGTTAATCGAGCGGTTTCTTCTTGAACCTCCCCAGTTAACCGACCGGTTTCTTCTTGAACAGCCTCAGTTACCCGACCGGTTTCTTCTTAAACAGCCCCAGTTAACCGAGCGGTTTCTTTTTGAACCGCCCCAGTTAACCGATCGGTTTCTTCTTGAACAATCCCAGTTAACCGAGCGGTTTCATCTTCAACAGTCCCAGTTAACCGAGCGGTTTCTTTTTGGACAGCCCCAGTTAACCGACCGGTTTCTTCTTGAACAGCCCCAGTTAACCGACCGCTTTCTTCTTGAACTGCCTCAGTAAACCGAAGGGTTTCTTCTTGAACCGCCCAGGTTAATGACCTGTTTGTTTTTCAGTAAACGGACGGACCCAGTTAAACCACCGAGAATATTATTACATATCCTCCGACAACCTACATAATTTTATAAAAATCAGTACAGCCTTGTCATACATCTATTATATAAATCACCACAGGAAAAGTCACATAAATCACAGCCAAAAATGTTGATTTCCTCATCAAAGGTAATTTTATATTAATAAATTATAATTATGGGATATATTAAATTTGTAAAATTATATTGAATATTCAAATTTAATCTAGAACTTAAACAAGTATGAAATGACTTTAGTCGGACAGCGTCGACGGAAGTTTTTTTCGTGAATCGTACAATGAAACAATTTATCAATATATCGAAGTACTTTAAGTTTTGCACTTAAACTTCAAGATGCATTGTAATTTGTAAAACTAGGATTTTCTCTAACAATATAATACGACAATTTATAGAGTGGGAGGAATATGTAATTTTTTTATACACAAATAAATAAAATAATCAAGAAACTTGTTTATATATTAGATGGTAACATCGCTATCTAAACGCTACATTATTGTAATTTCCATTAAGGGAAAGTTCAAGAGTTCTTTTTCCATAAATGAGCTACTTTGCCAGTATTTAAGGCCTGCGTACATAAGCTGCTCTGCCTAATTGCCTTGCTTTCCTGCTTCATTTTTGACATAATAAAAATAAAAGAATAAAGAAGGCCGAGGAAATTTCGAACTGTGTTGCCTTTTCTTTTTTATTCTTTTATCAGAAGTAAGCAAGCAGGCAAGGCAGCTTATGTACGCAGGCCTTAATTCTTCAGAAATTTAAATACGAAGCAGAATTATAATTTGATATTGTAACACAATATCAAATTTTATTCCACTTAATACTGTCCAATCATCATGCAAAATTTGTAGCATCTAGATTGATCTAAAATATATGCCGAGCAAATTTTTGAAAACTTTGAACTGCAAGCAACATTTTGTCTGATTATGGTTACCCTACAAGCATAATTTAAATTTTTTGGATGTGTCTTCCTAGAATAAATATATATGTTGCATATTAAAACGATTTTCCAACAAATGTGTTGATCCACTTGACCAGCTAAATTTTATCTGATCATTTCGTTTCGACATTTCGCTGTAAATTCGACATTTCATTTCGCTGTAAATTCGAGAATCCTAACAAAAATTCTCTATCGCCACTAAGGAGAAGTTGTACAAATTAAAAAATTATATTTGATGAGTAAAGCCACTTTATTTGATTGTTTTCACCCATTTTGAAAACAGTAGATTTACCGGTAATTACTGGGACAGTTTATAATAGACCAGTATAGCTAACCTGTACTGTTTGAAATAAATTGATTGGCTTAAATGAGAAGGTTGGGCGCTGATTTATAATATTATGTTTTAAAAAGTTTAAAATAGGATGGTTTGTAAGCACCTACATTTATTGGCGGTAATCGTAATATTTAGGGGATAAAATGGACCAGAACATCGTTTTCATTAAATTAAAATCAGATAAAATTGATCTGGTCAAGTGGATCAACACATTTGTTGGAAAATCGTTTTAATATGCAACCTATATACTTATTCCAGGAATACACATCCAAAAAATTTTAATTATGCTGACAGACATATCAAAGTTACAACCTAATATACATATATACGAATCTCACAGGTTTATTGACTTGTAGAGTAATCATAATCAGACTAAATGTTGCAATTGTAGTTCAAAGTTTTCAAAAATTTGCTCGGCATATATTTTAGATCAAACTAGATGTTACAAATTTTGCATGATGATTGGACAGTATTAAGTGGAATAAAATTTGATATAGTGTTACAATATCAAATTATAATTCTGCTTCGTATTTAAATTTCTGAAGAATAAATACTGGCAAAGTAGCTCATTTATGGAAAAAGAACTCTTGAATTTTCCTTAATGGAAATTACAATAATGTAGCGTTTAGATAGCGGTGTTACCATCTAATATATTGTTACGGAATTAGGTTTAACTAATCTCCGTGTAGACGTTGTTTTATTCCCCAGTACGACTGGTACCAAATAAAACAGGGTTCGTTTTAGATTACGTTTCTACAATGCTTTATTTACTTTATTACACTTATTCGGAACTGACTTTAATTACAAAGCACACAGCTAGTCTCTAGTTAGCACGCAGCAATTCTTTAACCGATCTGTTCAGTTCAACGCTTAAAACACAACTAACTCGTCATTGCTAGTTCTCGCTGTATTTATACCCAAAATCTCCCTGTTCGAGAGTCCTCTAGAAAACGTTTGGCAACACCTCGAATCTGTACAACGAAAACACAGACGCACATTCGCACTAAGCGAACAACCAGACTCACATACATGGGTAAAGATCAATACAGTGGACAAATACAGTAATGACGTAATTACAACAACAAACAAATGCAAGAAGAGTACGTAAAAATACTTTAAATAAAATTTCCAATCGTTTCGTTTCGTATTTTCCATAGGAACAAAACGAAACATAACCCTCGTTGGCCGAGCTCGCTGTTTAGTTTCGTTTTGTTTACATTCGTGAGTACGAACAAAACGAAAAGCGAAAAGTACTCAACTCCACAAGAGCAGATAGAAAACGGAATAGTACTAAACACATGTGAATAAATCAAAAACGTTTGGTGGTTGATAAAATTCACTGTGTTCACTGTGGTATGCTGATGCTAACTTATAGGGTTGTTAAGCAATCACATGTGTGTGTGTGTCTGAGTGTGCCATTGACAATACGCACGGCAAACGTTTCCCAAAAATACTTGTCGTTTCGGTGGTGAATGAAACAACTCGGCAAAGCATAGCCGAAGTTACATTACAGCAATCGTACAGTTTCCATCTTTATACATTGAAAAGTTTGTGTTTTTGTTTTGGTTGTGAGAATGAAACGATACAGAGAATGTAAAAAGTTTGTGGCTTTGTGTGATTGGTACGGGAATCGTTTTGTTTGTTTCCGTACATTGAATGCAAGAAATAAAGAAGTAGCAAACTAAACGATAATTACATGAGTATGGTAAAACAAAACAAAAGCACATTAATAAAAGGTAATGTAATAACTAGAATGATGAAGAGAGTTCTACATGGTAGTTGTTGTTGCTTAAATAAAGTAACTGCGTAATAAAACTTTACGTTACAATTCAAATTTTTAAATTAACGGAAATTGAACTAAATTGACTTAAACCTATCAGTTACATTCGTAACATTGCCTCCCGCTTAAGCTTGTTCGTCCCGAATAGGCACAGTTCCCTCTCGGTGGTATGGGCAAGGGTAACACTGCCTCCCGCTTAAGCATGTTCCTCTTGATTAGACACAGTTCTCGTTCCGTAGTGGTGGCAACCGATTTAGATGTACCCTCTACTGCGTCAGCTTTGGACTTTTGCTCTTCTGGACGACGTTGGTTTCTCTCCAGCAGTCGTGGCGTTATACCTTCTTTCTTTTTGGTCACCTTCCTAAGTGCCACCTGGTCTTCCTCGGACTTGTCCTTCCTTGTTGTACGGCTGCTTTTCGATTGACCATTCCTCGACGTACATATTAGATTTTTCCCCCTCGTTGCGGGATTTTTCCACTTTCCTACGGGCCATTTGTCGGCGGCTTCCACCTTCAGCGTACGGACATCGACAGTGATCTCGCCGGATTCTGCCTTTGGGCGATGCATGCTTTTCTTCTCGCTGTAGCCCACATTTATCGGTATTTCCACATTGGACCAAGTCATTACACGGTGCTTTATGTCCAGGTTGATATCGAAGGCAATCATGAAGTCTACGCCAAGTATAACTTCGTCCACAATATCGGCCACTATAAAATTGAAATTTACCGATTTTCTGCCCATGCTCAGCCTTTGGTAGGCCTTTCCATGCACCGTTGTAGTCTCGCCAGTGGCCGTCCGCAATTTGACTCCATTTAACGGCAATACCTTCCCCTTTACCAAATCCGGTCTAATAATGGACTTTGTTGCACCGGTGTCCAATGTCAAGGTACGCAATATACCATTGACGAAGCCTTTAACCGTCAAGTTGTGATTCTCCTGCTGGACTATGGCTATAGAGATAGTGGGACCATCGTTTTCATCCTCTGCCAGCGGCGCCACGTGATTGACGGAATTCACTTTATTTGATTTACCTGATGTCTCTCTTTCCAGATTCTTGGCCACCGGTTGGTCGTCGATTTTCAAAGGCGGTGAGGCGGATCTGGACCTTGGTCGTTGCAATTTGCATTCTCGTGCAATGTGTCCAACTTTCCGACAGTTGTAGCAAGTCTTTCTCGTTTTTCCAGCCCCTCGTTACACTTTATCTATTACCTGCATTAGTGCATCTTTCATTAGTTCGACAACGGTCTAGGGATTGTTGTCCTCAACTTCCAGCCTCCGCACATTGCAAGCCTGAGGTTTCACCATTGTCTCTTGCTTATGTCCGCCACCGTACTTAAGTTCGAGAGCAGCAATTATATCTCCATATTTGCTTCTAGAAGCGGCGGGAATATTCTGTAATACGTCAGCAGCACCGCCCTTCAATGCCATAAGCAGTTGTACCGCCTTGTCGTTCCACGAATTTCTCGAAGCAACCGTCTCAAATTGTAATTTGAAGACATCAAATGATGTAGATCCGTCGAATTCAGGAGGCTTGATTTTCAGAGTGTTATCAATAACTCGCACTTGACCTCCTTTGATTTCCAGTTCCGACATTTTCATTTCCAGATTCACAAACTTCTCGTCGTGGGCCAGAAACTGTCTATCCAATTTCTTTAAATGGTTTTCCACAACCTCCAATCGCTTTTCAATAACTTGCGTAATGTTCTCGAGTCTTTCGCTGATTTTTCCAAAATTTGCCTCTAATTCTTCCAATTTTTGGGAATTTTCGTCCCATCCTTCCTTCAGCCATTTGAAGTTTTCGTCTAGTGCAATAGAGTCCTCTTCTAATCTCATATTAACTTGCTGCATCAATGTCGCTGTAAACTCCGTTAGCTTCGATGTCAGCACTTCTGTTATCTCACTATGACTCGCAACCGCCTCTGAGGGTTCATTCCTAATCTCAAACTCATATTCGTCGATGTCCATTTTGAGGCGCTCGAACACTTCCAAAAGGCGTTTTGTTACTCAGCCTTACTTCCGGTAGTTGGCAACCCAATCTTAGATAGCTGCTGCCTCAAGTCTACCTCACGTAGATCCTCGAACTTCACCTTCATTGTAGGATTATCGTAATCTCACTTCCTGACACCAATTGTTACGGAATTAGGTTTAACTAATTTCCGTGTAGACGTTGTTTTATTCCCCAGTACGATTTGTACCAAATAAAACAGGGTTCGTTTTAGATTACGTTTCTACAATGCTTTATTTACTTTATTACACTTATTCGGAACTGACTTTAATTACAAAGCACACAGCTAGTCTCTAGTTAGCACGCAGCAATTCTTTAACCGATCTGTTCAGTTCAACGCTTAAAACACAACTAACTCGTCATTGCTAGTTCTCGCTGTATTTATACCCCAAAATCTCCCTGTTCGAGAGTCGTCTAGAAAACGTCTGGCAACACCTGGAATCTGTACACGAACACACAGACGCACATTCGCACTAAGCGAACAACCAGACTCACATACATGGGGAAAGATCAATACAGTGGACAAACACAGTAATGACGTAATTACAACAACAAACAAATACAAGAAATAAAGAAGTAGCAAACTAAACGATAATTACATGAGTATGGTAAAACAAAACAAAAGCACATTAATAAAAGGTAATGTAACAACTAGAATGATGAAGAGAGTTCTAGATGGTAGTTGTTGTTGCTTAAATAAAGTAACTGCGTAATAAAACTTTACGTTACAATTCAGATTTTTTAAATTAACGGAAATTAAACTAAGTTGACTTAAACCTATCAGTTACATTCGTAACAATATAAATAAGTTTCTTTACTATTTAATTTGTTTGTGTATAAAAAATTACATATTCCTCCCATTCTATAAATTGTCGCAATTATGGTAAAGAATTACTAGTTATTATAGTTATTATATTGTTAGAGAAAATCCTAGTTTTACAAATTACAATGCATCTTGAAGTTTAAGTGTAAAACTTAAAGTACTTCGATATATTGATAAATTGTTTATTTGTACGATTCACGAAAATAACTTCCGTCGACGCTGTCCGACTAAAGTCATTTCATACTTGTTTAAGTTCTAGATTAAATTTGAATATTCAATATAATTTTACAAATTTAATATATCTCATAATTATAATTTATTAATATAAAATTACCTTTGATGAGGAAATCAACATTTTTGGCTGTGATTTATGTGACTTTTCCTGTGGTGATTTATATAATAGATGTATGACAAAGCTGTACTGATTTCTATAGAATTATGTAGGTTGTCGGAGGATATATAATAATATTCTCGGTGGTTAAAAAACAAACCGACAGGTTAACTGGGTCCGTCCGTTTACTGAAAAACAAACAGGTCATTAGCCTGGGCGGTTCAAGAAGAAACCCTTCGGTTCACTGGTGCAGTTCAAGAAGAAAGCGGTCGGTTAACTGGGGCTGTTCAAGAAGAAACCGGTCGGTTAACTGGGGCTGTTCAAGAAGAAACCGGTCGGTTAACTGGGGCGGTTCAAAAAGAAACCGCTGGGTTAACTGGGGCTGTTGAAGATGAAACCGCTCAGTTAACTGGGGCTGTTCACTGAGGCAGTTCAAGAAGAAAGCGGTCGGTTAACTGGGGCTGTTCAAGAAGAAACCGGTCGGTTAACTGGGGCGGTTCAAAAAGAAACCGCTCTGTTATCTGGGGCTGTTGAAGATGAAACCGCTCGGTTAACTGGGGCTGTTCAAGAAGAAACCGGTCGGGTAATTGGGGCGGTTCAAGAAGAAACCGCTCGGTTAACTGGGGCTGTTCAAGAAGAAACCTGTCGGTTAACTGGGGCGGTTCAAAAAGAAACTGCTCGGTTAACTGGGGCTGTTGAAGATGAAACCGTTCGGTTAACTGGGGCTGTTCAAGAAGAAACCGGTCGGGTAACTGGGGCTGTTCAAGAAGAAACCGGTCGGTTAACTGGGGTTGTTCAATAAATAACCGGTCAGTTAACTGGGGCTGTTCAAGAAGAAACCGGTCGGTTAACTGGGGCAGTTTAAAAAGACTATAATAAAGAAGCTATATACAAGTTTGGCGTTGGGACCTAAAAAAGAGTATATGGAATTGCTAACCGCAATACACCTTTTTAAAAATTTGAAATAATCAACGTTAACTATACAATGCTTTCAAACAAGTCGAAAATTATGTATAGAAAATTTGTTTCCAAGAGGAGCTGTTACAAATATTATTTTTTTTTCTATGAGAAAATTGGTAATGGTGTTTACTTCATACTATCCAAAAGGCAAATGCGACCCACAAAATTCAGTTTTTGGAAAAATTCTACGACAATCTGTATACATTGAATGGTGTGTTAAAAAGTGGTGAGCAACATATTTTAAAATTTGCAAAACTAGTAGCTTTTAAATGTTCTAGAACAAACCTTTGAGAGTTGATGACGAATATATATTCTAATACACATATTTCTTGTCTAGAAAATTTAATTTACATAACGTAAACTAAATAATATGTGATGTTTTGCTAGTATGGAAACTGACATTTAACTCTTTTAAGACTATGAATATAACAGTGTTTACTTTTTTATGCACCAAAAAAATATGTACGAAGTGAAACAAAGAAAAGAAATTAATCAATCTAATAAAATAATTAATCAATCTAAATAAATAATTTAAAGTTTTCATGCTGCTTTGGAACTTGAGTTTAAATGTGATATTCCTTAAAATGATACTGTTCTGCAATTGTTTCTAGTAGATGTATAATAAATTAAAGGAATTTTTGCTATATTACTGATTATATTCTTTCCCAATCAAAAGAAGATATTAATTTTCGCTAAACAAATTCAAAAGAAAGAAAATAAAAAAGAGTAGATGAAACATGACTCGAGTCAACAAGTAAAAAAATCAGCAACCAACTTAAAATTATATGATAATCATATTATTTTTTTTGCTTTCACATTCCCTACCCTAGAGATGTATTTTACTAAACAAACCTGTGCAGTATTTGTCTGTATTCAATTCACTTTTTAATGCCAAATTCCAACAATGACGACTTATATAGGAAATAACACATTGTTTGTTTCTTGTCTAGAAAACATAATTTAAGTACGCCAAACTGAATAATATGCTACAATAATGATTTTTACAAGTCAATAACAGCAATGTAGATCAATATTTTTTCTACTCAAGAAGTAGTTCACTAAACATAAAATGCACGCCCATTTAGCTCGGCTTTATCTTTGGATGATTTGATTTGGTTTCTTAGGCAAACTGCCAAGACAACAAGAAGAGTATGTTGTAAGAAAATCATTGAAATCCAACACCAAATAATGCAGCCACACTTTGTTTCGAATGTTTGAAATTCATTTGATACTAGGAGCAACTTTATCAAAATTACTCATAAATACGATTTAAGGGAAATTAAAAACCGCGTTTGTTATCAACGTCGCAACGTTGCTGCACAAACGATATGATCTAAAGAGACACACTATTAGTCATCATTTTCCTCAAGTGTTCTTCTTACCAATGATAACTTAACAACAAATACAACTTTTATTTACCCCCTACGTAAATAATTTAAAGTTTTCATTGATTAGTAATAAAATTATAATCTATTCTATATATATATAAAATTCTTCGAGTCTGCCATGATGTTCGAAATTAAACTCCTCCGAAACGGCTGGACCGAATTCCACGAAATTTTGTATGTGGAGTTTTTAGGTCTGAGAATAGGTTTTTAGCTATTATTCATACTGGTCAGTTGAGTGACGAGGGTACCTTCCCCACAAATTTTTTTAAGAAAACGTGAAATCGTAGATATTTTTGGACTTATTGTTTAAAAATTGCTTGCAAAACTATGGTAATAATTGTCTTAATCCTGAATGATCATCTCGGTAGTGGAAAATCGCGGTCAGCCCAATTTTTCAAAATTGTATAGTTATAGATAATATACTTAATTTTAGATAGCGTGACTACAAAAACGCTATAAACACTGGCTTCAATAAGTGGGAATACGCGATCAACCCCGATAATGTTAAATGTCGCTTGACCGAAGTTCCAAAAAATCGATTGAGAAATCAGGCAAAACCTAATTTTAAAGATGGTTAAATAACTAGAACGTCTAAAAAATTAGCATTAGTCACTAAAACGACGGTCCAACAATGCGGTGTCTATAATGTATCTAAATGTATGTCAAGTTCTTTAAGACTGGTATGATGTTCTAAATTAAACTTCCGAATCGGCTGGAGAATACCGAAAATAGAGTGGGTGGGGGACATCCCGCACATCGCGTTTAAACAAATAGCGAAATATCAGAGATTATTAGACATATTAGTATTCAATTAATGAGTGTTTTGGAAGCAGAATGCCGCGACTACGTCCAATTTTTGAAAACTTTATTCTTACTGCAAACATGCCATGAACGTTGACTTCAGTGTTTGGAATAACTCGATCAAGATCACGTTTTTTATACAGCAAAGTCTAGATAAATTCAACTAGCATTTTGAATTCATTTTTCATGAATCACAGATGTTTATATGTTTAGGAGCTTAAAATAATAACGTATTCAGTGAATCAGCACTTTGTTAACAAGAAGTAAAAACGGCGTTAAGTTCGACCGCGCCGAACTTTTTTACCTTTCACCACAATTTATATTAAAACCAGATTTTAGCCATTTAGGTTGGATAATGTTGGTGAAACCTCCAAGGGTGACTAAATACCAAGTATAGCCATATCGGTTGAATAATGCGGCCAAAACCTTGCACATACTGAAAATCAAGAGGTACCGTTCTATGTAGTCTATATAAAAACCTAAACATGTACCGAATAGTCTATGTGGGAATGCCTTCTACCCACAACGAAGACTAAATACCAAATTGTAGCCATGACGGTGGTGGACTTATACCGACAAGTCTCTGCAGGTATGTTTACGACCCCCGACGGAGACCAACAACAACCATTTCGGTGGGAAAATTAGGCAAAATCTCTTTACGATAGAAAATCATGAGGTACCGTTCTATGGGAGCTTTATCAAAAAGTGGACCTGTAGCGACAATACTCTGCAGGAGTATTTACGACCCCCAACGGACACCAACAAACCAAATTATAGCCATTGCAGTTTAATAATTTGGCTAAAATATTGAAAATACCCAACAGCGGGTGCTTTATCAAAAACTGGACACAGAATGGGAATGCTTATACCCCAAGAAAGACTAAATCCAATTTAATGGCGAATACCGAAAATCGAGTGGTACAGTTCCATGGGGTTTATATCAAAACGTGGATCGGTATAACCCATTTCCAATACCAAACATCCTAGGAGAAATTCATTACAAAGTTCAATGTTAAATATTGCGGGCTGTATCTTGATTTCAGCTGAAGAACATCGGTACATTAAGTCATTTTTATTCTGATCAAAAAAAAAAAAAAAAAATTCGAAGCGTTACAAACGGAAACAAAAAGTTAGTGATACCCTTCATCTTACGGTGGAGCGTATAATTAAAAGAAATTTCTATTTTAAATCTGGAGATACAATTACATGAGAGTTTTGCTAAAAATTTTATTTTATTAAGTTTCAAGAAGAATGCATAGTTACATCAATTCGGTTAGACAATCGCAACATTTCATGCGTAATTCGATTATTCTATTTGTAATTTAAATTATTCCATTTGTAATTCAAATTATTCCATTTATAAAATTATTCCATTTATAAAAAGGAAAGGAACAAAAAGGAACAACTGGAATAATTCGGATTACAAATAAAATAGTTCGAATTATAAGTAAAATAAGTCGAATTAGAAATGGAATAATTCGAATTACAAAAAATAGTTCAAATTACAAACAGATAAATTTGAATTACAAATGGAATAATTCAAATTACAATTGAAATGTTTCGAATTACAAATGCAATTCTCGAATTACAAATAAAATGTTACGAATTAAAAGTGGAATTATCGAATTACAACTAAAACGATTCGAATTGAATCTGAAAAGGTGCAGATATATAAATATGTAGATGGGTTATAAATGTTTACACGGAAAACTAAAAACCGGCCAGCAACGCGGACCGGGTCAGCTAGTCTTTATATATAAAACTCAATTGTCGTTTGTTGGTAATTGAATCAGTGGAAAACGGCTGGAGCGATTTGGATAATTTGTGGAAATGTTAGTCATAGTCCAGTTTAGGTTTTTATGCAAAGAAAAATTGGCCACGCCCACTTTTCCGCCCACTTTTATAAATATCTTATATCTACGAAACTACTCAACCGATTTTCCTGAAAATTTCAGGGAACGTAGAGTGATGGCAACCTGTTGAAATAGGCTACACATTTGGTTGAATTTCGGATCGGGCGGGGTACCTCCCCTATGCCCTATTTTTGTAAAAATGCAATATTTGCAACAATTACAAATGTATTGCTTTAAAAATTAATTTCCGAGTCAATGGCGATTGTGTCTCCGACCTTACGTGCTTATTTGGGGCATTAAGACAGGACAACGCCCACTTTTTTAAATATGTTATATCTACGAAACTACTGAATCGATTTTCCTGAAACTTTCAGCAAATGTACAGGGTTGGTCCCCGATAAAAATAGGCTACATATTTTTCGACTTTCAGATCGGGCGGGTACTTCCCCTATGCCCTATTTTTGTAAAAATGCTATATTTGCAACAAATACGAATGTATCGGTTTCGGAATTTATTTGCGAGTCAATGGCGATTGTGTCTCCAACCTTACGTACTTATTTTGGGACTCAAGATCCGACCACGCTCACTTTCTAATTAGGTTATATCTACAAAACTACTGAAGGGATTTTCAAGGAAATCGCGATTTATCTAAACTTTTAAATCTTTAAAAATAAAAATCAAATGTCGTTCGTTGGTCATGGCGTCAGTTGAGAACGGCTGGACCGATTTCGATATTTTTTTTTATGCAAAGAAAATGTACGCCCACTTTTTTCAATTTTTATCATTTCTACAAAAACTACTGAACCGATTTTCCTGAAATTGCCAAGGAATGTACAAGGATGACCCTCGCTTAAAATAGGCTACAAATTCAGTTGAATTTGGGAAGGGCGGGGAACTTCCCCTATACCTTACTTTTTTAAAAATGTTATATTTACAATAATTACGAATGTATCTATTTCGGAAGATCTTACCCACTTTTTTAGGATCCAATGACTTGACCACACCCACTTTTTAAAATATGTTACATCTACAAAACTACTGAACCGATTTTCCTGAAAATGTCAGGGAATACACGGGCATATTTTCTTGAATTTTGAAGGGGGCATATTTGAAAAAAAAACGCCTTACCTTTATGAATAAAAATCAAATGCTGTCATAACCCAACTTAGGTTTTTTGGAAAGAAAAGTTTACCACGCCCCCCAAAAACAGGTTACATATTTTATTGAATTCCATAGGGAGCGGGGTACCTCCCCTATGTGATATTTTTAAAAAAAACGTTATATTTGCAAAAATTATGCATGTATCGGATTAAAAATTTACGGATTAATCTACAAACTAGGTACTTCTTTAGGGCCTATAGGAACGACCACGCCTGTTTTTTTAATATGTCATAACTCCAATACTACTGAGGGGATTTCCATAAAGCTTTTGTCGCAAGCTCAATGTTTGCCGTTATTATGTACATATTATGAATTTCGGAAGAGGTGGGGTACCTTCCCCATGCCTTTCTGTTAAACCCTATATATAAGCCAAATGTATGATTATATCGGTTTTTAATATGTTATATCTTGAAAACTGATGACCAAAACATTATTTTTCCAAAACTACTGAACCTAATATTCAAAAAATGTTCAGGAATGTCCTGTGGTCCAAAATGCTGTATATTTGCGGACGAATTTCGGGGCCTATTATTTTATAATCGCTATATTTGCTAAACTTATGAGTGCATCGGGTTGCAAATTAGTTTTTGAGACAACGGTGGTTGCGCCACCGATCAAGAAAAACTATGTATTTACAAATTTACTTGAATGGTGAGGTTCAACGGTCCATCAGCCATGAAAAGCTAAAACATATAAGTCTCAATAAGCGAGAGAATTCGATTTAAAAGACAGGGACATGGACGATAATAAATCCTAAAAAGCATAAATTGGCGAAAAAATCCGATAAAGTCCGTAAGAGAAAAGAAAGGTTACAGACAAAAAATCCTTCTCGGTTTGACAATAGACCAAAGAAGTGAGGTAGAAAATACCTATTTTTGAATTTTCAAGCATAAAGTCGATAAAAAGTTGTCATTAAAACTCATTACGACAGGCCAGCAACGCGGACCGGGGTCTGCTAGTTATATATAAAACATATGTATAAACAAAAGATGATAGTTTTTTAATAAAATAGCGTTTCTCGTCTAACAAATCTTAATATTCTTAATACACCTAATTCGCTATTACAATTTATCAATAACTTCGATATATGTATATACAGCGCAAATTAAGGAAATATAGAGCCAGACGGTCTCAACTTAATACACTTGATGAACACCATCACCAAACATGTCGTGTTATTTTCATATGCAAAATATTCCGATCATTCACCTTCTCAAAAGCGAAAAAAACAAGTGCAATTCAATCTCATAAACATGACAAACATCAACAAATTTTTAAATGCATATGAATGTACAAGAAACTTCTTCACAGTATTTAATGATAATGTTGTAAAAGTTAAAAACAACAGACATGATTTGTATTTTTAGATTTGTAAGTAATTTAGTAATAATATTATATTTTACTTCTTCTTCCCAACCACTGCCTAATATGTAATTCACTAAATAAATCATAATATATAGCATTAGAGATGGATTTGTTGGCGATTTTTTTTTTTGACAAATTCCTACACAATGTATTATATACTGTAACAATCATCACCCTTCTTTTCAAATCTTACAATTTGTAGTTCATGGGATCAAAGCTGCTTAGTGACAAGATATTCCATACTCAATGAATGATAAAGGTATTAGTATCGAACCGCAAACTAAATTGATTTTAGTCAACCCTTCTACCTTCACATTTCATTTAACCCAAAAAAATTCTCTAAGAATTTAAATCTATGATTTACTTTATGAATAAGATTTTCGTTTTTGGTGAATGAATATAAACATTTCGAGAATTCCATATATTTTTATATGTGGAACCGCTGGCAAAAGTTATCAAATACATAAATACCATGTTACAAGATTAAAGTAAAACTCTTTTATCAGACAAGTTTAACATATTTGTTCGAAGTCTCAACTGAAAGTGGTATTTATAATATCTAATAGTATGATTATGAGAAACTTTTATCTCAATATTTTCGAGTTTCAAAATTCTAACAATGTTGTGTAACCAAAAAATGTGTTTCTCGTTATAACTTAAAAAATGTATTCATCAAATTGGACTACAATACGTTATAATATGCAACAACAATGCAGTATATATCAACAACTTAAGGTGAAAGATCAGTAAAAATATATAATAGTTTCCCTTCATCTAAAATATTCTCTTCCATTTAAAGTTATTTCTTAACCAAACACAACAACAGCATTGAGCTCGGCTTTAACTTATGGTGATGTGCAATGCTCACAAATATATTTAAGTCAAATCGATTGATGATTTCAAAGAACAAAAAACGATTTTCAAATCACTAAATTTCATTTGGAGTGATCTAACACGGATATTTAGAAACATACTAACAAGTCACAGTTTACAATAGTAACAAGTACGTCTAAACACAGACGCACAATATGATTTTGCTTGCACATATGATTGTCATGTACCTAAATGCACAAGAATGATAACGTAGGCCTCGTTTTTCAGATTTCTGTCTAGTAACACAGTTGATTATTGGTCATTCTCCCCTTCAGATTTATGCCAACAAGAGTTAGAACATACCACCCAAAAATTTAGACACACTCCGATGCTGCTTTGTACAAACTACAAGTGAAACTATATGAACAAGTTTATCTCAAGACTTGGAAGAATATGACGAAGATTTTTGAAAATATCAGAAACCAGAAATGTATACATCAAATTTAAACTATAGCATTTTTTTATAATATGCAATGACAATGTTATACAAACCAACAACAACACATGAAATATCAATAGCATCTTAGCAGTAGAATTTTCCCTTCTTTCCAACTATTCCCTATAATTACATGTAATTTTTAAATAATTAAATAAAAAGCAACAAACATCACACAATGCCCACGAATGCATTGAAGACGAATCGATTGATGAATTCTTTGACCGTTTTCTTACAAAACATGTATGTAACAGAAAACAACAACAATAAGTGTATTTCATAAGTCAGTCAATGACAATCACCACCCAAAATATTTAGACACATTCACATTTCAAATATGTATATTTTTTATGAAATGTGATCTTACGTGGAAATTTAGCTTCTTAGTACAAATCATAATTTACAATAACAACAAGGGCATTTAGCTGTGGTTGTACAAACCACACTTACAACAAATGCACACACATACAATTGATTCTTGGTCAACAATGACAAGTGCATCTAAGCATGATCTTCAGTTCATTGATCCCAATGTTCATTCCCCCAATGTTTTAAGCTATGATCCAATTGTTAGATTGTCGTCGCTAGGTTTTTTTTTGAAACTTTGCACAATTGGTTCTTAGTAACAAATATCAAAACATTACACACTTTACAAATTAGCTGATTAGTAAAATGTCCCCCTCTTATTTTTGTCCAGAAACCAGATGCAACAAGAATCAAACATATCACCAACATTGAAACATACTCACATGAATATTTAGTTGATTAGTACAAGCCATACTTACAACAATAACAAGAACATCTTAAAAACAAGAACCAAAACACGATCTTTAGATTTCTTTGTTCCTAATATTCATTCCCTCTCCCCCAAAGTTGGAAGCTATGATCCAATTGTTTGATTGTCGTCACTAGCTTTATAAATAACCAATGGCACTCATCGCCCAAAAGTATTCATATTCTCATTTATGTAAATTTTGTGAAGTGTGATCTTACATGGGTATTTAGCTGTTTAGCACAGATCATACTTTACAATAACAACGAGCGCATCTTAAACACACAACATGAGAATTTAGCTATTTTGTACAAACCACACTTACAACAAATATATACACACACACACAATTGATTTTAGTCAGTCCTTCCCTCAGATGCATGCCAAGTAACGAGATGTAACAAGAATCAAACATACAATACTTTAAAAATCTAAAGACAGAAACTTAAAAGATTTAAGACAGATACACTTCATTCCTAAGCAATGCCCCTCTTATTATTTTTTGTTTTGTCTAGTAACGAGATGCAACAAAATTAAAATCATAACACCAAAATTGAGGCACACTCACATTAATATTTAACTGACTAGTACAAGCCATACTTACAACAATAACAAGTACATCTTAACAACAAGAATCAAAGCATGACCTTCAGAGTTCATTGCTCTCAATGTTCATTGCCCCCAAAGTTTTAAGCTATGATCCAATTGTTTGTTTGTCGTCACTATCTTTTATTGAACATTGATGTTTTTGTTATTGTAAGATTGCACCCAACGTTCACAGTTTTAAGCTATGACCTAGTTTTAAGTTATGACCTAATTATTTTTAAGGTTTTAATTGCCGTAAGTGCTATTAAGCTGAATTTTAGTTCCCTGTTGTATACTACTGATAATATCTTAATATTTAAAAGAGTTGGGTGATAAGTAACTGACTGGCTCACCAGCAACGCCCAGCCAAAACGGAGCTTACAATTTTTCCAGTAGGTCACTTTTGGTGCGAGATATGTTTTGGAAAAATCGCCCTGGGAGGAAACCAAATATCAAATTAAATCCTTAAGTTCTTACTTTAATTCTTACAATATATGTATAGTAAATTCGCCATTATATATTTCACCACTCCGTGAAACTTAATCAATTCATGAAAATTGTCCTTCCGGCTTCATCATATTATCTTCATCGACATTCATCGCCAAAAAGAATTTTTCACCTCCCAGCCTTTGATTTCCATATTTGCGCGTATTGATATGTTTCCTTAAAAACGGTTTAAGAAAAAGGTTTTTTTGTTCTAGAACTGCAACTAACAACATTTTCATAAGCGAATTAATTTAATTCGATTGACAACTCTATAAGCTTTTTTATGGTATACATATAACTTTAATCGGTTACTTAAAACCGGTTCAAATATCGGTTTTAATGTCGGAATATCCGGTTCAAAAATTGAGATAACCGGCTCTCTCCCCCAGAAAATTTGCTATTAACGTGTTCATCATTACAAGAGCTATTTGTGGTAAATATCTCAGAAGCACCCCAGATGTCTACATAAGCAATAACCAATTGTTATGTCTACATAACCAAAAACGAATATACAGGAAAACAAAACATAGTTTAATTCTGTACCAAGTCCGAATAAATATCAAAAATGACAATGAAAACGGGACATAATCAATTAGTTGTCAATGAGAACCGTACCTAAAATCTTCTGAGCAATATTTTTGTAGAATATTTGGATGCTGAAAAATCTCATCTTGTGGTACTTTCACTACGGTTCAAGAAATAAAGGACGAAAAGGCATGGAGCTAGAAGAATGAAATGTTCTACCAAAAGATTCGCCAATCGATTTGCCTGAAGACATGTCACCTCAAAACGAAGCTATAACAACGCCAAACAGAGATATGGAGCTATTTTCTCAAGTATTATAGGGAAAAAATCAAAAATCATCGCGCGATATCTCAGAAACTTGACCTATGGCGAAAATTTCCTTTTGGGTTCTTAGTATACTCATCAAAGGCTTTCATCTCCAAAAGAAAATTTCCACCCCCCAAAAATGCTGTTGCACAGTGTAATTTATTCAATTTATGAACCATACCGATAGTTGTCCTTAATGAAATCATTGGTCTAAAGATGTCTACTTATACTACTAGTCATGCAATTTCCTAGCTAGAGCCGAATTTACACACAGTGTTGCTGCAGTAGACAAAAATCGAAAAATGTGTACGTTTATATATAACCTGATTTAACAAACCCACTGGGATTCAAATGTCAATTCCATTGCATATACGTCAAATAGGTTAACCCTACAAAAGGCTATAATATAAACAGGCTATTATAGTAAACACATCAGATACGACGAATCTGAATGAATTTTGCCGATATTGCATCCATAACGAAGTTATAGCTCTTTAAATATGAAAAATATTTCGCAGGTAATCTAAAGCGATAATCATATGAAAATTAGACGATCACTAAAATAATTATTGCTGAAAATGTTGTTGATATTAAAAGTTTTGGATGTGGATTTGATGGGTGGGCTAAAAATATAAAATTTTAGTACAATAAGTTGACATCAACTGGACATGGGCAAAGTACGGTTATCAAGAATAAAAAAATTTAAATTTGATAAAAAATATAAATTGGTTTTTGTTTTGGTTGAAGTTTCAATCACATTTGACTGCTTTTAACTCTGGAGTATTACCCCAGTGGCTTCATCATTACTTTCTGTTACAGTGAGTAATGTTTTTCAAAACGAACTGACAGTGTTGCAAAATTTTTAATGATTGTTACCAATATCATGATTTCATCCCGGCGATGGGAGTTATCAATTAGTTTTTCAGTTGCCTGTGAGTGATTGTTGTTGGAATTTATTTCAAATTCCCCTGCGCATGCCTTCCCCTGTTTTTTGTTTGTTTTGCTTTGGTTGAAGTTTCAATCTCATTTGATTGTTTTTAAGTCTGGAGTATTACCCCGATGGCTTAAACTTCATCATTACTTTCTATTACAGAGAATAATGTTTTTCAAAATGAACTGACAGTGTTGCAAAATTTTTACTGATCGCTACCAATATCATGATTTCATCCCGGCGAAGGGAATTATCAATTAGCCTTTCAGCTTTTTGAAATGATGCCTTTTTTAGCGAAAACCCGAACTCTTTAAATGTCTATTATTTTCAAATAAATGAGAATCACACCCACTATCACCACGTATCAACTAAGAACTCATCGAGTTCTGTAAGTTGAAAAGAACTTCACCACAGTTGCCTGTGAGTGATTGTTGTTGGAATTTATTTCAAATTCCCCTGCGCATGCCATCCGCTGTTTTTTGTTTTGGTTGAAGTTTCAATCTCAGTTGATTGTTTTTAAGGCTGAAGTATTACCCCAATGGCTTCAACTTCATCATTACTTTCTGTTACAGAGAGTAATGTTTTTCAAAACGAACTGACAGTGTTGCAAAATTTTTACTGATCGCTACCAATATCATGATTTCATCGCGGTGAAGGGAATTATCAGTCAACTTTTCAGCTTTTCGAAATGTTGTCTTTTTTAGTGAAAACCCGAACTCTTTAAGTGTCTAGTGTTTTAAAATAAATGAGAATCACACTCACTTTTCGGCTTTCCCCAAAAACATTAGAACAAAACTATTTGCAAACACCTATCAGTTCGTATCAAATAAGAACTCATCGAGTTCTGTAAGTTGAAAAGAACATCACCACAGTTGCCTTTGAGTGATTGTTGTTGGAATTTATTTCAAATTCCCCAGCGCATGCCATCCGCATTTTTTTGTTTGTTTTATCTTGATTTCCGTTAATTGGACATCTCTTCCGAAGTGGCATGTGTAAAAGCATTCTGCCCATCCCTGCAACCTTCTGATATATATCGGTTCAGATTTTATATAGCCCCCATATACATCTTTTCCCGATTTTGCTACAACTCGTTCAATTTTGATCGAATAGCCTTCAAATTTAGTGTGTGTTATTTTCATATTAGCTACACCGATTTTTACAAAAATCGGTTCAGATTTGTATATAGCCCCCATATATATCTTCCCCCGATTTTTCTATAATTCGGTCAATTTTGATGAATAGCGTACAAATTTAACATGGCATGTTTTCTCAGGCCCCTGTCCTGTTTTACCGTTGACCTAGGTTGATGAATGTCTGCACAAGTACTTATGAGGGCACAGGAATGAAAAATATCAACTTTGGTCCATATCGGTTCAGGTTTGAATATGGCTTCCACATATAATTTCGCCCGATGTCACTCAATTACGAATACTTACGTCACAGTTTCCTAATTTAATCAATATCTCACATACATTGCGTGGTTAGTGCATCGGATACATAAAATCGGGCGAAAATATATATGAGAGCTATATACAAATCTAAACCGATTTTTACAAAATAGGTGAAACTACTCAGGGGCCTAAGAAAATGTCACGTATAAAATTTGAAGAATTTGAATTCGATAAAAAGTGACCGAGTTATAGCAAAATCGGGGAAAGTTATATGTGGGGGCTATATCAAAATCTTAACCGATATGGAAATTGATATTTTTCATTCCTGTGCCCTCATAAGCACTTGTGCAAAAATTCATCAGCCTTCCATTTTATCCACTTTTGTATGGAAGCGGCAACACTGTGCATCATACAGGTTTAAATAAAACACATCATTTAAATTCCCAATTCCTTTTAATATCTGTCAAATAAATTATGTGTTTGTTCAAAACTCTGTTTTTAGGTAAAAGTGTAAATTAAGTTTAGATAACCTTTTCATACAGAACCATATAGTTATTACGTAGACGTAAATTTTAAATTACATTTACAGTATAATCTCGATAATCCTCTAAACACTAAAATTATCTGGATTGTCAAGATCTTACTACTCCATAATCCGGTCATTACTATTTTTACTTGTATTTTTTTATAGTTTTTAAGACTTTTGTCTTATTGGGCTATAAGGTCCTTTTTGTCAATGAAAAATAAATAAAAATTACTTATTTCATTTTTATATCCGACGTTTCGTTGGGATTTTTCCAACTTCTTCAGGGATAAGTTTTTACTTATCTGGCAACGACATGAATATATACATACAATAATTAGTATTCGCATTTTACATTATTTGTTTCACTAGCAATAAGAAAATATGTTACTTACAAGTTATTTCTCGTCACTTCTACATCTAAATATTAATAATTGTAGGTAAAAACAAGTAAGCAGAGGTTATAGTCGGACGGGCCGACCATGTAATACCCTACACCACTACCCCTGGGAATTAGGTTTCAACAAATCAAAATTCCTTTATGGAACAAGTTCTCTTTTCTCATATCAATGAGTGCACCCCGATTCATATTGGTTCAATGATATGAGACCTACAGTTTATGGCTGAGTACGAACGGCGTGTCCTAAGATACCACTTGTAGAGAAATGACTGAAGTTCTCAGAAAATGTCGACAACATTACTGAGGGATTGAACAATTTATGTTGCCTCGCGATTACCCATAATTTGATATGTATATTGACTATTTAGTCCACACCGCATCACAGTAATTTACTGCTAAAACCAACATTTAGTGCAATATTTTTCTAAAAACCTATTTTTTGGGTAGAATATTTACAATATTCTTTTGAGTGTGCTGGTACCCCGCGATATTTTAGTTCCGGATAATTCATATAAATCAATCATATAGTGAATTCTATCCACTAGAACAGCGGAAACGGCTACTGCAAAAATTAAAAAAAATTGCAAAAATGTTTTTGAAAATATTGCAGATTAGAGTTGTAAAAAGTTTAGCGGTATGGAAGCTGCATCCAATTTATCCCAAAAATTGATTGTGAGTACAACCACGGTACATCACCCCTGCCTTCATGATAGGGACAATTTGTAGCATGGGAGGAAAATGTGGTTCTCTACACAAAACACATTATATATAAAGCAGTAGGCCCGTTATCTAGCAGACAAGTGATTGCAATTTGCATCAGGGGGAAGATCAGTAGTTCTATTTCCATATGTAGTCTACTTTGCCGGCATATGCCCTCCAGGAAATAAAATATAGACCAAACATATTTTTTTGTATTTGTCATACAAAAGTATTGGTCCATTTCACCGGCTATATAATATCAGATCGGCATCCAAAATTGTAAGCATCTTCTTCTACCTAAACTTTTACCTCGTGCAAAATTTCGTTATTAGTGAGCTATAATTGCGAACTTTAGTGTGTTTATGATAACACTATTAACAAATAACTGGGTATATTAGGCTCTGTTATCTTATCATGTACACCAACACAATTGAAATCAATAAAAGGTCAAGCGTTCCTCTTCCAAGTATAGCTTACTTGCCCGGAACTTCCAGGAAAAAAGATATAAGCTGTATATTAAAAATTTTCACAATTTTCACACAAAAGTTGTGGTCCATTTAACCCTTTAAATATTATCTGATCGCCATCTCAAATTGCATACTTCTTCTTTGTCATATACTCTTACCTTATTTAAAATATCAAGGCGATCGGACCATTATTGCGATCTACAGAGCAGCTACAAAATCGGATAAAAATTGTGTTTTTGGTCCATTTCACCCGCTAAACATCTCACGATCATCGCCAATTAAAATAGCGATCTATTCTGATGTGAAACCGACCTCCATACCAAATTTCGTGACGATCGGTCCATAATTGCGGCCTAAAGTTTGATTACAATTTATAATGGACAGACGGACACACGGACGGACGGACGGACACACACATTGGCGGTCTCCGACGAACATTTCGCGGGGTTACATGAATTTTTACCAAAACAAACTTATAGCACCCTTTCCACATAGTGGTGTAGGGTATAACAACACAAACAATTAAATATATAAATAAATGCAAAAAATAATCAAAAATTAAAATAAAATATCACAGTGGTCCTTAATTCTAGTAATCACAGAGGGTTGAACACGACTAAAATATTGCTAATGTATAAATTACATTGGCGTTATCTTTATCTTCTTTACTGTTTATTGCACGATCCATTTTCTGCTGTATTCTCAAACTCTCCAATGTGTATCTCTTATTCTCCACTTTCTCTTTGTCTAATATGTTCACATTGTCAAAGTCAGCTGTGTGGTTATTCTCAATGCAATGTTGTGCTAAAGTATTAAGTAAAAGTATTATTATTATCGCCCAATGTGGGTGACTTTATCAAAGAAAATAATATATACTTTTGGTACTATTCGGTAATTCGGACACCGCCGAAACATGAGGTTTCCGGATTCTCGATATTTTACTGTATTGAAAATAATAATAATAATAATAATAATAATAATAATAATAATAATAATAATAATAAACAAAAAGAGTTAAAATCTTACTAAGACCTACTCCAGATTATTTTGATTGATATTGGGGAATAATGGGCTTTAAATCTATGTTTTAATCAATCAGCTTTGTCGACAGGTAAATACCCTCAGTCCATGACTGTGAAAACACAAACAACAAATACTTTTCAGTATTATCTCAGGTGACAATTGCAATTTTAGGGAACACAAGTGGTGTAATTGCAAAACGATTCAAGGCCATGCTATAAGGTGGGTTAAGACACGCAGAGAAGTGGCCTTAAACTTGAGTTATTGTGCCCAGCAGTCATTTCAGTTAGTGGCCATTGGGAATTTTAGGGCTTTTCGGTTATCTCAAAAAGTGTGGACTTGTCCAAGAAAAATTGTTCCGTTCGATATTTATTTCTTTGGTGTGAGAAGATAAGGCTGGGTTTTTGAAACATCGTACTGAAATGTGTAAATGTAAAAAAATGCTAATTTTTTCATTTGTGTAGTGTTGTGGAGAATCTGCGATATTAGTAATTTTTGTAGCATACCTTAAATATATAGAAAGAAACCTTTTCTTATCCTTACAGATGTCGCACAAAACTTGAAGTTCCATTTTTGTGTTTGCGTGGTCAAGTCACTTAACTTCGAAAATAATTAGTATAGTTCTCTAACAAATGTGATATATTTTACATATTTGTTTTATGGAAACAAAAGTATTTTGTATATCTTCAAAATCAAATGACGAATTTTCCGGAAATCCATTACTTGTAATCATTAAATTAAATAATCTACTTTTTTACGAGTACGTCGTTAAAGTATTTTGCATTAAATATAAAGGTGAGGAAAATTTAACTCCAAAAGTTAACTATAAAATCAATATAATGCGTGCAATGCTAAAATTTTTTATTGGTATTCTTTTTTGCGATCTATTTTATAATCTGAAGCAAATATTTTCATCTTTTACATAATATAACAGATGTCTCAATTCTTTCTTTAGAAAGGGGACTATATACTTATACAAAATACGTATATTTATAATAGTTATACAAGATATGTACATTTATAATAATATTTTCATTCCATGATGTTTTTCATAACATGCAAAAATTAAAGAAATTTTACTTCTTCAGAGTTAGTGAGTGTTTTCAAAAGTAGAAAAGGGCTTTAATTCAATTTCAATTTTGTCAATGAGCATATTTATTTGGATAAAGTATTGCATGCTAACAGAATGGCTGCTTAAAAGTAACCCCTAGGTCCTTCGATACATACTACTTAAAAAGGCTTTAATTTGAGTGCACGATTGTTGGTATCGTTCTGTAAGTGTACGAATGGGGATCACAGGGATTGAAAAGGGATTTTTGAAAATTCGTGTTTTCGGGGTACGAAGAGTACTAAATGTTGAACCATTGGCATTAGATGATCTATATGAACAATTCATCTTTTTTGTATTCAAAATGCAAAAATTGCATCAAAAACTGTACTCTTTTCGATAAACTGTGGAGTTTTCGTGTACGAATAACAAACTTTTCGTAAATGGGTGCCACCGTGGTGCAATGGTATGCACACCCGCCTTGCGCGCAGAAGGTCGTGGGTTCGATTCCCCGGGCAGTCAACATCAAACACTTTTCAACGGTGGCAAAATACCCCTCAGTAATGTTGGCGAAATGTTCTGAGCATTTCAGCCTTGTACAACTTCTCTACAAGTGGTGTCTTAGACACGCCGTTCGGACTCGGCGATAAACAGTAGGTCCCATATCATTGAGCTAATATGAATCGGGGTGCAGTCATTGATATGAGAGAAGTCTCCCCTGTCCCACCTGGGATGTTTGTGGAACAATTATATAAATAAATAGAAAAAAGATGTTTTAAATGCGCACTACTTTCCCATAAGAAGCCGAACGATAGATTTGCTAAAAATTGTCGATTTTAGATTTTTTTAATATTAAAGGAATACCCAATAAAAAATTATGTATTTTTTAATCTATATATATATATAAAATTCTTCGAGTCTGCCATGATGTTCGAAATTAAACTCCTCCGAAACGGCTGGACCGCGAAATTTTGTATGTGGAGTTTTTAGGTCTGAGAATAGGTTTTTAGCTATTATTCATACTGGTCAGTTGAGTGACGAGGGTACCTTCCCCACAAATTTTTTTAAGAAAACGTGAAATCGTAGATATTTTTGGACTTATTGTTTAAAAATTGCTTGCAAAACTATGGTAATAATTGTCTTAATCCTGAATGATCATCTCGGTAGTGGAAAATCGCGGTCAGCCCAATTTTTCAAAATTGTATAGTTATAGATAATATACTTAATTTTAGATAGCGTGACTACAAAAACGCTATAAACACTGGCTTCAATAAGTGGGAATACGCGATCAACCCCGATAATGTTAAATGTCGCTTGACCGAAGTTCCAAAAAATCGATTGAGAAATCAGGCAAAACCTAATTTTAAAGATGGTTAAATAACTAGAACGTCTAAAAAATTAGCATTAGTCACTAAAACGACGGTCCAACAATGCGGTGTCTATAATCTATCTAAATGTATGTCAAGTTCTTTAAGACTGGTATGATGTTCTAAATTAAACTTCCGAATCGGCTGGAGAATACCGAAAATAGAGTGGGTGGGGGACCTCCCGCACATCGCGTTTAAACAAATAGCGAAATTTCAGAGATTATTAGACATATTAGTATTCAATTAATGAGTGTTTTGGAAGCAGAATGCCGTGACTACGTCCAATTTTTGAAAACTTTATTCTTACTGCAAACACGCCATGAACGTTGACTTCAGTGTTTGGAATAACTCGATCAAGATCACGTTTTTTATACAGCAAAGTCTAGATAAATTCAACTAGCATTTTGAATTCATTTTTCATGAATCACAGATGTTTATATGTTTAGGAGCTTAAAATAATAACGTATTCAGTGAATCAGCACTTTGTTAACAAGAAGTAAAAACGGCGTTAAGTTTGACCGCGCCGAACTTTTTTACCTTTCACCACAATTTATATTGAAACCAGATTTTAGCCATTTCGGTTGGATAATGTTGGTGAAACCTCCAAGGGTGACTAAATACCAAGTATAGCCATATCGGTTGAATAATGCGGCCAAAACCTTGCACATACTGAAAATCAAGAGGTACCGTTCTATGTAGTCTATATAAAAACCTAAACATGTACCGAATAGTCTATGTGGGAATGCCTTCTACCCACAACGAAGACTAAATACCAAATTGTAGCCATGACGGTGGTGGACTTATACCGACAAGTCTCTGCAGGTATGTTTACGACCCCCGACGGAGACCAACAACAACCATTTCGGTGGGAAAATTAGGCAAAATCTCTTTACGATAGAAAATCATGAGGTACCGTTCTATGGGAGCTTTATCAAAAAGTGGACCTGTAGCGACAATACTCTGCAGGAGTATTTACGACCCCCAACGGACACCAACAAACCAAATTATAGCCATTGCAGTTTAATAATTTGGCTAAAATATTGAAAATACCCAACAGCGGGTGCTTTATCAAAAACTGGACACAGAATGGGAATGCTTATACCCCAAGAAAGACTAAATCCAATTTAATGGCGAATACCGAAAATCGAGTGGTACAGTTCCATGGGGTTTATATCAAAACGTGGATCGGTATAACCCATTTCCAATACCAAACATCCTAGGAGAAATTCATTACAAAGTTCAATGTTAAATATTGCGGGCTGTATCTTGATTTCAGCTGAAGAACATCGGTACATTAAGTCATTTTTATTCTGATCAAAAAAAAAAAATTCGAAGCGTTACAAACGGAAACAAAAAGTTAGTGATACCCTTCATCTTACGGTGGAGCGTATAATTAAAAGAAATTTCTATTTTAAATCTGGAGATACAATTACATGAGAGTTTTGCTAAAAATTTTATTTTATTAAGTTTCAAGAAGAATGCATAGTTACATCAATTCGGTTAGACAATCGCAACATTTCATGCGTAATTCGATTATTCTATTTGTAATTTAAATTATTCCATTTGTAATTCAAATTATTCCATTTATAAAATTATTCCATTTATAAAAAGGAAAGGAACAAAAAGGAACAACTGGAATAATTCGGATTACAAATAAAATAGTTCAAATTACAAACAGATAAATTTGAATTACAAATGGAATAATTCAAATTACAATTGAAATGTTTCGAATTACAAATGCAATTCTCGAATTACAAATAAAATGTTACGAATTAAAAGTGGAATTATCGAATTACAACTAAAACGATTCGAATTGAATCTGAAAAGGTGCAGATATATAAATATGTAGATGGGTTATAAATGTTTACACGGAAAACTAAAAACCGGCCAGCAACGCGGACCGGGTCAGCTAGTCTTAACATAAAAAAGAGTTGGGTGATAAGTGACTGACTCTGTTGGAGAACAAATTATTATGTATTTTTAATTATTATTGCTAAAAACTATTAATCTGTATTTTCCCTCCATAATCTATTAACTTTGTTACTTTTCCCCTTAAATTATAATGTTCCCCACATATGTTTTATATTTCTATAACTGGCATCCCTAATTCCTTGTTATGCCTAATATTTTGTTATTCCCTTTTTAATCGTGTCCGTCGATTTCAAGGGCATCATATGTGCGTACGTACATACCAACAGTGGTTGGTTGTACTTTGATCTTCTCTCGCTACTTACTGTCTCTGCTGCGTTGCGTTGTTGTTGTTGTTGTTGATGTCACTTGCATTTTATTTCTAATGCTGGTATGTACATCAACAGCGAATCAGCAAACGACATATTACAGCGGTAGCGCCAGCAGAGAAAATATGCAAACAAACAAGTATGTACATATGTAATGAAGATGATGCCGCGAAATAATTCTTGCTTGTTTATTTCTTATTAGTTACGATTATTATCTGCCTTGCTGCGAACATATCGATCGTCAACATAAAAACAATTTTATTTCTGCCGCGCTGCAAATTAACCTAAATCGAATTTTGTGCTAATAATAAAACTAACTTAAATTAAATTTTATTATAATTAATTAAGTTAACTTTTTTAATATTTATTAACATTAGTTTAATGTCCCATCGGGAGCAAAAATTATTAACCAATTATATTAAATTATAATTGCGAAAAAATCAATAAACTTGCCCCTAAAGAATTGTACTTTTTAATAAGAAAATTTCTGTGTTTTTATTTGCTTGGAATTAACTGCCCAATTCTCCTACATTTTTATGGTGCCGAAACCCGGGAACAAATACGCGTTCCAAACAAAATAAAAATAAACCAAACTACAAAAACTGGAAAATAAAAATTTAAATTGTGAAATTTCTGAACATTTTTAAATAAACTATTCCTGCAGAAATATTTACTCAATTGAACTGTGAATATTCTCAAATCTTGTGCTGAGATAAAACTTTTATTCTGTGCATACTCAATAACAACTGCCCTTGCTGGAAAATAAAAATAAAGCAAACTTCAAAAGTTCCAACGGGAAAATAAAATTGTGAATTTTCTTATATCAATCAAAATTGTTTTTGCTTGACAACAAAAAACTTGATCCGTTTATAGGTCATTTTACTCAGCTTTGTGAACATCAACAATATATCGTTGTTTTAATTGAAATAACAATTTGTGCATTTTTTTCTGTCTCTTGCTGGGCATTATAACTTTACTTTCAATTAAAACAATTTTGAATATTCTTCTCGCTTTAACTGTGATTAAAAATGGAGGATTCTTCAAGAGCTATTGAAGACCAGAAATTGTTGTTGTCTCGTGTTCAGAGAATTATTTCTGATTTCGAGAAATTTCCCGTTGAAGACAAAACGCGTGGTGTCTGTCAAAGCTACTTTGATAAAATCGAAGAACTTCAAAGACAGTTTGAAGATAACCATGACCAATTATACGATTTATTCAGAGATAGATCTCTTAACATCTCTGATGTTCCTTACTTTAATGATGATGTCCATCATCAATTTTGCCGAACTTTTCTGAAGGGTAAGGGAAAATTACTTGATTCTATGACTGATTCCCATACCCCAAACTCGCCTCATTTCCATTCCACCTTTCATGCATCTAATTCGCAACGAAACGAGACCATTCTACCCGAAGTTCGTCTTCCCAAAATCGATATACCGACTTTCTCTGGGGATTATCTAAACTGGATATCTTATCGGGATATGTTCGTTTCGTTGGTTCATAGTAATCAAAGTCTGTCAAAAGTTCAGAAATACTATTTCCTTAAAAATTCGTGTAGAGATACACCATTGTCTATTGTAAATGAATATCCTGCATCAGAAGCTAGTTATGATTTGGCATGGGATGCCTTAGAAAAAAGGTATCATAACAAAAGAAAAATTTCTGATACTGTTTTGCGAAAATTACTGAATATTCCCAAATCGAATGGCTCTTGTGAGAGCATAAAAACTCTTTATGACTCCACTAGGAATTGTATGGCTCAATTAACAGCGTTAGAAGTGGACTGTTCTAACTGGGATCCACTTCTTATTCATATTACGGTTAGCAAGTTGGACCTACAAACTTGTAAGGAATGGGAGCAATCGTTGAAAGCTACCACAGAAATTCCAAAACTGTCTGTTCTATACAATTTCTTGGAGACAACTTTTCGGACTCTTGAGTCAATTTCTGAATATTCTGAATCTGCCACAAAACCTCAAACTAAGCCAAATCTTTCAAAATCTTTTCAATCACAACGTGTGACTCAGAATCGGCGTATAAATATGGCGTCTCTTAATGATGCAAATTGCCCTTGTTGTGGTAAACGTCACTTTCTTTACAAGTGTTTCAAATTTGCTGCAATGTCTTCTGCCTCGAAACGAGATTTTATAAATTCAAAGAGAATTTGCAGAAACTGTCTAAATTCTGGACATTTCTCTAAGGACTGTAGAGTTACCAGTCGTTGCAAGTCTTGCAATTCAGCTCACCACACCATAATGCACAACGAGTATGCCTCTCACAATAACTCTAATACTACGACTATTCGTGATATTAGAAATGATAACGTCGCTTCTACTTCTTCTGCTGCCGCTGAGAATTCCACAGTTAATCTGTCTCTATTGAACACTACTGTTATGCCTCATGTGTTGTTAGCCACAATTCGTGTTATAGTGAGAAACGAATTTGGCAATTTCAAATTAAGAGCGATTCTTGATCAAGGAGCTCAAGCAACTTTAATAACTGAAAGTGCTGCTCAACTGTTGCGATTTCCAAAATACAGAACATTTGCTAGAATTACTGGAGTAGGTGGAGAAACTATTACTGTTAAAAACTTTGTAAAGTTTAATCTTGCTTCTAATTACGAACCTGGTTTCGAACTGAGAACTCAAGCTTACGTTATGCCTTCCCTTAATAATTATTGTGCTGGTCCAGTGGACAGAAATAAATTGCCCTCATTGGAGGAATTTACTTTAGCTGACCCACATTTCGATAAAAATGATCCCATAGATTTGCTCATTGGTGGCGATTTGTATGGTGATATACTTCTTCCTCAACAAAGGAAATTTGATAGAGGCATTTTCCTTCAACTGACCCATTTCGGATGGATAGTTTCTGGCCCAACGGCAGAAATTTCTTACGCTCACACCGTTAATGTTAATTTGTGTTCACTGGATACCCAATTAAAAGCCTTCTGGGAACAAGAAGAGCTCATTGAATCCAGAAAGATGACCCCCGAAGAAGTTGCGTGTGAAGCATTCTTTAAGGAAAATTGCTCTCGTGGTTCTGATGGGAGATATACAGTTGCATTACCTTTCAAAGCTCAAATTCTTGGCAACTCTCCTCCGAAATTCTGTCATACTAATTTCTGCGCATTGAAAAGACTGAAGCAAGTTGAAAGCAAATTCGTTAACAATTCAATCTATGCCTCGGAATATCGAAAATTCATGGAAGAATATGAATTGCTCGGACACATGGAGAAAATTGGTCCTTATCCTCATTCTATCGAACCTAACGGTTACTTTCTGCCGCATCATGGTGTTATTCGTGAATCCAGTTCCACTACGAAGTTGCGCGTAGTTTTCGACGGAAGTAGCAAGCGACCTCCATACTCATCATTGAATGATGAACTTTGTCCTGGCCCTGCTCTGCAAAATGATTTGCCTGCAATTATCAACAGATGGCGGCGTTTTAAAATTGGATTTCGTTCTGATCTGGAAAAGATGTTCCGACAGATTAAAGTAGTCGATAATCAGCAACACTATCAACAAATTCTGTGGCGAAGTTCTGATTCTGATATTTATGTATACAAACTTAAAACTGTTACATATGGTACATCTTCTGCGCCTTATCTCTCTATTAGAGTCTTACATCAGTTGGCTGCTGATGAAAAGGAAACGTATCCAGAAGCTTCGAACATTTTGATGACCGACACATATGTCGATGATATTATTTCTGGAGCTGACACAGAGTCAGAGGCAATCTTTTTACCGAAGCAACTTGTAAATTTACTCTCAGCTGGAGGCTTTAATCTGCGCAAATGGACTTCTAATTCTGCAGAACTTATGGCTCATATTCCTAACGATTACCAAGAAAAGTCAAATACTTTCAGTCATAATGAACCAAATGTGGTCAAGGCACTTGGATTAGGTTGGAATACTAATCAAGATGCATTTTCTTTCCATGTTTGCTTTCCAATCAATGACGGAGTCACAAAAGCTAGTCTCTTACCTGATGCTGCGAAGCTATATGACCCACTGGGGTGGCTAGCTCCTGTTACGATCCAAGCGAAGATCTATTTCCGAAAATTAAGGCTCGAATGCATTGATTGGAAAGATAAAGTTTCTACTAGCATGAAACATAAATGGCATTCTTACCTGAGAGACTTGAAAAATATCGAAAATATTTCTATACCACGATGGATTGGCAGTTCTAAAGAATGTTCCATTGAACTGCATGGTTTCTGTGACGCATCTACGTCAGCCTTTGCTGCAGCTGTTTATGTTAAAGTTCTGAATTCAAATGGAGAAGGCTTTGTAAACTTGCTAGAATCGAAAACAAAAGTTACACCTTTGAATGTTTTGTCAATTCCGAAGTTGGAGTTGTGTGGAGCAACACCTTTGGCAAAACTTATTCAAAATATGCTGGATCTTAATGTTTCAAATGCTTACTATTGGACTGATAGCATTACTGTTCTATGTTGGCTCAGAGGTGAGTCCTCAAGATGGAATGTTTTCGTTGGAAACAGAGTAAGTGATGTCCAACAACATTCAAATATTTCCCAATGGCGCTATGTCTCAACTCATGACAACCCTGCTGACTGTGCTTCCCGTGGTATTACGTCAACTGAGTTGGTAGAACATGATATCTGGTGGTCTGGTCCTCTCTGGCTTGCTCAATCTCCATCTCTTTGGCCCAAGCAGTCAGAAAATTCTTATGATATCAACCTCGAAATGAGAAAATCTGTTTTAAAAGTAAATTCTGCAACTGTTTCAAATTATCCGAAGATATTAACTGATTACTCAACTCTAACTCAATTGGTTCGAATCACGACTTTCTTATTACGATTCCTACAATTTAAACCTGATTCGAAATTACGATTTTCCGGCTTACTCAGAGCGTCGGATTTAAGCAAAGCGCTACAAAAATTGTTAAAATTTTACAAAATGTTGATTTTCCCGAAGAAATACTTCAGTTGCAGAAAGGAAAATCAATTCACCCAAACAACAGAATTACAGCTATATCCTTTCTTAGACGATGGCGTACTATTACAATAGCATCCAGTTATTATGATAACATTTCCAACCCTACTCAACATCATGCAATCATCAACATCTCGGAATCTACACCTACCTACATCAACACAACGTCATGTCAAGAACAGTCGTTCTTTGTGCGGGGGAATGTTGGAGAACAAATTATTATGTATTTTTAATTATTATTGCTAAAAACTATTAATCTGTATTTTCCCTCCATAATCTATTAACTTTGTTACTTTTCCCCTTAAATTATAATGTTCCCCACATATGTATTATATTTCTATAACTGGCATCCCTAATTCCTTGTTATGCCTAATATTTTGTTATTCCCTTTTTAATCGTGTCCGTCGATTTCAAGGGCATCATATGTGCGTACGTACATACCAACAGTGGTTGGTTGTACTTTGATCTTCTCTCGCTACTTACTGTCTCTGCTGCGTTGCGTTGTTGTTGTTGTTGTTGATGTCACTTGCATTTTATTTCTAATGCTGGTATGTACATCAACAGCGAATCAGCAAACGACATATTACAGCGGTAGCGCCAGCAGAGAAAATATGCAAACAAACAAGTATGTACATATGTAATGAAGATGATGCCGCGAAATAATTCTTGCTTGTTTATTTCTTTTTAGTTACGATTATTATCTGCCTTGCTGCGAACATATCGATCGTCAACATAAAACAATTTTATTTCTGCCGCGCTGCAAATTAACCTAAATCGAATTTTGTGCTAATAATAAAACTAACTTAAATTAAATTTTATTATAATTAATTAAGTTAACTTTTTTAATATTTATTAACATTAGTTTAATGTCCCATCGGGAGCAAAAATTATTAACCAATTATATTAAATTATAATTGCGAAAAAATCAATAAACTTGCCCCTAAAGAATTGTACTTTTTAATAAGAAAATTTCTGTGTTTTTATTTGCTTGGAATTAACTGCCCAATTCTCCTACAGACTCATTCATCATCAACAGCCAAGCAGAACGGCTGAAGTTAGGAGCTTGGAATTTTTCCAGTAGGTATGAATGGGCGAGATAAGGCTATGTTCTGGAAAAATCGTCTTGGAAGAACAAAAAATAACAACAACTAAAATCCTTTTTTACATTTGTGTAGTTCTGTGGTGAATCGACTACAATTCTATGGTTTTCAAATAAAACTACATAAGTCGACTTATGCAAATTTTGAGTTATTGCTACCACGTAGTTGTACTTTTTGGGAGTTTTCCAAATTACTATTCCGTTTTAGAAAAAAAAGCTCCGTTATTTATATATTTTTTGGCAAACCTACGTAAGTGGACCTTGTGACCTGTTATGAAATTTACTGTAGGACGTGCCAAAGGCTTTGAAAAAGCAAAATATTTTTAAAAATTTTGCGAATCCTTTCTCTTCAAATACGGAAAGGACGAGAGGACTCTTTATTATTTCGTTTCATAAGGAGATAGAGCTTCATTGTGGTAAGATTTTTATATAGGCGTGAAATAAATTTATTGATATAAATGTTATATCATTTATAGACTGCCGATTCTTTTAGGAATCGGCGTATACGAGATCAAACGAACACACCAATTCCCTGAAATCCTTTATAAAATTTTGCTGCTACGAAGGATCATTGACTTCCTGATTTTAAAGGATAAAATATACCAGAATTTTGAGTATTAAATATAACATAAAATCCGGATTTAGAAATCAGAATTGTCAAATTTTCGATAAGACTAGAGGCAACTAAAGGAATTAAATCAATTAACTGCAAATCCCGCTAAAGCGGGAGGCAGTCATTCCCATTTATCGATTAAATGTGGAGAACATTCATTGAAGCCATTTTGAAATTAGAATGTTCTCCACCCAAACCTAACAGTTTCCATTATTTATCGTGATACCTGATGGATACATAATATCAATAACATATAATAATCATACGGCCCGCAGAACAAGTTCCAGTTTTGAATTGTTAATCTTACATAGTTTTTATTGTACTCACTTCAATTTCCACATATGAGCCAAGCAAACTTAATCCTACCATATAACCATAATCGCAGGTAAAACCACGAATCGCTGAAAGTCAACAGGCCTGAGGACAATGCGAAATTATTGGTGAGTCTTACCCATTTTAAATTACGTTTGCCTTAGCTCTCATCACTTATTATAAAATAATACCTATTTCACTAGTTATTATTATCCTATACTAAATACATATTAAATTTATATAGAGATAGCAGCCCGAACTTGAATCCTTGCCCAGTAAAATCTTCGATGCAAAATCATGAGTTGAATCATGGGTGCAAGTGATCTGGCATGTCATCTTCTTGTCATTTTCACTCATGAATTTTATATGAGCGTGACCCCCAAAAGATGACGTTCTTTTTTTCGATTGCTTGAGTGGAGTATTCCCCCATTGGCTCAACTTTATTTATTACCCTCTATTACAGAGAGTAATGTTTTTCAAAACGAACTGACAGTGTTGCAAAATTTTACTGATCGCTACCAATATCATGATTTCATCCCGGCGAAGGGAATTATCAATTGGCTTCTCAGTTTTTGAAATGATGCCTTTTTAGCGAAAACCCGAACTCTTTAAGTGTCTAGTATTCTCATACGAATGAGAATCACACTTACTTTTCGGCTTTTCCAAAGAAACACCAAAATCAAAATTCCAATAACAACCTCACAGGCAACTGTGTTGGTGTTCTTTTAAACTCACAGAATTCGAAGAATTCTTAGTTGATACGTGCTGACATGTTGCAAAATATTTTGATTTTGGTGTTTTGATTTGGTGTTTCTTTTCTTCAATACCAACTGTTTAGAAGTTTTAGTTGTCTGAAATGCAGGAAATGTAAGACAACATCACGACGACAGTTCTAACAACTTTGGTCTGTTCCAGAACCTGCAAGAATCTACTAATTTTTACTACGATAACCATTTTTCCTTTATACCATCGGAAAAAAATAGTAGAAATTAGTAGATTTTTGCAGTACTGGAACATACCAAAATGAAAATAAACATGTGTGTAAATAAAAACGCAAACATCATCTCTATTGGAATGATGGAATGGGTACAAATGCTGATGAAAAGATCGGATCTTTCACGACTTCCTTTGCATTGGTTCAAATCCTAATGAAAAGATCGGATCTTTCACGACTTCCTTTGAACCAATGCAAAATATGACATGAAATCACGTCATCGCAAAGAACCCCTTCCTTCAAAATTTTGCTGGGTATTTTTCACATTTTGTATACAAGGTTTCAATATTGTATCATTATTCCATAATTACTCAATTTTATATGAACTCTTAGCTGATGGCCATAGTAGCCAATGATATCTCTAATTAACATTGTATTTACTACATGTTAATACAGTAAATAAATAATAAATAAGTATGAACTCTAATTTTAATATTCGCTAATGTTTATTCAAGTTTTAAATCTAGACACCATGAATTGTTAAGTGATCAATTTTCATTTGCGAAAGGTGCAGGTGTTTAAGTAGGGTGGTGTTTTAGGGCTGAAACATATAGTTCAGTATGGTAGGGTGGGTAAGCTGAAGCGGTGCAATAATATCTGCCGCTGCATCTAAAGTAACATCATCGTCATCTTCTTTTATTCCCACTTATCTCTACCCAGTTTCTACTATCATTTCCGTTTCTATTTCAATAAGAGCTACTGTAAAGGCGCCGAAATTGCGTTTCGAAAAAGAGAAGAAATAAAACACGAACCTTTTAATTTTCAAATAATAAAAGCAGAAGCTTTATTGATAATTATAAAGGGAAAATAGAAGAACAGATTACCTGTGTTACGAGTGGCGATCGAAAAACGAAGTGTCAATAATAATGCCGAAAGGTCGCGTAGGCGCAAAAACAACACTCGTTAGAAAACTCCTAGATGACAGATCAATGTTGTTACAAAAAAGGAGTAGGCAGTTTTCTAACGATTGAGTGAATCAAACACAATGAAAGTACAGCGAAAAGCGAGCATTTCCAAACAATTCATATTTAACTGTAATATTTTAATTCTTACTTAAACAGCTACCTTATTTTACTTTTCTGAAGAAAAATAACTGCCCCAAGACTGAGCACGGCCGGGGCAAGGAGGTAGCCACTTCTGGAGAAAGTAGGGCCCGAGTAGTGGTTCGTTACATAAATTAAATGGCGCCCAACGTGGGGCCAGCAACTAGCCGTTATCCGGTAAAATTAATTGAACAGTAATTTAACACCTTAATGCTGGTCCCATATTAATAGTTTGTAAAATCTTTTAAACGAGTTTCGGAATTACGATCTTAGCCATTGCGAATTTCGTACCAAATTCATTTTGGAAGAATTTCTTCTCTTCTCTTTTTCTTATTCTTTAAAACTAGTGTAGAAAGGATTTCATTAATTGGTTTAAATCGTTTAATTACCGCTGCAATAGTTTGAAGAACCATTTCCTTCTCCCTCTCTTTTCTATTTTCCCATCTTTGAACTATCGCAAATAGGACTTTTCGAAATGATTATATGTTGTTTTATTACCATTGCAGTAGTTCGGAGATATCTATCAGTGTGCTCTAGGTTATAGTGGATTTTTGTTCTTGGGGTCTGAACCTTTGGATACCCTATAATCTGAAGCACAATTTATCTTTTGACATGATGATGTTTCTAAAGAATAACACCTCTACTAAAATACTTTTATCCGAGTAGCAACTGAACATTATTGAGTATTATATCAACTTTCTATATAATTTCTGTTTTTGCCCTGGTGTTGTTTAGTTTGATTATAATTGTATATTGAATCCGAATTTTATATAGTCACGTATATATATACATAATGCCGGTCACCCGTATTACGAACAGAAATGCAAATAATGATGCGCCAGTAAATGCATCTTATGTATTAGAAGATGATACTAGTTCACCTGGGGTGGCACATAGAACTAGATCTAGGAGGAGAAATTTAGAATTAAATCGGTTTAGGACCCTTTCTGCCAGTATTGAAAGGACAAATAGAGTCGATAAACGAAGAATGCGAGTGATAGTCTCAGAATCTGTATCTGAAATGCCAAGCGAAATAACATCCACAATTGCAAATGAAATAGGAAGATTAGTACAGGGGATGCATGTGAATGGTAATGCTTCCGAATCAAGAGAAATTATAACACCAACAAATAGTTCAGGATCGAACCGAAATGCGGATTCGAATATTCTGCAAAATAATCCTGAAAAAATAATTAATACAATTCGTAATTGGAAATTGTCTTTCTCGGGTTATAATAAGGAAATTCCAGTAGAGTAATTTATTTATAGAGTAAATATTATGACCACCAATACCCTTGCTGCCAATTTTATGCAGATATATACATATACTGTTTGAAGGCAAAGAACTTGAATGGTATTGGAGATACCATCGTCAGAATGAGACGGTAGAATGGACTGGACTATGTGCTTCATTAAAGATCCAGTATAAGGAATGTTTCAAAGATTATGATTTAAAGGATGATATTGGTCGTAGGAAACAGCGAAATGGTGAGACTTTCGACGAATTTTATGATTCCATAATGACATTAGCTGATCAGCTTCGTGTGCCTATGAGAGATGAGGAATAATGCGAAACTATGATTAGAACGGAAATAAGGCACGAGTTGTTACATTTAGAAATAACGAGCGTTGCTCAACTTCGGAAAACTGTTAGGAGACACGAAAAGCTTGTTAAGGAGCTGGAAACTGCGAATAAATGGAGCCGTTATCGAGAGAAAGTTCAAGTGGCCGATGTAGATGATAATGAGGTTAATAGCGAAACAGAAGACACAGATGTGATGGAAATTCACTTAGATGTTTTATGTTGGAACTGTCGTGAGAATGGGCACACCTATAAGAATTGTTTAAAGAACAGAACTATATTCTGTTATGGTTGTGGACAGATTGATACTTATCGGCCTACTTCCCCCAAATGCAAAAATCCGGGAAACGTAAAAAGGGATGTCCCTCAAAAGAAGAGTGGACATCCAAAGACATACCCGATGAAGTAATAGTATTACCTACCCAAATCGATAAATTACTAACTCAAAATACAAATCGTATTATAAACAACTCATCTAGTAGTACAACTAACAGATTTACTCATTCATTCAAAATTTCGAAACACAGACGTAATTCTTTGCCAATACAAAATTTCTGGAAAAGATTGAAATCGTTGAGAAAATACACGATAGCCTCCATAGTTACAAAGAATAATGATATTATACCATATTTGCCGATTATCGTATATGAAAAATTATATTTTGCTTTACTAGATAGTGGGGCTAGCAAAAGTGTTGTTGGAGCCGAGCTAAGTAATAAAATTTAACAGATACCAGAATCGACGAAATGTTATGCAAACGTTAGGACGGCCGATTGTCAGACACAGAAAATATCTGGCATAGCTAAGATTAAATTTGTATACCACGATCGAGAATATAATTTCGAATTTTTAGTTATCCCGTCTATAAAACAAGACATAATATGTGGAATCGATTTTTGGAAGAAATTTAATATTTCGATATCCATGTATGGTGAAATTGGCGAGGGTGTAAACCCGACAAAGTTCGATTCTGTGTAGATAGCCGGAAACTCAACGCAGTCACCATTAAGGACTCATATCCAATCCCAAATATAGATGGAATTTTGTCAAGATTGCCATCTGTGAAATTTATTTCCAAAGTGGACCTTAAAGATACATTTTGGCAAATCAAATTAGATGAGTCTTCCAAGCCAAAAACAGCATTCACTATTCCCAACAGGCCACTATATCAAATTACAAGAATGTCATTCGGGTTGTGCAATGCACCCCAAACATTGTGTCGCCTTATGGATCAAGGAATTCCATATAATATGAAAACACACATCTTCGTTTATCTAGACAATTTACTGATAATGTCTGAAAGTTTTGATGAACATTTACAACACCTGCAAGAAGTAGCTAAACAGTTTCGAAAAGCGAGACTCGCTATTAATTTCAAGAAAAGTAGTTTCGCTATAAGAAATGTTAGGTATTTAGGTTACGTTGTGGGATAAGGTTCTTTGAGTGTAGATTCGGAGAAGGTAAAAGCGATCATTGACTTTCCAACTCCCACTTCGGTTCGTGTATTACGTCAATTTTTAAAAATGATCGGTTGGTACCAGCGTTTACTGCCGATTTTTCAACGCTAACATTTCCCTTAACGGAGTTGCTATCAAAGAAGAAATCTTTCCAGTGGAGCGGTAGTGCGCAGAAATCGTTCGATGAATTAAAATACAAGCTATGCCAGGCACCAGTCTTGATCCATCCCAACTTTAGTAAGCCGTTCATATTGCAATGTGACGCAAGTACAGTTGGCGTTGGAGCAGTGTTGGCTCAGGAGAACTGCTATGGTAACGAAAGGCCTATAGCTTATATGTCGCAAGATCTCAATAAAGCCTAAAGGAACTACACAATTTAGCAGTAGTTCTAGCAATTAAAAAGTTCAGAGCTTATATATAGGGCCATGAATTTAAGGTAGTTGCAGACCATGTCAGTCTCAAATGGATTATGAAGCAAAATGATTTATCGGGTAGATTAGCCAGATAGGCGTTGAAATTACAAAATTTCAATTTCACAATAGAACACAGACGGGGAAGGACAACGTTGTACCCGACGCTTTGTCTCGAAACGTTGAAGTAGATGGCAATGTTTCCGAAATCGAAGTTAAACCTACAATAAATCTAGATTCAGATGCTTTCAATGAAGAAGAATATTCCCAATTGAGGGTAGAGGTTGAGAATTCTGGCCATCCTGATTTTAGGGTGGTAGGCAAATTTATTTATAGAAGGATGAAGTTTTCTAGTACGGATGAGGATGATCAGAGTTCTTGAAAGTTGGTAGTACCATCAAAATTACGCACTGAGATTATTTATTCTGCTCATGATATGCCAAACTCTTCGCATTGTGGTATTACCAAGACAATAGAGGTAATTAGGAGGTATTTCTATTGGCCTAAGCTAGTGGCCGATGTAAAGAAATATATAAATAAATGTGATGTATGCAAAACATCAAAGGCTCCTGCTATGACATTACGACCTCCAATGGGTAATATGGTAATAACGCAGAGACCATTCCAAAGACTCTATGTCGACATTATTGGTCCATTCCCTCGTACATGAAGTGGTTATATAGGTATTTTAATCGTTCTAGATCATATCTAAAAATAAACGTTTCTGAAACCTTTGAAGAAGGTGGTAGCGAAGCCTATTGTTGCATATTTAAAAGATGAAATATTCACATGATATGGTGTGCCAGAGGTTCTCGTTTCCGACAATGGGACTCAATTTAAGTGTAAAGAATTCGACAAATTTCTGTCCGAATTTGGTGTGCAGCATATGTATACGGCCGTTCAGAGTCCTCAGGCTAACGCAAGCGAACGTGTGAATAGAAGTGTGAACGATGCTCTTCGATCATACGTAAAATAGGACCACAGACAATGGGATATATATCGTCCAGATATTAATTGTGCCCTTAGGAACACCATACACCAGACAACGGGAAAACGCCATATCAAATTGTGTTTGGACAGCAAATGATTACACATGGCCAAGACTTTAAACTATTGAGGAAACTACAAGCGCTGGAAGAAAGTGACATAGAACTTCAACGAGAAGATAAATTTACTGTATTGCGGGATAAGATACAGCGAAAGATGAAGGTTGCATACGAAAAGAATATGAAAATATATAATGCCAGAGCATGGAATAGAGAAGTAAAAGTTGGACAAGAGGTCATACGACACAATTTCGTACAAAGTTCACATTTGAATTATTTTAGTTCAAAATTAGCTCCCATTGGCATTAAAGCTAAAGTTCTGCGAAAAATAGGGAAAGTAAATTACGAGTTACAAGATTGTGAATTTGGTAAAATTGGATAAGGAGATAGAGCCTCATTGTGGTAAAATTTTTATATAGGCGTGAAATAAATTCGTTTTATTGATATAAATGTTATATCATTTATAGACTGCCGATTCTTTGAGGACTCTGGCGTATTCTAGATCAAACGAACATACCAATTCCCTGAAATCCTTTATACAATTTTGCTGCTACAAAGGATCATTGACTTCCTGACTTTAAAGGATAAAATATACAAATATACCAGTTCCAGTTTTAAATTGTTAATCTTACATAGTTTTTGTTGTACTCACTCAATTTTCATATATGAGCTAAGCAAACTTAATCCTACCACATAAGCATAATCGCTGGTAAAACCACGAATCGCTCAAAGTCAACAAGCCTGAGGACAACTTGAAATTATTGGTGAGTCTTGCCCATTTTAAATTACGTTTGCCTTAGCTCTCATCACTTATTACAAAATAATACCTATTTCACTAGTTATTATTATCCGACATATGCTTTTTTATTTTCTGTTTTTATGTTATTTACTCTCAAACACAAGTCCAAGTAAGTAATTTTATGAAAGTAGTTTGCATGGAATGAAAGATCGATGTCCTAAAAAAGTCCCACAACGAGAACAGCTGATCATTCAATAAGATTAAATTTTCATTAAATTTTAAATAAGAATTATACATATACTAATGGACCCGGTGAACTTCGTCTAGCAGATATGCATTGAATTTGATTATTACAGTTTAAATATATACCATAGACTAATGAAGATATAGACGCCGGAATGTTCTCATCTGCATTGTTAGAAAAAACCTTTGCAACAGAGGTCGTATGATGTTCTTTTGCTGTTTGAGTGACTTTACTAATAGCCCGTTTCCACGGTACGTCGTTCGTTCTCTATTCCTTGTTCGACCCATAACTACGAATAAATTACTTATTTTCCCACACAAAATTCTATGAACGAACGACGATTTTTCTACGTTGTTCGATTAGAAATACTCTCTGAACGACGAATAAGTATGTCCCTTCCCTAACAAATGAGAGAATTTTTCGAAAAAATTAATTATGAAAAAATTAATTTGTTGAAAACAAAAAAATTTTTAGAAAAAAGGAAAAAGATGAATGAGAATTAATGAACTAAACAATTTATATGGATGCAGAAGGAAGATGGTTGTGTTTCCTTCTTAATTCCACACACATTTCTCGTCCATTAGTTCAAAATCGCGTAAAAAATCAGAAACAAATACCTGAAAGTCTGTATACACAAATATTGTTTTGACATGTCTCTCTCTCTTTAATTTTGAAATTTCTAAAAATATATAGGAAATACAAAATTATTCAGAATTTATGAAAAAATTAATGAAATGTGTGTAGTTAAATATAGAAGATACATTTGAAGGAAAGTCTATTGCTTTTCGTATTCATTTAATGTATATTTTATGTGTTTTCGGTTAAAATTTTCGTGAAAACAAGGAAACAAAAATGAAAGAAATTTTGTTGATGTTTTGTAAAATTCCCAAAAGAACTAACAAAATTGAAAACATTTGTTCGCCGATTAATGTGTTCAGTTAAGTTTTCGTGTAAACTATGTGATGATGCAAAAAAACTATACAAAATATCAAGTAATATGTTAGAAAACTGCAAGAATTACTTTCTATTGGGAAGTTTGAAGCACGCAGGGGTTCTATATCGATAAAGTTTCTTTATTGAAGTTTTAGAATGGAATGGAAAAAATATTGATAATATGTATTTTTCACATAAAACATGTATACATATCTATGCCTACTACATTTCTATAAACACTGACGGTCACTGAAAATGATGCAACCTGAAATAAAAAATGTAAACGTTGATTACATGGAAACGGGCCGAGCTTTTTTTAACAACTCAAAAAAACATTTTGTAAGCTGAAAAGTTGTCTTTAAGATGGCATACAAAAATATTCCGCTTACAGTACCGTTGTATGTACTAAAATTTTACCGGAAAACAAAAAATGGGCATTTTTGAAGTGAGCGTTAAAAATTATGCACTACAATAATCGATTAATAATTTCCAAATTTTTCGCATTTTATGCCATTTTAGTAATCAGAATGGTGGAATAATAGGTTCCCTATCGTTTTTAGTAGTTTTGTCATTGATTCTGATAGAAAAATTATGTTCCTGACGAAATTTTGGCATGATTGTAATTATGTCCCTTTGTACGAAATTTGTCTAGAAATTTCTAGTTTTGAAGTTATTTTCCAACAAATGACTATGAAAAATCATTAAGGGTTATGTCCAGAGCACGTACAAACTATCTAATGATATATGGAAGTCCTGTATTAGCCAGACTTGCCCCATATTACACTACTCTTTAACGGAATTGCCCTGATAGAGGTAAAAATCAGGGCATAGAACAAAATTTTTTGCACTTTTCTTTGAAAATAGTTTTTAGAAAAATCGTTTTTGAGCATATTTGCTTTTATAAAAACAAAAATTTTAACATCCTTTGTTTCTATTCAAGCCCAAACAGTAATACTTCTTACGAAGCATTTTGATAGCGACATTTTATTTATTTAAACTCAGGTGCGTGTTGGCTTCTTCCACAAGTAAAATATCGATTTTACTCCAGATATGCTAATTTTCATCCGAACTAAGAATTTTATACCACGTAATGCCCGCAAAAATATGACATAGCTTAAAAAACACGCAACAAAAAAGAATTGGAAAGATTCTATGAAACTCGTCGAAGGGAGTAGTATTGCTTGGGCAAGAGTGGCAACAATGGGTGTTGAAATTTTTGCAGTACTTTCCATATATGCAGGACTTTCCATATATCATAAGGTTGTTAATGATTTCTCATAGACATTTTTTGGAAAATAACTTCAAAAACTTCAAATTTCTTGGCAAATTGCCTACAAAGGGACATTAATTACAATCATACCAAAATTACGTCAGGAACATAATTTTTTCTATCGGAATCAATGACAAAACTACTGAAAATGATAGGGAACCTATTATTACACCATTCTGATTACTAAAATGGCATAAAAAGCGAAACAATGAACTAAACAATTTATATGGATGCAGAAGGAAGATGGTTGTGTTTCCTTCTTAATTCCACACACATTTCTCGTCCATTAGTTCAAAATCGCGTAAAAAATCAGAAACAAATACCTGAAAGTCTGTATACACAAATATTGTTTTGACATGTCTCTCTCTCTTTAATTTTGAAATTTCTAAAAATATATAGGAAATACAAAATTATTCAGAATTTATGAAAAAATTAATGAAATGTGTGTAGTTAAATATAGAAGATACATTTGAAGGAAAGTCTATTGCTTTTCGTATTCATTTAATGTATATTTTATGTGTTTTCGGTTAAAATTTTCGTGAAAACAAGGAAACAAAAATGAAAGAAATTTTGTTGATGTTTTGTAAAATTCCCAAAAGAACTAACAAAACTGAAAACATTTGTTCGCCGATTAATGTGTTCAGTTAAGTTTTCGTGTAAACTATGTGATGATGCAAAAAAACTATACAAAATATCAAGTAATATGTTAGAAAACTGCAAGAATTACTTTCTATTGGGAAGTTTGAAGCACGCAGGGGTTCTATATCGATAAAGTTTCTTTATTGAAGTTTTAGAATGGAATGGAAAAAATATTGAAAATATGTATTTTTCACATAAAACATGTATACATATCTATGCCTACTACATTTCTATAAACACTGACGGTCACTGAAAATGATGCAACCTGAAATAAAAAATGTAAACGTTGATTACATGGAAACGGGCCGAGCTTTTTTTAACAACTCAAAAAAACATTTTGTAAGCTGAAAAGTTGTCTTTAAGATGGCATACAAAAATATTCCGCTTACAGTACCGTTGTATGTACTAAAATTTTACCGGAAAACAAAAAATGGGCATTTTTGAAGTGAGCGTTAAAAATTATGCACTACAATAATCGATTAATAATTTCCAAATTTTTCGCATTTTATGCCATTTTAGTAATCAGAATGGTGGAATAATAGGTTCCCTATCGTTTTTAGTAGTTTTGTCATTGATTCTGATAGAAAAAATTATGTTCCTGACGAAATTTTGGCATGATTGTAATTATGTCCCTTTGTACGAAATTTGTCTAGAAATTTCTAGTTTTGAAGTTATTTTCCAACAAATGACTATGAAAAATCATTAAGGGTTATGTCCAGAGCACGTACAAACTATCTAATGATATATGGAAGTCCTGTATTAGCCAGACTTGCCCCATATTACACTACTCTTTAACGGAATTGCCCTGATAGAGGTAAAAATCAGGGCATAGAACAAAATTTTTTGCACTTTTCTTTGAAAATAGTTTTTAGAAAAATCGTTTTTGAGCATATTTGCTTTTATAAAAACAAAAATTTTAACATCCTTTGTTTCTATTCAAGCCCAAACAGTAATACTTCTTACGAAGCATTTTGATAGCGACATTTTATTTATTTAAACTCAGGTGCGTGTTGGCTTCTTCCACAAGTAAAATATCGATTTTACTCCAGATATGCTAATTTTCATCCGAACTAAGAATTTTATACCACGTAATGCCCGCAAAAATATGACATAGCTTAAAAAACACGCAACAAAAAAGAATTGGAAAGATTCTATGAAACTCGTCGAAGGGAGTAGTATTGCTTGGGCAAGAGTGGCAACAATGGGTGTTGAAATTTTTGCAGTACTTTCCATATATGCAGGACTTTCCATATATCATAAGGTTGTTAATGATTTCTCATAGACATTTTTTGGAAAATAACTTCAAAAACTTCAAATTTCTTGGCAAATTGCCTACAAAGGGACATTAATTACAATCATACCAAAATTACGTCAGGAACATAATTTTTTCTATCGGAATCAATGACAAAACTACTGAAAATGATAGGGAACCTATTATTACACCATTCTGATTACTAAAATGGCATAAAAAGCGAAACATTTGGAAATTATTAATCGATTATTGTGGTACATCATTTTTAATGCTCACTTCAAAAATGCCCATTTTTTGTTTTCCGGTAAAATTTTAGTATAACGGTACTGTGAACGTAATATTGTGTATGCCATCTAAAAGAAGATTTTTCAGCCTACGAAATGTTTTTTGCGCTGTTAAAAAACCCGACCCGTTACCAAGTTATCAACGTTTACATTTTTTATTTCATTTTGCATCATTTTCAATGACAGTACAATACGGCAATACATATGTACATTTAAAGCAAAACAGATAATCCAATTAAATCACTAAATTTACAAACTTTAATTTTTTGTAACGGTTTAGTGAAAACATCGGCTAACATATTATCTGTTGGGCAATATTCGTAGCGTATTCTTTCAGACCTTAGCAAACCACGAACAAAGTAATATTTAACATCAATATGATTGCTTCTTGGATTAATTTTATCTTCCTGTAGAGTTTTGAGGCAACTTTGTTTATCTTCATATATTACTGGATTGGATATTTTGATTCCAAATACTGTCATTAATTGACAAATCCATAAAATTTCCTGCGATGCTTTCGCTAAAGCTACTAACTCTGCTTCCGTTGATGACAAAGTTACGTTCGACTGTTTCCTACTTGCGTAGCTTATGGTGGCGTCACCAAGTTTAAAAACAAAACCGCTTGTAGATTTTCGATTGTTGACATCTCGAACCCAGTAAGCTTCAGCATAACCTTTCAGATCCAAATTTGACTTAGAACCAACACACAATTTTAAATTTTGACTTCCTTTCAAATATCTAAAAACTCGCTGGACTTCCGTCCAATCTCTTTGACTTGGTTTTTCAACTTTTCGCGATAATATAGACACATCAACTGAAATATCCAGACGCGTATTATTTGCAAAGTATAACAGAGATCCAATTTATCATCTTGAATATCCCTTAAAGAGCCCGGATCTATAGGAATCGGATAAGTTTTTGCATCAGATAGTCCGAATGCTTTCAACATCTTTGTAATATAGTTTTTTTGACACAAATAGAAAACTCCTTCTTCGTAAATAAATATATATAAATTTAAGAATCGATCTCGCCATTAAGGAATGCTGTCTTAGCATCAATGTGTTTCACTTCCATATTTTTATAGCTTGCCACTGCCAATAGAGTCCTCAGAGTTGTTTGCTTTACCACAGGTGCAAGCACTTGATCATAGTCTTCTCCGTACTTTTGGGAATATACCATTGCTACATATCTGGCCTTGTCATCAATAGTTTTCTTCACTTTGAAAACCCACTTACAGTCAATCAACTTGTGTCCTTTAGGCATTTCCACAAGATCCCATGTTTGATTGTCAAGTAGCGACTTGATTTCCTCATTTATAGCTTTCATCCACTCCTTACTATCGGACCTCGATACAGCATCTTTGTAAGAAACAAGATCATCAGCATGAGAAATCTTACACCCATAAGTTTTAGGCGGCACGCTTTTGTTTGCTCTTGTTGATACTCTTCTTTCACCAGTATGAGTTGGAGTAACATTTTCATGAATTTCTTCTCGATGTGTCTCATCAGAAGATGACATTGAAAGTATTTCATCTGCAGAGTCAAAACCACGAAATTCGTCTTCATCTTCCCACTTGATATGCCTTCATTCATCCATATCATAATTTGAAAATTCTAAGGGTACACTAACCATATTCTCAGGCGTTCTTTCAACTTCAATTGAATTACTACCCCTGTGACGACAGTCTGGTTCAGGGGTGCTCAGAATAGTTAGTGTATTAGTAGTAGTAAGACACTCTTGCTAAGCAATGGCAAATCAGAAATAAAGAGAGAATACATGTGGTTTGTTTTTACGCTACCGTAAGAAGGCGAGCACCAATGGTCTGGATCATTTGACTACTATTAAGGATATACAAATTATTCCTCAATCTTCCAGTAGCACAAACTTGACCATTCATCAATATTAAACAGCTATCAGAATCAAAATGCACCTTGTAACCTTCATTTGTCAATTTCCTTACTGATAATAAACTTCCATCAAGTTGTGGAACGTACAAAACATCTTGTACACATATTTCTTTGTTTTGACAAATCAGACGACATTCACCAATGCCACTTGCCTTTAATTCGGTACCATCAGCCAAATATATTGAATCATTTTGTTTCCTGTTCAACCATTTTATAGGTTGATCCTTCATCGTAGCACATATGACAAGTTGCAGCTGAATGTATGAACCAATTATGTTCCTTTCTTTTTGACGTAACGCCGAAGCAATAATTTTTATTTTCTTTATTCTCCGCAACATTTGCGCGATTTCTTCTGTTCGGACAATTTCTTTTTATGTGCCCCATCTTACCACATGAAAAACATTTTGACTTGAATTTCTTTTGAGTTTTAAATACCGTATCAGCCAATAGAGCAACTTCAGATTTTCGTTTAAATTCTTGAAGCAGTTTTTCCTTTACCAAATCCACCGTTAAATCGTTCTCTAGACGCATCTCCAACGATGAAACCAACGAATTTTATTCCACCGGCAGGCTCCCAAGCAAAAATGCAACAGTTTTGTGCTCACAAATTTTTCAAAACATTCCAAAATTTCTTAGCCGTCTTAATCTTCTTGATATGAACATTTTGAGATTCTTCCACCTCTAAACCGAAAGTTGCCCTAGCTTTTCCGTCACGAAGTAACCATTTCGCATCAGGGGTACTTGGCACTTCTCCAACGATGATATCCCATAGTTCCCGTTCCAGCAACAGCAGCTCCGTATTGAAATTCAAATTATGATAGTTGGAATTGGAAAGTTTTGGAAATTGCACGTTTGATCCATTCATTTTTGTTGATTTAAATTAATTGTCGCAAAGCGAATTAAAATTCATGGTGTGGTTCTATATCGATAAAGTTTCTTTATTGAAGTTTTAGAATGGAATGGAAAAATATTGAATATATTTTTCACATAAAACATGTGTACATATCTATGCCTACTACATTTCTATAAAACAGTTATAGCCTGTTTCCACGGTACGTTGTTCGTTCTCTATTCGTTGTTCGACCCGTAACTACGAATAAATTACTTATTTCCCCACACAAAATTCTATGAACGAACGATGATTTTTCTACGTTGTTCGATTAGAAATACTCTCTGAACGACGAATAAGTATGTCCCATCCCTAAAAAATTAGAGAATTTATCGAAAAAATTAATTATGACATGTCTAAATTCAAAATTGAAAAATTTTTTGAAAACACAAAAATGAATGAATGAAAATTAATGAACTAAAAATTTTTTCCTTCTTAATTCCACACACATTTCTTGTCCATTAGTTCAACATCGCGTAAAAATCAGAAACAAAAAGGCAACAAATAACCGAAAGTCTGTATACACAAACATTGTTTTGACATGTCTCTCTCTCTCTTTCATTTTGAAAATAGAAACATATAAAAATATATTGAAAATACAAAATTATTCAGAATTTATGGAAAAATGAATGAAATGTGTATGGTTAAATATAGAAGATACATTTGAAGGAAAGTGTATTGCTTTTCCTATTCATTTAATGTATATTTTATGTGTTTTCGGTTCAAATTTTCGTGAAAACAAGGAAACAAAGATGAAGGAAATTTTGTTTATGTTTCTGTTAAATACGAATGGTGTCGTGGAAACGGGTTAATTCGTGTACGTCGTTGGACAGGCAAACAACGTAATTGAAACGCTCGTGTGAACATGACATTAGATATATATACAGTACAATCTTTGTATCTACGTTGTGCACCAACATTTTCGAAGTCGAGTGACTTGACCAAGAAAACACAAAAGCTGAGCAGCTATGATGTAATTTAAAGTTAAATTTCTAAAGCCTTAGTACAATTTTTATTATATTTTTCATTAATAATCATATATAATTAATTATAAATACATATTTCGAGTAGCTATGATATGATGTGGTATCATTGTAATTATCTTTTATTGGCTTATGTGTTACAATATGGCTTAAATTACAAATGGAATAAATAAATGAAAAATTAAAAGCTGAAACAGCTGAACGCGCAAAACCTTTTTGTGCGACATCTGTTACGATGAGAAAGTGAAAGCTTCCATTGTCTATTCCTTTATTTGTCTATGGTGCCGATAAGATAGCGAAAATCCGGAAAAGTTAAAAAAATCAGAATTGTCGGCTATTTTAATTATATGGAAGCGAACACCAGCGGCGGTATGAGACACTACGTCTCCGAAACAGAAAATCGAGACGTCGATTATAAAGAATTATCGAATGAATTAGCAAAAGTCCAGAAAATTTGGGAAAAAAAATAATGGAAATTGCGTTTATTGGTGGTATTTCGTTATTTGGAACTTTGATAACTATTTGGAACTTTGAATTTATTTGAAAATGGAACTAAAGATTCGAATTTAATTTTTGTGTGAAGTTTGGAAATAAAATTTGAAATTGAAAATTCAAATTGCCGACGGCAGAACGCACTTGAACTTTGGACTTGAATATCACTTCTTGTATACACTATTGTTTTACTTTAGGAAATTGTATATACAAAGCACACAGTTGCCTTTTGATCGATGAAATATGATGAAGATAGAAATGAATGGATGAATTTAATGAAATCTCGGGAATAAAAAACTTGCAATCCGGTTCGAACAAGACCAAAATGAAAACGCCAAACTGTGGGGATTTTACTAGAATGAAGGGCGGTTGGTTTTCTGCTGTGAGCCTCGAAAATATTTCAGTTATGGAAATATTTTCCTCAAGATTCATCCACAAGGAATATAGAAATGAAAACAAGGAAGTTTTATAATTGTGAAACAAGAACAGAAATGGTTCATTATGGAATATATTGAACTGGAACGACCGCTTACCAAGGACAACTACACTGATTGATGCTTAGTTGACAAGTGTTTATTATGTACAAGATAAAAATTATAAAGGAAGTTTAGTGAGAAATGCAAAAGGAGAAAAAAGAGACCATACATGGCACAATTTGAGAAGTAGAGATGCTTAATGTATATATTCTAGGTTGTAGGAAAATGCAAACTAGAGTTTTCGTTTGGGAAAATTGGCGTGGACAATATCCTTTTTTATATTATTAAAATCATTTATTCAAAAGTGAATGAAATCTTAAGATTGATATCATTCGTAATTCGTCGCCGGAGTGGCGGGACATACCGGAAAAGCCTAAACATGGTTGCAGGGTTCAGAAATAATAAAATTCCTTCACATTTCAATTCTCGACTTAATAAAATTCAGAGTTCAAAGTGCGGTTATATCATTTATTAGCCAAAGTCGGAGTTACTGACAAAAATCGGTAACATTAAAACGCAAAACTATGAAAATAAAAAACTGTTGCTATCGGTAGAACTTAATGACTACTTTATATTGGTCGCTAACTCACCAAATAATATCGTTAATTACCGAAATTATAATCATTTTAATGTTGCCGACATTTGTCGTTAACTCAAAAAATGAGTTAGAGAATCGCACTACTGATCTATTGAAGTTATAATAGTCGGTGTAATTGGAAATTCGGGTCTAAAGCTGACCAGATGATAGTTAACCATAAACATTTAATATATAGACATTTCCAGGAAAGGTATAGACAGTCCAAAGCGGAAAATGAACTTCCCAAAACAAAAATAAATGATTGTTATAATAAAAAAAAAATATTTTACAAAATAGTGAAGAATTTTGGTTCAGTTGCATATGTTTTAACAATTAAATTTTAAGTCATGTTATGTTTTTTTTCATATTATTTCATAATTTTTGTTGTACATCGTGTCAAAATTTCTTTCTTTTCTTATTTTTGTAGCAATAACATTATATGTTATTAACTGCAAAAAATACATATGTATATATAAATGCAAAAAATATATTAATTTGCTTTCAAAAAATAGTTTAAATCAAATTTTCTAAAACGCGAAATTTTGTTGCAAAGATATTGACCACCAATGTGTATGTACTTTTTGAGAGCTTTTTTAGCAAAGATCCCTCGACTTATAGAAACAAATATTATTCAACTAATTTTTGGATTTGTATGAAAAAACACCACTTATGTCAAATAAAGCAATATTTAATTTTAATTAAATTTAAATAATCAATTTAAAATTAAAATGACCAAAAATTTTTATTTTTGTTCTCCTGTAGATTTGTAATTTTCGCCATATTTAGTATTCTTTGATATATGTATATAGATTTTATTGTTTTTAAATTATTATAATAAAGCTGTTCGGTAGTTTACATCAACAATGCCGATCTTGCAATCTATATCCTAGCTCGTCACCACGGGCCAGTGTAACCTTACTGTGCGAACGAACACACCTAATCTCATTTGTGGTGATTTTCAACCCCTGTAGGGACTGAAACCGGTTTAAAGCCAACTTAAAACTAGCTATTTTGTAAACACAACTGACTTTTTATCGACTATTTTCCTTATGCAAACTGACTATTTTTACAAGGCGATGAGCGCCTAAGTTGTCAGTATTGTCCACCACTAGATTAATTTTCAACTGATTATAAACGTACTTTTTTAAGCATATTTATAGTCAGTTTACTTTTTTGATTGTTTTTATGGCTATGACTTTTGATATTGATACTCTCTGTTATCTTTTGTTAAAGGGAAGAGAGTAATTTGTAAATTTGCTTCGTGTTCCCTTTTTATACCAGAACAATGTGTACGTTTATGTTCAGTCCATCAACACTAACTTTCATTATTGGTTTTTGCATTTATACTAAAGTTATTTTGAAAAAGCAAATGTGAATTATTTATAAATGTTTGCTTTATTTATTTTTTTTTTTGATAAGCACAAATACTTTGTTGAAGGTACATGTTATTGTTTTCGAAGTGGTTAATCTGTGGATGACTTTTCAAGCAATTAAAAGTTAGTTCAAAAGTAGTGCAGAAATGGACAATTGTCGACTTTTATTTCTGTTCGAACTGGTTTATCTCTAGATGACTTTTCAACCAATTTATAGTCAGTTTAAAAAGAATCGATTTATAGTCAACCATTTAACAACTGGTTGATAAAAGCCCGACAGGTGAATAAAGCAATAATGTATAAATAATGCACATTTGCATTTTCTAAATAACTTTCGTGTAAATGCAACATCCAATAATGAAAGCAGTGTTGATGGAATGAACATATACATACTTACACATTATTCACATTGTTATGATATAAAAAAGGAACACGAAGCAAATTTACAAATTACCCTCTCCCCTTTAACAAAACATAACAGAGAGAATCAATATGAAAAGTCAAAATCATAAAAACAAACAAAAAATCCATGAAAACATATCAAAAATGTTGTCACGGCGTGTTAGCGTTCAAAGCCAAAATTCATAATCTCAAAGGCAGCGCAAAATAGCGTTTGTCACGAAAAAATACATTTCAACGGCCAAATATCCGTTAATGTATAAAAACACATTTGCATTTTAAAAACGAAAAGTTCTAGGACAGAGAAGCCATTCCACAGTCGATACGTCTGAAGAGCTGCTCAACTAACAGCGAAACCAGGTCACGTAATTTGGTGACTGTGCGAGTCCTTGGCTTACCTTTTTCACTTGCAACAAATTTCCGATCATCAAGCTTAACTCTAAACGAGAAAATGAATAAAAATCATTAAAAATGATTAATTTAATTAATAGAGCTGTATGACCTAAGGAGGTTATATTGAAAAAATGATAGCGAAGTCCTACACATCAACCACTATGCGACGATCGCTTTGGAGTCCCTATTTGTACGTACACCAATGGAAATTTGCATTTGTGAATTTTAAATTGAAGCTTTTTATTTCCAAATA